>NW_015555728.1:1617305-1617730 GCF_001515605.1 Sinocyclocheilus anshuiensis
GTAAAGACAGAGCCCGAAAGGGGAACAGAGTCGCGTGACAGACACAGTGATGAAGCTGGTATGTGTTTGTGATGTGCCCCCCCCCGCCCCCCCCTCTCTCTCTCTCTCTCTCTCTCTCTCTCTCTCTGTCACTGCCTCCCTCTCGTTCTGTCTCTTTCTCAGTGCCTGGTTTTCTCCTCTAGTTTCTGGCTCATGGAGGTTGGTGGTCCAACCCGTTTTCTACTCTCTGCCTTTCATCTGCATACAAAACCCTCAGTCACCCCAAAACATCTGTAAAACTATAACAGGTCGACCCCTATCATTTAATTCCTGATGTCACTGCTGACAAACTGATAGACATATTAAATGCGCTAGTCATTACATTAGTGTAATCCCCTCCTTCATCAGAGCCCCCCATAGTATGGCAGGTAAGCTAATCCCTTGCC
>NW_015555728.1:1617939-1625317 GCF_001515605.1 Sinocyclocheilus anshuiensis
TCCATGGCAGCTGATCGGCTGCTCTCATTAAAGCAGTTTCCTCGGTGAGACTGCAGTTATCTCCCGACCTGTCATTGACCTCCACTCTAATCCAACAGAGACTCTTGACTGACCTGAGAAATAAATAGCAAGACCTCAGTTAAACTGTTGTGTGGATTTTACGACCTGCTTCTAATTTTTTCCCTAGCAGAAAATGAGAGATGGACCCCTGATAACCCCCTAAAACCTTCCAGAGACTTTAAAGTCAACATTAAATCAAAATCGACTATTTATTTTCCTAATACACATTCCTAGTCTAATTGTGAATGATTCACTGGTGTATATTATTCCAAAGAAAAGCATTGTTTGTCTTTGTAATAACAATTTAATCCGTTTCTCTTCCCCTTGAATGTATTTCCTTTCTGTGCAAATAACTGTTAGTTGAATAGCTATTTAATAGTTGAATAGCTATTTAAATGGCTGCACTTTTCACAATACAGCCAATTCTCTTTTTTCTTATTGAATATATTTTTCTTATTTCAGCCAGAAATATATCACAATATGGAAGTAAAATGGGTTAATTCAGTGACAATTCACTTTGATTAATGATTAATCTTTCAAGTCACGATTTAACAGATATAGTGACAGTCTATTTTTAACAAGCCACCGATTATTGATTGGATGAAGATCTGAATGCAAGCTTAAAGTTGAGTGTAAGAAAGGGGTGCAATTTAAGCTGAATAAATGACTGGAGAAATCCGGCATATACAATACCAGAAAGAAGTCTGTCGTTTTACCAGAAGATTAAAAATTACAGGACAAAAAATTTAAAAATTAAACATGCATAGATGAATCATTCACAATAAGATCAAGAATGCTTTAGAGAATAAACTAGGTAAATTTTCATGCCAACTTTAAAATCTCATATGTTTTTTTTTTTCTTTTTTTGGACTGACTTGCGTAAATCGTGTTTTCGTGTCAGTATATCTGCATTTTTGGTCTCCCTGTGATCATTTGTATTTCAGTGTGCATTCTCAGCTCTTCTGCTGACTGTGAGTATGTGTGTGTGTGTGTGTGTGTGTGTGTGTGTGTTAGCAGAGGCAGATGGCGTATTAATAGTGTAAAATATGATCTGCAGGAACCCAATATGCTTGCATGCTTGTGTTTATGGAAATCACAGTGCACCATGGGAATAAATAATTGCCTTTCTGTTCGACCGTAGTCCAAGCCACAAGCTAGCAGGGAGAGAACCGAAAACAATAATTATAACAACAATCAACTATATATACTTCTCTCTAATTCTATCAGCTTTTGTGGTGCTATGAAAGACCAACTCATTCTCCTTGTCAGATAGAGGGCAGCGTTGCTAAAACTGAGCAGCTATTCCCACGGTCTCTCTCTGTCGCTCCCACTTCGTCTCTTCCATCTGCTGAAGATCTAATGGTTGATTAGAGTTGACAGCAGAGAAACAAAAGGAAGGGGACGCTAACAGAAGGAGGCACAACAATTAGCACACAAGCAAGGTGAGTGTTTATCTGTTCTCGCCGCCAGCCTGCCACTCGTACCCCCCATCCTTCTGCCGCTCTCATGTCTGATAACTGATGAAGAACCCAAGAGCTCTTGAGTCAATCCAATAAACATGATCAATCATAACAGCTACATTAATACGTGCAGATTTAATTGCTTGACTTGTGCAGATAATGAGGTTTCTGAAAGACTAATGAGAATAGACTATTTCATGCACTGCGAGGAAATATTTGTAGTGGATCAGGAAAAACAGAGAGGAAAGATTGTTGAAACACATTCTCATATTCCAGGTTAATATGTACAGACAACTATAAGTAAGTCATTTGTAGGATGATTTGCATAAAAATTGTAAACACCGAGGCCCTGTTTATTTGAGCATCCTGACCAGTTCAACACAACAACACTGGCCTAACCAATGGTGTGAGGTAGGGGCGGGGTTATCTGTTGGTCCAACAAATGGTAGATCAGGGGAGTATTTGGGAAATCTGTGCAAAAAACAATCAATTTGCAATTTCATTTAATGATGTCAATGGTCATTTTATGATCTACCACATTACACATTAACTAATGTCAGTTCAGCACAACTGTTCATTTACGAATGCTGACTGAGACACACACACACACACTGCCCTTTGGGATCTCAAGTGGATACCCCATGTACTGTTTTACTGAGCAATCATCAAAGGCCATTAAATCAAGTGAGTGTCCACAGAGACAGGAAATTGAGGAGGGGATTACGATCTTTGCATGATGAGGAGGGGCGAACTGCACATAGAGCACAATTCATCTATACACATCCTCTCTCACATTCTCTCCATTTTTCCATTCCCCATCCATCCGTCTATTTATCTATCCATTCACCCTAAAAAGCCCAGCCCTGGAAACAACAAAAAATTTAATCAACAAGAATAGAAATGAAAGCAAAAACACAAATTATAGCAGGCAGAACACTTTGTTTGGGTCAAGTCAGAGTGAACTGCCAATTAAAAGCTATTTTAATTTCAAGAAACAATGTATTTTCAAAACATTTTATGAGAAAAAAAATGTGGGGCAGGACTTGATTGTGAAAAGTGAGAGTTACACTACAGCTCAAATAATTTCTTAATCTTTTTGAAAGAAGTTTCTTATACTCACTAAGGCTGTAATTATTTGATCACAAATAGAGTAAATACAGTACAATTTAAAAGAACAATTTTCTATTTTAATATATTTTAACATCTTCAGTGTCACATGATTCTTCAGAAATCATTTCAGTAAAAACTGTTTTCAACACTGATAATTATAAGAAATGTTTCTTGAGCACCAAATCAGCATATTAGAATGATTTAGGATCAAGTGACATTATGACTGCTGAAAATTCAGCTTTGCCATCAGAGGAATAAATTACATTAAAAAAAAATTAAAATAGGAAACAGTTCTTTTACATGGTAATAATAGTTCACAATTTTAACAGTTTTAATGTATTTTTGATCAAGTAAATGCAGGCTTGGTGAGCATAAGAAACTTCTTTCAAAAACATAAAAAAATTACTTAATTACATAAAACTTTTGATCAGTTTACATTGCAAAATAAAGCCAAATTTGTGAGTCTGCTTAAACAATGCCTCAATAGCTATGTGCTCAGCACATTTGATTAACTACTAAATTTTGCTTAATATTACAAAGACAAACATTGAAACATCCACCAATGAATAATTCGCAATAAGACCAAAAATGTGCATTAAAAAAAGCATATTGACTCTAATGGTTTGAAATTTCCTCAAAACTTAATTCTCATTATGGCTCTCAAATGAAGAGCAATTCCTTCCAAAACCTGTCGGTTTGACAAACGTAAAGAGCTTACTCAAGGTGTATATCAAACTTGACCAGCCTCTTTAGATGAACAATGCGCCCAGAACCTTTGCACCAAGCCTAATTACTCTAGTAGCTCTGAGGAGAGGGCGGCCCATTTCTATTCATCCCGGCCGGCCTGAAAGACCCTGCACCAGATGTTTCTGAAAGGGGAATTTCTTTTCTTCTCTTCTCCCCTTCTTTCATAAGTCAGTGACTAACTTTTTGACCTCCCCTCCTTTCTCCTGCAGGTCTTGTGTGTGAGGGTCAGAGAGAGGTGGTGAGGTTATAGTGAGGTCGGGGCACATTCAATACAGCACCAACTGCACCTCCCCTCCCGGCCTCCTCCGTGCCACATCCATCTCTCCTCTCGTCTCTCTCCTCCCCCTATTCCTTCAGACAGCCCTGAAGAGCCACAGATGCCATTCCCCTCTGTTTTCTGTAATTCGTCTTCAGGAGGGGGGACACAAAGAGGATGCTTGTCGGACCGAGAAGAAGAAATACGGCTCTCTCTACCTTCTCGCACAATACGACCAAACAATAAACACTGCTTGTGCACACATATCATGACAGAATAATGTGGCCATAAATACCAATACAGACACTCCCTCTCGTAATGTCTCTCTTTCCTACATGCAGAGACACACACGTCGTAATCATACTACACAGCTCTTGGCTGCCAATTTGTATTTATTTCGAAGTATTAATGTCAATAAAAGTTCAATATATGACACTTGTTTACTCCACTGGTAACACTTTACAACAAATTTGTATACATTTGATAAAGTATTCGGTATCATGAACTAACAATGAACAATTTTTAACAGCATTTATTAATCTTGGTTAATTTATAAATATTCTACATTTCATTATTAGTATGTATCCACTATATATTGGTTAGAAACTTTTCATTTAAAAAATCTCAATATTTTATACTGTACATTATAATATTGTGATGCCTAACTTTACTTACAACATTTTTTAAACAACTGATTACATTTTTTTGTGTTTTTTATTAAAACATTTTTTTACTAAAGTGTTTTAGTGTTTTATTTTACAAAAATACATTGGCCTTAACACGAACATAATGATCAGTTTATTATCAACCATACTATTAATAATCAGTGCATCTCAAATTATCAGTTCACATTAATGCATAATTTGTAATGTAAAAATATATTAGCATATGTACAATATAACCTTAACCAAGATTAATAATTGCTCTAAAAGTGTTGTTCATTGTTAGTTCATGTTAACAATTGCGATGATTAATGTTGACATAACCTTTGCTATAAAGTTTTAGCACTCCAAATCACAATCCAAGTGTCTGTCACCAGCATTTCCTCTTGCCCCGTGTATGAAACAAATGCTGCTTATATTGAAAGGTGCTGTCTGCTTCTGTGTAAATGCAACACATCTGATTTACATAACCCAGATAAAACTACAGCCCCGACACAATGAACGATGTTTAGATAGACCTTAAGGGCTTTCATGCAACAGCTATATTTGTGCATGCACTGCTTGCTGATGTTATAAAGCAAATGGTATTAAGTCTGTTTTGCTCACTTCCACGATTTGTTAACAACACAAGGTGACTAATGGCATTTTAAGTGTCTCTCCATCAGTTTGAGCTTTACTACACCATTGGTCTGTGTAAATACTTCCACACATGCATAAACAATGACCTCGGCTCTGATTGGTCAGACTGTTTTGCTCTGATGGAGTGAGCGGTTTGGCTTGGTGAAGCACAGGCTGAAAATAGCCAGGCCCCTGGCGTGGGTTTGAATCACTCATGCAGTTTATAGGGCACTGAACAGGTTTAATGAGCCACAGATAAATCTGATATTTCAGTCGTTTCCCACAACACGCGGCCTCGATGCCTAATAATGACTTAGTTCATGATAGCACCTTATTTAAAGTCACTCCATTTCAGTACGAGCACAAACACTGGGCCCTGCTGCATGGATTCAGTGTAACTCGCCTAGTTTCTTGAAATGGTGCAATTAATGTTCTGTTGCTGTAATTACAGCATTTTGTACCTTAAAATAAACCAGGGTCTGTAGGCCTACAATACAGAGGCCTGCTGTCCTGAAGCAGCCAGTTCCCCACCCATGAGCCAGGCTGAGGTTAAACTCACAGCTTTTACCAACACCATGCGCACGCATGTGTGTGCGAGTGCATATTAGCAATGGCAGTTTGTTATAGGGAGTCATCATTAACTGTCCCTATGATGCCAGAAGCTTAATTAACCCTCTCTCTCATTAACACTCTCTCTATATGGCTCTCTCTCACCGGCTAACTCTCTTTCTCCCTCTCTCTGCTCTAGTCTCGGCCAATTACTGAGCCCAAATGGAACAGCATTAATCAAATCTTTAGTGCAGCAGCATGCTTTGAAATATCAGATTACGCAGGGCTGCAAAACTAATATGTCACTGTCACCGAGCTCGCACAGGCATTTAGAGGCTAGCATTAACAAGATGGCTAACGTCAAGAGCGTCTGCGCGCTATGTGGAACGGCGCTCTAGGGGCCATTAGTAAGACAAGGAAGAGGATAGCAGAGGGTTCTGCTTTCACTCCTTGCTCATTTTCTATGCCCTCTTTCTTCTTTTCCTTCCTCTTTGTCTTCTGCTTCTCTTATTGTTCTGTCAAAAGGCCTGCGCCGCGGACGAGGAAGAATGGATAAGCCAAACAGCACGGCAAGAAAGGCTCAAAGGAGATTAAGCAAAGGGAGGAAATGGGGGTCAGCGAAGGAAAGAAGGGGTGCCGAAAGCAGGACAATAATGCACGAGGAAGGAAAGAGGAAAGGATGAGTGAAATCTTGAGCGGATGGACGGACGAATTCTGTGCCGCTCTTGCGGAAATGTGCTGACCTGTAGGCATATGTGCCTGGCGTAATGGCTCCTTCTACGTGGTGTCAACACACTTTTCTCAGGGTGAAAAAAGAAGGAGCGAAGAAAAAAGATGGCTCTGTGAGAAAAAAATGTGCTGTTACACAGGCAGTTTGGGCGTGCTCTGTGGCAGGAGGCAAAATAGATGACAGTGTAATGATATTAAAAGCGCAAAGTTGTTAAGATGCCAAGTCAAGGCCCCATAAATCCAGCCAGGGCTCCCACTGCCTGTTCCCACACCTCGTAATTAAATCTGATTTATGAGGCGTATTACAGCAGTGAGAGATAGTTCATATTCCAGCTCTGCTTTATTAGACAGCCTGACAGGCGCCAAAAAATATTGTCGAAGTTGCCTCGGCCCTAGCCGCCAAAAAGCCTTGCTCCGCACTTTGTCTTTTGTTGTGTCAGTCCTCCCTTCCTGTGATGGATTAGGCACTCGTTCTCACTCTCTCTTCTTCTCTCTTTCATTCGCTCTCCATCTCCTCCCTCAGTCAGAATGTGGTGGAACATCCCCTTGTGACAAGCTTCATCTTCATCAGTAGCCCCCAACACCTCCACGTAGCCCACACTCCCGTCCCCCGCCGGGCCGAGAAGGAAAAGAGGGAGGGCACAGGTGTGGAAGAAGAGAGCCATTTGTATAAATATAGAGAGAGACAAGGTTATTATTGTGAACTAAAACAAAAGTAAAACTAAAACCATTTTAAAAAGTTTTTGTTACTTGAAATCAAACAAACATTAAAGGGGTCATATGATGCGATTTCAATTTTTCCTTTCTCTCTGGAGTGTTACAAGCTCTTAGTGCATAAACAAGATCTGTAAAGTTGCAAAGACTAAAGTCTCAAATCCAAAGAGATATTCTTTATAAAATGTAAGAGTCAACCACACCTACCTAAAACGGCTCGTTCTAACACGCCCCCACACGTCTACGTCACGATGTGGGAAGATTTGCATAACGCCGCCCAAATGTTCACGAAAAGAAAGAATGCGTAACTTTTATTCTCGCTGTAGTATTGTTGTTGACGCCGCCGCCACCATGTCGTGAAGGCGCTACTTTGTTTGGCCTTCCAAAAGATATCCGCTTCGTCATGCCTGGAGCTGATCCGTGCTGGTCGCTGAGGAAATACATCAACTTCGCGCTGTGGATCACCGGATCGG
>NW_015555728.1:1625790-1635528 GCF_001515605.1 Sinocyclocheilus anshuiensis
TATAAACATATCAAACTAAAATTAAAATTAAACTGCAAACTGAAAATAAAAAACGAATTCAAACTATTAATAAAAATTATTTTAAAATAAAACTAGAGAGAGAGAGAAATTTTTCCATTCTTCCTGAGAGAGCAAAACTACATAATATCAAGCATCATGAAAACAGATGCATTTTGTGGATAATTACACCACTTTACTTTGATTGGAACAAAAGAAAGTGAAACCCTAACATTTCTGTCTTTTCGCTGACAAAAACACTTTTGTCTTCTTGTGTTTTCAGCGGTTGTCCTGAGGTTGCTGCTTCAACAGGTACTAGAAATCTCAAGATCTTTTCTGATGTAGAAACAGATCAAATATTTGAGGCAGCTAAATTGATTTTTTCTTTCTAAAATTCGCTATCACTTGCATATTTTCAGAGAACTAAAGGGCCTCTCATAATCACCCACGCAGCTCTCCATTGATTAAACATGAGAGACACAACAGGAGAGAAAACATCTCACCAGCAGACCTAAAAGAGTGGAGAGAGAGAGAGACAGAGAGAGAGAGAGAACAAGAGCAGAAAAAAGAAGAAAGGATGAGAGCAGGAGGGGAAAAAACACCAGCTGATGTTAATGAACTGGGACACTTTTATTATCATTATTAATTAGAGCTTTTCAAGCAACAGAATTAAATCAATACGCTGGAGTGAAACAAATTTCAGAAGGCCGCTCAGATCAATCAGGAAGGGTTTTTATCTGCGTAACTGCCACTGAGCTAAGCTCGTTAGTGAAACAGTCGTTAACAAGGCACTTGCGGCAAGAGGATATATCTGAGCTATTTCTAATTAGGAGGACATAAAAACAAATGCCTAGTTTATAATGGATTTTTTAATGTTTTTGTCTCGTTGCTCCGGCTGGACAGAGCATCACAATATGGTAAGGGGCGTAACATTTCCGTCACACGCTTGAGGTATTCGGCCAATCACAACGCTCTGGAGATTTTATCCCCTCCTACTATCCTCTTTCTTTGTCTGTCACAAACACACAGACACAATCCCAATTTCTCATGTAGATCTATTTTCACTTCTCGTCGTCTTCTCACTTTTTCTCTCAGCGTAACCATTAAACAGGATTAAATGCTTGCAGCGATTCTTGCCTTGTGTTAAATGATTGCATCCTTATAAGGGTAAATGAGACCATTTATCATGAGCCCGTCCTCTGGGTGCGCTGCAGGTCATTAGCCATCTACCGTCATGAAATAATTAGTTTTACTATTAATGTAGCAAAGCTCAATGATCATGAGTGCCCACATGTCCCCTTACACTGGGATTAATTGTATTAATGTGCTCAGATGCTCACTAAAGGCCTTTAAAAAGGGATGAAATGTTAGCAGGGCTCTGAAACATGGAACAGTCTTGAGCAGATAATAGCACAGAAAGATTCAGTGCTGCTTCCACTTTTATATCATCTTTAATACCAATAGATTATAATAATGCATACTGAAGATAATGGCTAAAACGGCTATATTATGAATACAGCTCTTACATGGTACATGCAACACTTACATAGTTCTAATATAACATTGTAAAACAGATAGTGCTGGCTCTAAATTGGATTCGATCTTATAAAAAAAATATTTTATGACTGGAAATTAAAAAAATAATAATTCTATTAATATTAATAATAATAAAAAATGAAAAAGAAATGATTGAAAGCGCCATGTTATATTTTAATTGGTTGGATTAATAAAAATTTATTATTATTAATCATAACAATAATAATTTCTTTATAATATAAAATAAAATATAACATGGCATTTTCCATCATGCCTGAGAATACCAATTACCCATAGTAACATCTGTGTAAAACATAGATATCCATATCTCATAACACCGTATGAATGTTTGCCATTTATAATTACAAGCCAGTTATAAGAATGATTAAAAACAATACTAAAACATAAAATGATTACCCAGCAGTAATCATTTCTACATATTTTAATTAGAGAGCAATAACAGGGAATGAGTGACACCATTAGTGATCATTGGTGATGACCCAGTTCTTGAGGCAGTATTATTAACCTAATGAAGAACAATGCTCGACTTAATGTCCACAGCTGTAACTGCCTCACAAACACCAGGAGGATGGGCTGGAAAAAAAATCCTCACAATGTCAGAGGTGACACTGTGTTGATGAGCAACCACAGAGGTGTAATGTTAGCAGAGACATAAAGGCTAAATGCTATTGGTGACGCTGGCCTTTGGCTATGAGCATTGTGATTAGCCTACTGCTTGAGGTCTGCCTTTGTCTCTCTCTACATGCTGACCTCTATATCGTAGCACTCTTTCACAGTGTCTCTCTGCAGGCTGTAGCTCTAGTCATAGTAGGCCGCATCTGGGGCCTGTAATCAACGTCACGACGCATTAAAAACAGAGACAGAATCTCTCCCCCATACTCACTGGAGTTGTACTGTGGGTCAGAAACACAGCCAACCTCCCCTCAGCATAGGATGTCTGTTTTTGTCCTTCATTCATCCATTGTTTTAGGGCATGATCTAGTTTCAAACAATATCTGTTTGTCTAAATGTCTATTTATTCCAAGTCCAATTTTTTACATGAAAATTATTTGAACATGAATGCTGCTTGCTTGCATGTGTACAATTCTAGGGTGTTTTAGTCAGTCAGGGGGGTGTTGCTATGCAGTTGCTAAGGTGTTCTGAGCAGCAGTTTGCATTTATTGTAAGTGCATGGGAAAGCATTACCAAAGTCCCTTTCAAGGAAAGTCTGTTCACTTGGCGGCCATATTTGCAACGCCTCCGGGTAGCTCATACAAGACCAAGTCCTATCTAAATGAATGGGGAAATCCTGAAATCTCAAAAACGAACTTATGAATAAATTACATATTTCAAATCGGCAACAAAATCTGAAATGAACTGCCCCATGGATGTTGTTTCTTATGCTCAAATAGCATTAAAAAAGCTTATTTTTCAGGCTAGACCAGCCAATGCGCATGCGCAGTCATAACGCGCATGCGCATTGGCTGGTCTAGTCTCAGGTTTCTATGGAAACCGGAGCTTCTAACAGCCGCTGCAGTGATGCAATGACTTTACCAATCAGCGATTGGCTTTTTCATTTAGAAGGCGGGACTATCCCACCATATTGCGAGTTGCAGTTTCTCCCATTCATTAGTATAGGAGTGAACCGTCTTTGTATTTCTATAGTCTTTGGCATTACTCTGTGATTGCTAGGGTGTTGGCAATGATTGCCTAGCAGTCAATGATTGCTTGGCAAGTTAAAATATTTCACCCAGATATCTCTACAATGTTTTATTTACATGCCAAAGTTATGCATACTGTATGCTTTAGTTTAGGGGTTTAGAACAAATTACTAACTTACTAAAGACAGCATAAAAATGGAAAGTCACCCTATTTTCTAAATGCATATTATTGATTTTATTGTGAACAATTCATCCATGCATATGTATTTTTTCTTTTTTACATTAAAATGTCACATTTCTATTTTCCGGTGAAATGACAGACTTCTCTCTGATGGATGCAAGACTTCTCCAATTATTTAGTCCACTTAAACCCCGCAAGCTTGAATTCAGATTCAATCAACACCCGATGGACAGAATCAAGTCTCCACCCTACATTCTTTTTGATAATCAGTTTCACTCAGAGATATGTCACAATACAAAAGAGATCTGTTGCTACTTCTGTTTCATCGTGACTTCAAAAAGATAGTTCACCCAAAAATTAATATTGTGTCATCATTTACTCACTCTCATGTTGCTCCAAAACTGTGAGTTTCTTTCTTCTGCTGAACACAAAATAATTTATTTTGAAGAATGTGAGTAACGAAACAGTTTCTGGTCCCCATTGACTTCCATAGTATTTTTTTCCCTACTATGGAAGTCAGTGGGGATGAACAACTGTTTGGTTACTCACTCTTCAAAATAAATTATTTTATGTTCAACAGAAGAAAAAAACTCGTACAGGTTTGGAATAACATGAGAGTGAGTAAATGATGACATAATATTCAGTTTTGTGTGAACTATCCCTGTAAATATGGGCAATAATATTCATTATTATTTATTCGTTCCAATACCAAACAATCCATTTAGCTAACTTTTCAGAGACATAATTTTGGGAACTGTGAACAGTTTTGGTGCAATAAAAGTGTCAATTACACACATGTGAGTAATAAAATATCAAACGGTGACTATTATATACTTTTATGTTGTTTGTAGTTCTAATAAACTTCTAGTCCTCGACGACTCAATGCAAAGTGTTTAGTAAACTTGAATCATTACGAATCATTACTTAAGTCGGTGATCCAGACACTCCAGCTGATGAGACCACCTTGGAGAAATTCTTACCCATTCCTGATTCATTTTCTCATTCTTTTTTTCTCTTCTTTGGTCTAGATCCTATCATCTGATTGTTGCCTAATGAATAGGCCATGTCTGAGTGCAAAGATCCTGCTGTACCCTAAGACAGATCGAACACCTGGACCTAAAAGAAAGATATAACATCAGTGTCATCACAGCCTGTGATTGTATAACCAAGCCATCTGCATTACGCGTGAAGTGTGCTGTTTTCAAAAGTCTGGTTTATGTGAATAAAATACACTGACGTTTTTTGGTTCATGTGTGTCATGTTCACATGTGTGAGTGGTTGCAACACTCGGCAGCTATGTGCAGCAGAGTGCAACAAAGCCACTACATCACTGTAATTAATTTTGTCATTCTCTCTCTCTCACTCTCTCACTCACTCACGCACCAGCTCTAATGTAATACAGAGCTCAGGCCAGGCCAGCAAGGCCATTAATGAGTCACAGACACAGCCTCCAGGACCTCAGTGCTTTTTACTGTCTATCCACAGCCATGACATCAATTAATCACTCGTTAATCCTACCCTCTACACCGGCCTAACAGAGAGGGGGCAGGGGGCCGTGTATGATCCAAATTTTACCCATACAAAAAAGCAGAATGGCTGACAGAGACTTATAACGAGATATAAGCTATATATATATATATATATATATATATATATATATATTATAACAGAGAATGCTCACTTTTCACAATCCAAAGAAATCCAATCCATTTCCAATGGAATAAAATCCTGCCCTACATTTTTTTTTCTCGTTGAAAATGCATCTCATTATAGAAATAAAATAGGGCTAAGACAGGTATTCACATTGACTTGAACCAGGAAAAAATGTTTAAACTAAGACCCAGTGCAAATTTTATTGTTAATTATGCACTTTATAAACAAGACAGATAAGCAAAGAACATGTCCTTAAAAGGTGTTGTGTGGTGTTTATTGTTCAATGTGTACATCAGATCGTCTTCTCCTCCACAGGGAGTGACTGAGGGGATGCAGGTGCTGGATGGACTAATGTTGCACTAACAGGTGTTTCAGAGAGCTTGGCCATGTATGGGAAGAGTCGTCCACTGTGAATATTTTGTTTATCCTCTCTGTCTCTCTCTCTCACTCACTCTCTCTCCCATGATAAATGACACACTTTCTTTGGGTTGACTTTTCACAGCACTGGAATCTCTCAAAGCCGTTAGTCTCTGACATTTTGTTTCCTCCTCCCCCCCCAAAAAAAGAAAAGTAGAAAAAAATTTATCTCATTCCCAGACTTACGGGGTGTGAGTGAATGCAAGAGTGATTCCTGTATCCCTGATCAAGATGGGTCATCATCACACCATACAGTGCAGTGAAAGAGTAGGATACTATAAACAGTTGTATCGTTTTTCCAATACTGAACATAGCAATACTCAAACATTATTTGGACAGTACTGATAAATGAAGGTAATATAATTTGACAAATAACCATTTAAATTATGCAGAAATGGGCTTGGACACACCTACTCATAATTTATTATTACTATTTTCCACATTTTAGAATAATAGTGAAGTCATTCATCTATGATATAAGATAAATGGAAGTATGTGAATTATGCAGTGTCAAAAACAATCATATCTTAATCAAAAGTTAATCACTTTGCCTCTTATAAAAGCCTCACTTTTAAAGGGCTAATTCACCGCTGGCAAAATGGGGTTTTAATCAAATTTGGAAGTTTAAGACGGTGCTTCATAACTAGAGAAAACAGAAAAAAAAGGGCTGTGGCAAAAAAGGTAAGAAAACTTCAACACTCATAATGCACTGAGCTCAAAATACAAAAATGTGGAAGTACAATGTAAAGTCTTCACAAAGGCCCTGGAGCTGTAAAAAGTTCACCAGATGACAAATTTTACATAATCTGGTGGACTGTTGCTGACAAATAAATGGGATATCTTGGTGCAGGTAACTTGCACTTATAATAGACTTGATCGGTGTCGCGTCATAGCTGTGTGGGCGGAGTCGGCGTGGGGGAAAACAGTCCTTTTCCCCCTCATTGGAAAAGCATGGTGTTGACTCAGAATGGCCTACATAAAATTATTTCTGCCGCTCGACAGAGCAACATACGCATAAAAACTGAGCCGTATTGGGTCGGACTGTCCGTACGGTATCTGTGACTGGACAAACGACCCAACGGAATGGCCAGAGGTGTCGTTTCCCAACATTTTTTGTTAACGTACCTAATTGAGCAAGAGACAGCTTAGGCTACTACACTAAGCCGATACGAGACGGCTTGTGAAAGTAAACATTTGTCATTTTGTTTTGCTTAATTTTAATAAAGTGATAAAGACTTGAGTAAACATTGGTTACTATAGTTAAACCATTGTAAAAACAACATGTTTTGCTACACTAACCATAGTTTAACCATGGTATTTGTAGTAAAACTGTGGTTATAGGCTACAATTGGTAATAAAAACGCCAAAAAAAACATGATTAGCCTACTATACTTTTACTATGGTAATACCATTGCTAATTTTCGTAAGGGATTGTGTACAATAATATGAAATAAATGTTTTAATAGATTATGACAGCACAAAATATCAGGGAGTGAGATTTATTTGATTGCGATGCGAAGGAGGGTTACTGTAAGCCCCATCAGAACTGGGTTGCGGTGCAGGGGGACGGGACTAACGACAGATCATTGCAGTGTATCAGTCATATACATCGTCAGATCAGGTTTTTTTTTACTTATTAGAGGTACAGAACGCCACACAACAACTTTTCGGCATTGCACCAAGCAAAAATCAATCGAAATCATCACAAAAAGTAAAGATCAAGCGCCTAACAAGGTCTCCGCGCGTTAATTCGAATGGTTTGTTTTCCCCCACGGCATAAACGGTTATGACGTTTTTGTGGGTGTTCCCAGCAATGCCGAACAAGTCAATAATACACTTTATTCCTTTACTTATAGTACTGACACTGTAACAATATAAAACCTACCCTTTAAGAGTCCAAATCTGACACAAAAAAGTAAAATATCTACATAATATAATGGCATACTTGCAATTTAAATGCTTTTTTTGTTGTTGTTTTTAAATGAATGCATTAAAAACTGCCAGAATACAAATATATATTTTTAATAGCATTCTATTGGAATGATTTTTGTAGTCAGATGGTGTAGTTACAGTGTCCAGTGACCAGCTATGCTAACTAGCCAAACTTATATTTGTCTAAAAAGCTAATTTCAAGCATTTAGCAATTAAGCAAGCAATTAAGATCAAGAGATCTGTAGAATGAGAAAACAGTGGTTCAGTGGTTGTTATACTACTGTCACATCTTAGTAATCCAACTGTAGTTGCTCAAAATATACAGACTTGCACTATACACTGCAACACAAAACACATGATCTGTTTCATGTACTTAATTTCCCCAACATGCTGTATAAGGAAAGACAGAGTGATACTACAAGCAACAGAAAGATTTCATTATTTAAATGTATGTAAATGAATCCAATTAATTTGTAAGCAATAATGACAAAGGCTGAGCTGACATTTCTAATGAGTAACAGACAGTGTGAGCAGCTATGTTGGATTTGCTGCCATGTAAAGGCAAAACGCAGTGGCTATATATTTTGTCAAAACAGATGGGTTTCACAGTCTGAGATTTGACCTGTGACTCATCAATGGCTCAATTCAGAGAAAATATAGTGTGAAAACTGATATAAAATCAAAATTCAGTTGAAAAAAATGTGATGGAATTTTTTCTTTGGAGTTTGAGTGGTGATGTAGTTGTACTTCTTTATGATGTAGTTTGCCTTTTTTATGGCATTGTATTTGTATGCAACTATGCACCACCATTCAAAAGTTGGGGTCAGTAAGAAATTAATACCTTTACTTAGCAAGGATGTATTAAATTGATCAAAAGTGACAGTAAAGACATTGTTATAAAAGATTTCTATTTCAAATAAATGCTGAAATTCTGAAAAGAAAAAAATCATTCTTTCCATATAAACATTAGCAGCACAACTGTTTTCAGCATTGATTATAATAAGAAATGTTTTTGTAATGTCATTCTAATTTAATTCTAATCATATTATATTAATTTTCTAAAGACTGCAATGGCTGCTGCAAATTCAGCTTTGACAACACAGAAATATATTACATTTTAAAATATATTCAAATAGAAAAAAGTTATTGTAATTAATTTATTATTTTTTTATATTACACAATATTTAGTGTATTTTTTTATCAAATAAATGCAGCCTTAGTAAGCATAAGAGACTTATTTCAAACACATTATAAAAAATCTTACCAACCCCAATCTTTTGAACGGTATGTTGAATATAATGTAGCAATAAAAAGCATGGCAGTACCAACTAAGCATTAATTCCTAAGAAGTAACACTGAATCTTTGTAGTGTAAAGGTCATGTAGAGTTGGAGGTGCACTCATTCAGAAAACAGGCTGCCTCACAAAATCAGTCTTTCAAACTCTGACACCCACAAGGTCCCACCCGTCTCCAAAACACACAAGCATGCAAACTTTTTTTGGCCACAGAATCAGTTCCCCTGATCTGAGCAATCTGAACGTCACATAGCTCTCCCTGCTGCGGTCAGAAAAGTGTTTCCCGCTGCTAACAGGCAGGATAGATGACCTCCATTATACACAACTACAAATACATTCCAACAGCTGAAGGTGCAGTAAATTATCCTTCAGCAGAGATGGGAGGAGAGAGTAGAAGACAAAAAGAACAGAGAAAAAAAACAGGAGCGAAGGTCTAATATTTCAAGCTGGATTCCCTCAGAGAGAAGAATGGAGTCTTAAGTTTGTCTACTCTAAAGGCTGTCTAACAATAAGAGTTATTGGGTTCTGATGACTTAAAAGAAAATCAATCTATTTTTCATGAGACTGAGAGTTCAATCTAATCCTCACTAGTTGGCATTAGCATTAGCTGTTTTGCAAAGTTACTTAAAGGGCCCGCCCATATTCTACATTTTTGCAGCATTTTCATTTCTACCTGAAGTCTACTTGTAATATAATTCAGTTTTTCTGTGGCAGCAAAACTTCTGGTTTACTCTTGTATTGTGGTGCTGCTAATACTGTTGGCTTCTGTATGATAAACTACTTGTATGTTTCTTCATTTGCAAGTCACTTTGGATGCTAAGTGCATGCTAAATGAATAAAATGGGAAAAATGTGTCATATTTTAGTTTTATATAACCATTTTCTATCCTCTCTCTGACTCTTAAAGTTACACGGGCTGGTTTTGCTGCTGTACCTTTAAGACGGCTGTATATAAATGACCTCTGTTTTAATTAGCTAACCTCCAAATACTGGTGTGTTTCACACAAGTTGAATACACGTTAATATGCTTCATATATATATATATATATATATATATATATATATAT
>NW_015555728.1:1637461-1644577 GCF_001515605.1 Sinocyclocheilus anshuiensis
TATATATATATATATATATATATATATATATATATATATACAATTCAAAATCTGTGTGTTTGGGCAGGTTTTGCTATGGTTGTAGGGACAATATTTCTAAAACTTTCCCTAGAAAAGCAAAACCTGACTGAATGTGTGTTTGCACATGTGTTCGAATGTGTATGAAATATGTAAAGGCTTGACCTCAAAAAGCTGGTTTCTCTGTGAAGAATAGTGAGTTCTCTGTCACACACACCCACTCTCACTGTAACACTATAAATTAGCTACAATCCCTGCAGCATCAATCTAATATAATTGCTCTGACGCCAGTCGAGACAACAGTTCTGTTTACGAGACTGTTTTCTCATATCTGTTCGTATTATCCTATTATTAATGGTCTGCTTCATAAAAACACTTACATTCATTCTGAACCCTCAAACAGGCTCCTGGAGAAATAGAGAGTAAACATACAAACTCGAGTGTCACAGAATAGCTAAAGTGACTGGCTTTGTCAAACTAATGTGCAGAGTGTCACACTGTGATGTCAAACATGATCATATCAATCACACACTCTTTACCCATGGGGCATTTCATCGTGGCAGCTTGACAACACAACCACAGAAACTCAAAACACTTGCTTATCAAGAATATCACTGCAAGTTTATGGGAAATGTGATGAAAGCAAAAGACAAGAATTCCTTTGATACGATGGCCTTTGCCACTATAACCAGATTTTGGCACTAATGGCATAATACTTTCCATAAGAAGTCACTGCTGCAGATCAGATTTAAAATTCACATTTAAAAGCTACCCATTGGATGTCAACTTTTCAACAACATGTATACACTGTACTGTATATAAAGGCTCAGAAAAACTACTTGATATCCGACACATCCTTTCGATTTTAGAAAGAATTCAAAGGTATATTTACTTAAAATATACAGCTTACTTCATACACAGAAGAGACAGAGACAAGTTGTCACAAAGTAGGACTATCTCAAAATTAAAACTTTTTAATTTGACACATGAACATACCCATTGCCATAATAATTCTTATTGCAATTTTTATAAATATTTATATTAACAGGAGTAAATAAGTATAAAAAATAAAATAAAACAAAATAAAATAAAAAAATATACTGACAGTGTGACATGGCCCAGGCCTATTGGGGCATGTTGTGTTTTTCCCCCCTCCACCCCTTTTTTGTAGTCTGTATATAGAAACTGACTTCCAAAGTATTTCCTGAAGTAATGATCTTCTCTACATGTAAATCTTTACATTATATTAAAGGGATAGTTCATCCAAAAAGGAAAACTCTATCATCATTTACTCACCATCATGTCAAGTCCATGATTTACTTCCTTCTGTGGAACACAAAATAAGTTATTTTGAAAAACGTTGGTGACCAAACTGTTTCGGTTCCCATTGACTTCCATTGTATGGACAGGTTTTTGTTTGGGGTGGACTATCCCTTTAAATCTGCAGCCATTTGGTGTTTCTGTTCTGTCTAAATAATGAAAAAGCATTTAAAGTAGTTTCATGTATGAACAGAAAGAACAATTAAAACTTTCTTTCTTATTCTTTTTTTCTCTCTGCTTTTGCTTCTTTCATTTTCTACTCTCTCTCTCTCTCTTCCTCTGAATCTCAGCCCTCAGTTTCCTAGAAGAGGGCTGAAGACAGATTTTAATGAAACTGTCAGAGAGTGTGTGAGTGTGTTTGCTTCACTGCTGAGAGTGTAATTATGCCTCTTCCCTTAACAGACAGCCTGACACATACTTTCTCCTCCCTTCTTCTGTCTTTCCTCACTCCGTCCATCTCACAGGCCCCTTAAGACACAAATTAAGATCGCATTTGGTTTGTCATCAGCCTTTGAACGACAAACAGAGTTAAAACAGAAATTACTGAAACAAACCAATGTTTTATTCTTACAGTAATGCCACTATATGACCAACTGTTGTTCCCAATAAGGACGTTAAAACTATAATGTGCAATAGAGTCACTGAAAGCTATTTGTACATGAATGAGCCATGTCAACATGCAAAAGACAACACTGTAAATCAATGCAAACGGATACGTACGGAAAGTTAGGAAAAGTGTGGAGAGGAAAAAGAGCCAAAAGAAGAGAGAAAGCAGAACCAATAATTAAGAAATACAGATGGGGCTTTACTTGAGATGGAGGGACCATAAATCCCATCATGTCTCGCTCTCTCTCACTCACTCTATCATCAGCGCTCTAAGTTTTTAATCACACTGAAATGATTTATTTTAACGTCAGTCGTGTGTCACCACACTTCCTTTCATTTTTCAAATTGTTTGTGTTTTTTCTCAATGATAAATTTATCTTCAGACAACCCCAATATGACTAATTAACTCTGAAATATGGGAACCAGATGTTCGGGTGAAGGAAGTTTCTACGCAGCAGCCAAGAGAACATGCCAATCTCTCTCTCATTCTCTCCCGCTTATTCAGGCTCTTTCAGCTCTAATGTGTGACCTGTCATATTGAGGTCCAGAGTAAATTTCCTGGCTATGCTGCACATCCTGCAGTTCACAGGCACTTTCCTCTTGTTTCCATCACCTCTCTTCCTCCATCACTCATCACCCTGTACCTAATAATCCTCCTCCATCTCTCGCAGACCACAAATTTCACAGGAGTATTTATAATTACGTGTAATTTACCATTAGGATCAAAACATTTACAGTGAGCACAAACAGCCTGGAAGCAATCAGAAATGACTGCAGTTGATCCCAAACTTTGTAAGAAAAATCACACAGTACGTAGCAATTAAATAAACGGCGTATTTAGATGTGAACATGAAGTGCTAAGCTGAACAGAGATTTGAGGGCCGTGCTTTGGCCTGTGTGTGTGTGTGTGTGTGTGTGTGTGTGTGTGTGTGTGTGTGTGTGGGTGATAAGGGAGCACAAACAGCCTGGAAGCAATCAGAAATGACTGCAGTTGATCCCAAACTTTGTAAGAAAAATCACACAGTACGTAGCAATTAAATAAACGGCGTATTTAGATGTGAACATGAAGTGCTAAGCTGAACAGAGATTTGAGGGCCGTGCTTTGGCCTGTGTGTGTGTGTGTGTGTGTGTGTGTGTGTGTGTGTGTCGCTGCTAAAGCAGAGCGTGATGGCGCCGGGCCCTGGAGGGACGCATTGCTCTGACACTCTGACAGTTTGCCATGAGTGACGTGTGATCCGTACAAATTTCAGGACTAATAAATCTACCTGTCAGTGCGGGGGACTTGAAAGGGCTGAGGCCCTCGGGCTGAGCTTTAACACAACTCGTGTTGATGAAATTCTGTATGCTGGAGAATTATAGCTGTCAGAAAAACGCCCACGTCAAATCTTGAGCATTTGGCTCACTTACTCTTTTTTTCTTCTCTCTCTTTCCTCTTTTCCCTTGCTCTCTCAACACTCATATACACCTCCCCCCCACCCTATCGCCAAAGCAAACTCACCATGTCTCTCTCTTCTTCATTTAGCTCGATGTAGAAAATGAGACGCAGACTTCTTTCATCACTTGGTAACTATTATTACATCACTTTGACACCATACAACCTCAGGCCTGCTAAGCTGCACCACATAACACCGTTCCTCATCAGCCTCCATTACTGCACTTAAAGTGCACACATTAACACACACACACTTGGGGTGACGTCTGTGTTATCTGTGTCTGGCATGGCTCCGGTGACGTGAGAGCGGGTGCTGATCTCTTTTGTTTGTAGGTGTACAGGACATGGAGGATCGCTGTCAGCAGTCGGGGTTAAACGAGGGGAAACACACTGAACGAACTCACTTTGCTCTCTCTATACCAATATGCCAATAAATCACTCGTTCCTTCTCCTTTCTCCTTCCTTGAACGTTCACAGTGTTGGATTTATTCCTGTTTGTCTTTATTTTTGGCCGTGTTTGCTTAGCGTCTCCTCTCCTCGCGCTCTGAGTGTCCACGGGGCGATAACTCATGTTGTTTGGACACTTCTCTACTGGTGCTGTCTTTCCCGTAAACTCTATAGAGGGGGATATGAGGGCGCTTGTATTTACACTCTGGAGTGAAGAGTTCAGTAGTGTGTGTGTGTGTGTGTGTGTGTGTGTGTGTGTGTGTGTGTGTGTGTGTGTGTGTGTGTGTGTGTGTGTGTGTGTGTGTGTGTGTGTGTGTGTGTGTGTGTGTGTGTGTATGTGTACGTGCAGATTGCTGCCTGGCCTGTCTACTTAAATATCAACAGCACCTTCCCTCCTGCATTCACTCGTATATACAGTAGGACTGATCGTGACCCAAAAAGATAATTGAGATGATGCACAAACTCTCTGTCTCTCAAAAACATGTTCTAAATACTTTGGGATGTAAATCGCAGACTAAGATCATTTTTTTGGTGCCGCTAAAAATCCTACATGTTGTACATCCATTTTTAAAACTCAAATTTAGTTTAATAAAACTTAATTTGCAAAGCTCTTGTAATATAGCTAGCTAACATAGATAAAACTGTCAAATGTGCCAAACAAAATGCAAAACAAAAAGAGTAATACTCTTGAAAAAGCATCAGTAAAGATGTGGTGAAAACTACAACCCAATCAGTAATGTAATATATCATCATTTTCCAGCAGCAGTGTGTTTAGGAATTTGCTTAGGAAAACGTGTTATTTGTTTTTTTTTTTTCTGAAAACTTAACTTTTATGTTCCACAGAGGAAAAGGTGATACAGGTTTGGAAAGACATGGCAGTATTTTCATTTTTGGGTCAATTACATTTACGTTTAGTAATTTAGCAGACACGCCTTTATATATATATATATATATATATATATATGTACACACACAAAACAAGTAGATGGAATAGAAAAGATAGAAAGCTAGTGTTAGTTTTTTTTAAATAAAAAACAAAATAAATAGATAAAGTAGAATTAAAATAGAATAGAAACTGCTAGAGTTAGAGGGTCAAATAAAGATGGAACAGATGTGTTTTTAGTCATTTCTTGAAGATGGCTAAGGACTCAGCTGCTCAGATTGAGTTGGGCAGGTCATTCCACCAGGAGGGAAACATTAATGCTTTGAATTTTATGCGAGCAGCTACTGGTACCCAGTGCAAGTTGATGAACAGAGGTGTGACGTGCGTTCTTTTCGGTTCATTAAAGATTCATCTTGCAGCAGCATTTTGGATTAATTGTAGATGTTTAATAGAAGTGGCTGGAAGACCTGCCAAGAGAGCATTGCAGTAGTCCAGCCCGGATAGAACAAGAGCTTGAACAAGGAGTTGTGTTGCATGTTCTGAAAGAAATTATCAATTATCACTCAAATAGAAAAATAAATTTTTTTTTATAATTTTTTAGAAAATATAGAAATAAATTGCTAAAGAAAATAAAAGTTGATCATTCTTTTATAGCGGGACCAGTGAAAGTGTAGGGAGGGCAAGTCAAAATTGTAATCACTGGCCCAAATTGCTATCAGAAAAAAAATCCTTCTTGTTGAGCCCTGGCAACCACCCAGAACACCTTAGCTAGGGATGGCTGACGCGAAACTGACGTTTCGACACGGTGTCGAGATTTCAAAGCATCGGGGCGTTTCCCAAGTGTTTCGAGACCCGAATCTGCTTTTGATCGACAAGGTCGGGAACAAACCACACAATCAGTTAATGCAGCAGAACAATTAATATATTTAAATTAAAATCTTTATAATATGTAAAAAAAATTATCTCATTCACCCTCATGATCCTGATCACCCTGTCGGGGTTTATTCTGAGATAACAACCGGCTGGATGTACATTATCCCTTACTTATTTTTTCATGACCAAAATATCATATTCACAAATTCAGTTCATTCAGTTGTCAGAGAGATGTTACAACACGTTACAAGAACAGAACAATAAAAACACAACTTTCAAATATTTATTATAATTATATTTATGCTTTTCCCAGTATTCGAACCTATAGTGACAGATTCTGACAACATGCCAGGCGTGCACACTAACCACTCCCCCAACGCTGAAACATGAGTACAACATATACGTTATAATTCATCAATTCGCTTAACTGATTCATTGCCAATGCTGTTTCAGAGCAATACTTGAAAATGACCACTAGGTGTCACCGTAGAGACGGGTGTCAAATTGTTTCGAACCCTCGGCACATTTGCTTCGACTGTTTCAGTTTCATGAATCCTCGCTCTGCCCACCACTAACCTTAGCAACCGCATAGTAATATGTAAAAAAAAAAAAAACTTAAAACACCTTAACGCGCTAGAACCGGGGTTTTCAAACTGGGGTCCGTGACGCAAAGCCAGGGGGTTCGCAAAATAATTTGCTATACCGTATTTTCCGGACTGCAACTCGCATTTTTTATCTTCTGAAACGTGCTATGATTTATATTCCAAAATGACTTAGCCTATATAATGCATTAAAGGGGTCATATGATGCGATTTCAATTTTTCCTTTCTCTTCGGAGAGCTCTTGGTGCATAAAGAAGATCTGTAAAGTTGCAAAGACTAAAGTCTCAAATCCAAAGAGATATTCTTTATAAAAGTTAAGAGTCAACCACGCCTACCTAAAATGGCTCGTTCTAGCATGCCCCCACATGTCTACGTCACGGTGTGGGAAGATTTGCATAACGCCGCCCAAATGTTCACGCAAAGAAAGAAGGCGTAACTTTTATTCTCGTTGTAGTATTGTTGTTGTTGTTGCCGCCGCCGCTATGTCGTGAAGGCGCTGTGTGTTTCGTTGTGAAAGCGAAACTACTTTGTTTGGCCTTCCAAAAGAGGATGATATCGGCTTTGTCATGCCTGGAGCTGATCCGTGCTGGTCGCTGAGGAAATACATCAGCTTCGCGCTGAGGATCGCCGGATCGGCTTTCACCATGGATGAAGCGGAGTTCAGCCCGGGGTTGTCACATATGGTTGCCGCAAGCCTGCCGGCCGCGCCATTCTCAAGCCCACCCGCCGTTCCTCACTCTAGGCCGCCAGCCGCCACTCACTCAAGCTCGCCCGCCTCCACTCACTCAAGCCCGCCACCGCTCACTCAAGCCGGCCTCCATTCACTCAAGCCCGCCGGCCGTTCCTCACTCTAGGCCTGCCGGCTGTTCTGACTCACAGACTGTAAGTACGTTTTTTATATTTAAAGAATTTGCCACTGATGATTCAAACGCGAG
>NW_015555728.1:1644701-1667519 GCF_001515605.1 Sinocyclocheilus anshuiensis
AACACATTTCATTACACCAAATACACAAAATAATGTTCTTTTTAGCAACATCATATGACCCCTTTAATGTCAAATAAGCAAAGCGTAAACACTTAAAAGCTGGCACTTCAATGTTTATATAGCTAAATATATTTCTCATGTCTGTTTGACAAGTAGACAGTATCGCAGAGTTTTATTTCAGTTTAGAAAGTGGTTCACATAGACCAAGACGGCAAGCGCATTTTGTTTGTTTTCTTTATTTTACAAAAGCACAACATTTCACTGTCATTTTGAAGGTACACAGATAAAAATAGACCGTTTTGAATGATGTCTTGCTCTTATCTGACGGATATCACATTTTTCCGCTGATATAAGAAATCAAAAGTGTTCGCGCTAGCGCCTCCCGCGCGCACACAACAAATCAGTTCTAGCATTGCAACTTGACATCACAGCCTCATTATCAGCAAACTAAATAAGACAACTAAACCTACAAACCGTTTTGAATGATGTCTTGCTCTTATCTGACGGATATCACATTTTTCCACTGATATAAGGAATCCAAAGTGTTCGCACTGGCGCCTCCCGCGCGCACACAACATATCAGTTCTAGCATTGTAACTTGACATCGCAGTAGGGCTGTCGCGATTCGTCGATTTTATTAGACTATTTGATTTTTAAAAATCCTCGACTTCATTTTGCTCATGTCCACTAACCGCCAAAATACCGGAAGTGGTGCATTTCACGGACGAGAATCCATAAACACATTATTAGACTGTTTCCCAAGGCTGCATGATATATTAAACCCATTTAAAAATCATAATTAAGCATAATTGTGGCCATATATTAAAGATTAAGTTGACATTTTAATTAAATGGTGCTTGGTTAATATTAAACAAGTATTAGATCGCACAGCAATGTGTAAAAATAATACACGTTGGCGCCCCTGCAGGCCTTTGTTGAAATGCGTAATGTACATTAGCTCTATTGTTTATAATACGTTATGTATTTTAACACATTTTTATTATAATTATAGGGCCCTATGAAATCCGTTTTATTTCCAAATTCATTTTTTTTCCATTTTCATTTTTCTATACTCTGTTTTAATAGTTGAATTAAATTTTATTAATCAAAAAGCCTGTCTAATTAATTGAATTTTACAGTTTTATCTTTCCCAAATTCTGTTTTCCATTATTTTCTGGATTCCATTTGAATGGTTCCATTAAATTTTAATAATCAAAAGCATCTCCAATTAATTTATTTTATTAAAAAAAATAAATAAATAAAAGTTGTTTTTTTTTTCGGTTTTTTTTTTAGAAATACTGCACATTTACATTTTTCTCCTACATAAATTCTGGTAAATAACATTTCTGGTAAATACTTCTTTAAAAAGTGTTTTTTGATTATAATTTTATTAGTAGTAGACCAGAACAAATGGATATGTTGTCATTCTTACACTATAATACTGAACTTTGATTTCAGTGATTTGGACTATGAGATGGACACTTGCTTCTTGCTTAAGTCAAATTGTTGATTTTTTTGTGGGAGATTAATAGTGTAGATTAATCGATAAATTAGTCGATAGATTAATAGAAATAAAAATAGTCGTTAGTGGCAGCCCTACATCGCAGCCTCATCATCAGCAAACTAAATGAGACAACTAAACCTACAAAAGGTATTTGGTGACTCAATTTAACTTGTCTGTTGTACAATATGTAGGTTTTGCCGGTCAGCGTGAGCATGCCATGGTGTTTTTCCAAACACTTTTTTGCGTATGTGAAGGATGCTGTTAGTAGATATTCGGACATGAGAGAAGTACAAAGCCTTCTTTACGTAATAAGTAGCCTAATAGTTTAGCAACCAAATGTTAGACTGCGTAACGATTCACTCATGGAAACGATTCATGCCGAATGAGAGGTTTGCAAGCCCACTATGTGGTTAAGTTTTAGTAAGTAAGTTTAGGTTGTTATGGACATAGCCATAGGCGCCGATTTATGTTTCTGTCGGTGGGTGCAAAAAAACTAGCATTTTATTTTTTTTATAAAACACATTTTCACCGCTGTTTACACAAGTAAATGATAACCGGGCTAAGTGATCATACACATACGCAACAAATGCTTAACATATCATACACATAGCCTACGCAACAAATGCTTAACATATTTAAACATTCTCATAACTCAGTAATTCATTATACTGGGTGTTAGTTCTTTCTAGAGTAGGCTATACTCCATTCGATGGTGCGTTTGATAAATTCACTAAACAAAATGTATCTTGCGAAGTGAAATGCATGCAATTACCAACCAAATAATACACACATTCTTTCTATGAGGGTTGCGCTTTACTAAGTAAAATTATTTAATAAATATCTGTTTACAAAAAGCACTTATTCGCACATACACAGGACAAAGTTTGAGTTACACGTAATATCTGAGGGAGCGCAGAGCCATGGTCACTATACAGGTGCATCTCAATAAATTAGAATGTCGTGGAAAAGTTAATTTATTTCAGTAATTCAACTCAAATTGTGTGTTTACAACAAGCACTTATTTGCGCATACACAGGACAAAATTTGAGTTACACGTAATATCTGAGGGAGCGCAGAGCCATGATCACTATATATATAATGGAGAGCAAGCCCGCTGTAAGCCGAGAGATTCGTGCTGGCGCCCTCTCGTATTACAATAATGCTCTCTCGACATTTGCCATTAAAATAATGCCAAAAACTTCCTCAAATGAACTATAAATACGAGAATAAAGTTGTAAAAGCTGCAATCCATTTCTTATTGGTTAAAATTAATGAAGACTAGCTTGTGTTTTTCACGAGCACCCACGGGATCGGTGCTTATGGTTAAAATAAATGTTGTTTGTAATGATCTGCACTTTAATTAATTTTTTTAATATACATATATATTCATTTATTTTTGTTCTGTTATGAATGCCACAAAATTTAAATGATTTGGAGTGAGGGGAAGTAAAATTCATGTTAGTGTTTATAATGTTTTTTCCCCCCCTTAACATTCGTTTTATTTAGAACTATTCAGTATTTAAATTATTTCTGAAAGTAATAGTAAAATGCGACTTACACACCGATACAACTTATGTTGTATCAGAAAGTTGCACCCCCCCTCCCACCTGACCTGGTGCAACTTTCCGGAAAATATGGTAAATTTAATTATATTATGCTGTAGTATTAAAAAGTACATATACAATGGGGACCATTTGCACCAATAAAACAATCATATTATGTTCATTCCTCCTACCCACATTAAACTTTAGCCTTAAACACTGTTATAATTATGAGGGGGTCCTTGGAAAATCCTCTCCCCTGTAAGGGGTCCCTGGCTCCAAAAAGTTTGAAAACCCCTGCGCTAGAAGACACTTTAGAAAATTTACATTATGATTGGATGAGAGGTGGGGAAAAACCCTGAACCTGCTGCTATTTTTCAAACCTTCAAAAGAAATCTGAATTCATCTGTTTGAAAGTCACATCTCATGCCAACTTTCTGCCACGCAGCATATTTATGATGTTTTCACCAAACAGTTTCCGTAAAGTTTGACATTGATGGTAAGGTTAACATGCCATAAAAATGTGTTCTAAAAGCACTATTAAAAGGGGAGTTTCATCACGGGTTATGAAAAGAATTTACCAAAATGATCTTCCACACCCCATTCAATGATAATATCATCAGATAAAGGAAATGAGTAACTATACTAGATTAAAGGCTGATCCCAGTCATTCATTCAATGACCTCACCCCATTATCAACAGGTAGTATTTCCAAAAAAAAGTCTCTTCATGTCTCAATCTGTCAAAGTGTCATGCAGGGTGTGTCTGACAGCATGAGTGTTTGACAAAGTGTGTGATCTCAGACTTTAACAGGGCTTGGGGTGAGGACCAAACGTGCTGCGCTGCAAATCCCAGTGATAAAGTGATCTCAGTGTAGGTTTTAGTGAGTACACGAGATCTTTGAAGACAAATTAACAACCGGCGTGCGCACACACATGCGCGTGACTCTGAAATGGGGCCCTAGCTAACTACAACCAGACCTGTTGCAAATGTGATTTCCGAGCCTAATAGACTGAAACTTCACTGATGGCTTTAAGCAGCTGAAACCACATTCTCCAGTTCCTCAGCCTCTTGACTCCTACATGAACTGGGCAGTTTTGCCCAGGGGCATACAGGCATTTGTGTGTGTGTGTGTGTGTGTGTGTGTGTGTGTGTGTGTGTGTGACAGGAGGGTCTAAACTAACAAACAGGAACCAGGATCAAGGGCTCTCACCCCAGTCTCTCTCTGTAGCCCCGGTGTTGACCTCTAAAGTCCTGCAGCAGTGGTCACGACCAGAGCCTGCCCCAGACCTCCACACCTGCCCGTCATTCTCACCCTTCACTTTTATTTTCCTCTGAAAATAAACTTTCTGCCTCACTGAGTCAGACAGGCAGTATGTGTTTGAGAGCTTCAATAGAACAATATTCGATAAAGACAGCAGGGTTGGGCAAAATTCAGAATGGAAGAATTGGTTCCCTTTCAGTTCATGAGGATAAATTTGAATTGAAGTGATGCAATGCCATACAGGTAGGGAATGACATGAGGGGGAGTAAATGATAGCATATTCATTTTAAAATGAATTATCCGTGAAAAATATAAATATTTCCAGCACAACAAAACAACATGAGGGTGATTCGATTTATGAGTGTGAATTTGATTTGAACTGGTCAAACCCCACAGGAATGTGAATTGGAATTACAGGAAAAGGAATTTACTAAATTGCAATTCAAAGAAATGTAACACAGGTAACGCAATTTGGGAAATAAAATATTCTTCCTCCTTGGTCCTCAAAAGTTAATTTTTTAAATATTATTAAATGTATAAACTAAATACAAATTTCTATAGGTAGCATTTCAAATATGTCTAAATTAGGGCTGTCAACGTTAACACGTTAACGCATGCGATTAATTTTACAATCCTTAACGCATTAAAATAATTTAACGCAAGTAACGCAAAATTACTGAAGCACAATTTCTATTCTAACCCTTTAACCCAATTTTGCTTCTCTGCTTGCGATCAGATCATTTTAAGCCGCTAAACTCCGGGAAAGTTTTCAGTCCAATGATCCAGTAAGCGAATGCATTCAAACAATCCGTCCAAAACAGCGCTAATATAAAGGAAACCAGGCTAATTACATCAGAGATTGCAGAGAGAACAGAGACTCACATTGCGTTTTCAGTGAATTATTCATTCCAGTGTGTTTCGCTTTTAAACACGAGCTCTGTCATATTCTGTGATTGTCTCTGAAGAGCGCGAGCCCTCACACGTCATGCTGTGTGAAGTACAGACTGAACGCTGTATGGCTGAATGTCTGAATGTCAACACATCCCACCGCTGTATGGCCAGATAACTTCCCCGCAAACTACGGCTTCTCGACTTGATAAGTTTTGAGTTTAAGGCTGATAAGCTTCTCGCTACTAAAGTTTTGATGGATGAAGACTGCAATCAAGGTAAAGACGATTGCGGTGGCATACAGGAGTCGTACAGTAAGCACATGTGAGTCCGTTATAATAATGCGTGCATGAGTGCTCTTGACGCACTGATCACACATTGTATTTATGCACAGGCACAAGCATGCGTGAGTCCGTTATAATAATGTGTGTATGAGTGCTCTTGACTCACTGATCGCACATTGTATTTATGCACAGGCACACACATTTCCGTACATTCACGTTGTTTCCACACACATTCATGATAATGTTTTGATTTGTCATGCGTATGTTACTGTATTTAGTTATTCTGAATGGATCCGTGTACTGTAGTAGATGTATGCAGTCAGCAGGCGGTTGGTTTAGGGGTTTTTCTCCCTTAAGTTTCCTTTTGGAGTTATTTTTTGGAAAGACATCTACATTTATCTTGAAAAAAGCTTGCAGAAAATAGAGCCCTTCACGGGCCTCAAATATAGGCCCTAGTCCGGCCCTGGCCCGTGACGTTCAGGCCCTAGCCCGGCCCTTGTCCGACAACTTATCAGAATTACCGGCCACAGTCCGACCCGAGCCCGTCTTTTTTCCCCCTTCTCCAAAAACAGCTTATACTACTGTTTCAGCTATATTAAAATAGTTCAGTTTTGTATGTAATGGCAAAGTGATTATATTTCATTTCTTTTTTTATTAAGTTAATTTAGAAAAACGTTTGGAGAATTTTTTGGTCGTTAAATATACGTTTTTGTTTTTTAAACTAACGACCAAGCGGCCAACGGCAGACAGTGATCTGATCATAGCCTATGTTTGATCAATTTAGCCTTCTCAAAGCATCACGACTTGCCTAAAATAAAATCTATAGATATAAAACAGTTCAAGCATATAACAATGTTTTAACGTTAAACCTAGATAAATGCGCGCTATATCCAATAGTTTGTGCAGAGACGCTTTGCAGGACATGGAGGCAGGACATGGAGGCGCCAGCGCGATCGCTTGCATTTTTTTTCAGTGGATACGCCGCCGTCATTTTTGCTCATAAAGGTAAGAGTAATACATCATTCGTAATAAAATAAAGAAAACAAACATGATGCGCTTTCTGCTGTCTCGTCTTGAACAGGAGCGCGTCACAAAAATGAACCAAAACTCAGCGAATACATGTCTCACAGACATGGCAAATATATATATAGAAAGCTTTAAATTACTACTAAACGAAAATAAAACAAATCAAAAACAAAAACTCTTTCATTATAATCATAATCCGTAAAGATGCACTTCTCTCTAAAGGCGCATCTGAGGAGATGGCGAGTCAGGATCGACAACTTCATCCTTGAGACACCGACTCAGAAAAGGAGCGCGTCACAAAAATGAACCAAAACTCAGCGAATACATGTCTCACAGACATGGCAAATATATATATAGAAAGCTTTAAATTACTACTAAACGAAAATAAAACAAATCAAAAACAAAAACTCTTTCATTATAATCATAATCCGTAAAGATGCACTTCTCTCTAAAGGCGTGTCTGAGGAGATGGCGAGTCAGGATCGGCAACTTCATCCTTGCAACACAGACTCAGAAAACACTAGTTTATTAGTAAATAATTCAAATATCTCCTTACTATTTCCCCCTGACACATTCATGGTAATTACTTTTGCCGTGCTTTGTGGCAAGCTTTAGCCTATTGCGTGCATTTGAACGCAGAACTGTTCAGCTGCGCTGACGGCATACATGCTGCTGCAGCTGGAAACTAAACACCGTCGAGCACAGTCTCATGTTGTTTCCACCAGCGTGGCAAAATTTTTTGTTTTTTTCATCACTAATTGATGGATGTCTAAAATCTAAAAATAAGGAGAAGCCTAAAACAAGCCCGATGCCCGGCCCGCGTCTGAACTATGACCTGAAAATTGTCCCGAAGCCCAGCACTAGGGGCATAAAAAAGTCGGGGCCCGTTGGGCCCGGGCTGAAATGCAGGGCTCTAACAGAAAATACTGATTTTTGAGAATCACCCTTCAATCTTTTGGTTTACTTTGCTGAATATAGCAAATGATGACAAAATAAACATTTGAAACAAGATAAATGGTCTATGCTTAATTTCATGAAGTGTGCGATTAATCGCGATTAATCACAGAAAAAGGGTGTGATTTCAGGCTTTTTAGATTATTTTCTAAAAAAGGATTTGTCAAGCTAACATTCACAAACTTTTATTTTTAACTGATTTTGTTAAAAATAAGTTAAAAGTCTAGTATATATCTAGTTAATAATTTCTTGGAATTTCAATTCATTGAATTTTTTCCCTTACATGTAAATTCAAATTGCAATTCTGCATCCTCTTCAAAAGGCATTTCTAATGCTATTCTGAATGGCACACAACCATGATAGATAGATTGATGATTAAACGAAGATCAATAGATCCATAGATATACATTAGTAGCCATTGGCAACATGGAATGAACAACGTACATTTCAATAAATATATTACATCAGGCATTCCCAAACTATTTGTCAGCTGAACCTCTTGGACCTAGAATATTTGTTTGAAGTACCCACTGAGAAAAGTTAATATTTCAATAATTTAACAACACATGTTCATGTTCATGGTTCTCTGATTTTATTTTAATTTTTATCTGATTTATCTGATTTTTTTATGATTTAATTAGGGATGCACCGAAATGAAAATTCTGGGCCAAAACCGAAAATTCTGGATGCACTTGGCTGAAAACCGAAAATGCTTTCTTATTTTATTAAATAATATAAAGTAATTTTGTATTGGCAACATGGAATGAACAACGTACATTTCAATAAATATATTACATCAGGCATTCCCAAACTATTTGTCAGCTGAACCTCTTGGACCTAGAATATTTGTTTGAAGTACCCACTGAGAAAAGTTAATATTTCAATAATTTAACAACACATGTTCATGTTCATGGTTCTCTGATTTTATTTTAATTTTTATCTGATTTATCTGATTTTTTTATGATTTAATTAGGGATGCACCGAAATGAAAATTCTGGGCCAAAACCGAAAATTCTGGATGCACTTGGCCGAAAACCGAAACTGAAAATGCTTTTTAATAATTATGTATTATTTTATTAAATAATATAAAGTAATTTTGTAAGACTTTTTTAATTTAACTCAATAGTTTAAATGATACTGAATTTAAAAAAAATTCAAGCCAATTAAAATTACCACACTTTTATTAAAAGTAACACAACAAAATTGGACAGAAAATATATTAAAATTAAATATCAATATATTATTTTTATTCAGTTCTATGCAACTGAATCAGATTTAACTGATTTATTTATTTTTGACCAATTATACAAATATTGTAAAGTCCCACAAAGCTATTGTTATCAGAGCATAGCGGGGAGCAGATCAGTGAACGGTGGACGGTAGCGTCATTTTACCAGCGTTGCCCTGTTACAGCACAGCGCTATTGCAAACAGGAGCAAGTAGAAATTTCCTGTCGGCTCATTATTTGAGCAGCGGACTTTGCTTTTCCGGTGAGCATGAGCGCGGTACGAGTGGAGCGTTCGCATGGACCGTGAGCAACTCAACAGAACGCACATTCATAGAGCGGAATATTGAGCAGGGCATCACACCGCGCAGTGACGACGGCTAGAGGGAGATTGAAACCAGCGCGCTGAACACTGCTGGGCGGAGCGGCGCACCATATTTCGGACGTTTTTTTCTTTCGGCCAAAAAACGAAAATGCGATTTTCGGCCGATAATTTTCGGCGGCTGAAATGTTGGTGCATCCCTAGATTTAATTAATTACTAGTTTTTCATTCACTCAAGAATCCCCCAGAGTTTGTGAACTCAAGTTTGGGAAACCCTGTATTAGAGAATATAAAGTATAAAGAATATATATATATATATATATATATATATAAAGTAAACACAGGAAACTTTTTAAGCATTTGTGTAAATACCAACCTTGTAGAGTAGTATATTCAACAAACTAACAATATCCAAGCTAACGTCTGAAAGTGCCGCTGATATTATGTGTGGGTGGGTGTGTTCAGAGTGACAACTGAACCGTGGAGAGGACCTCTGAATGACCTTCTATCATGCCTACTCAATCATACCCGTCTCCTCGCACACCTCCAACACTGCTTGGTAATGCAACAGGATAACACACACTGGAAAAGCAGGAGAGGGGCCAATCATACTAAGAAGGGAGAAAGTGAACCCCCTCCCACTGAGAAGTTCACACACACTCAAAGTGCTCTCAGAGGGTTGTGTGTCTGACCCGGCCTGTCAGTTGTTATTCATTATTCATCAGGCAGATCAAAGGACACCCAGCAGGAACTCTGAGGACCCTGACAAGAGGCAGTCTGTCCTCACTATTGACAGGTCATCTCTCATTCCTCACTGACAAGGAATAGGAGTCACGGGAGCAAAGACACACATGCGCGCGCACACACACACACACACACACACACACACTTTCAAACTGCCAAACCCAAAGTGTGTGCTGATTCAAAGTATACAGAGTTTAGCTAACATACTGCATGGGTGTGTATCCTGGATTAGTATCTGTATTAGTTTAGTATGTATGAGAATCTGTGTGTATGTATTTACTTATGGTTGTGTGCCTGACTGCGTGTTTTGCCTGTCTAAACAGTGACCCTTTCAGTGTGAGTCTGAGCGGCCCCCCTGCTGCATAGGAGGCATCAATTACAGCCTGCCGTCCCACTGTCACAGCCTTTAATTAATGAGCCCACAGCACACTCCACCACGGGGCTGGCCTCACCGTGAACTCTGCAGGAATTCAGGAACACACACAGGCCCAAATACACACACAGATGCAGATGCACACACAGCCGCAGACTCTCCTGAGCTCAGAGAGAGAGAGAGAGAGAGAGAGAGAAAGCCTCCCTCCCCTGCTGACAAGCGCTCCATTTGTCCGTCAGACTGATACACAGAAGCTTGTGGTCTGTGAGGGTCACCGGGTCATGGGACAGTTGTGGCTGAAATACAACTTCTGCTTCCCTTAGATCTCCCCATGCACTCCTCCGCCTCTTCATCTTCTTCCTCCTCCCCGTTGGCCTTCTGCTCTCATGATCTCATACCAGCCTTAAACTCAAGCTTAGTGTCGCTGCGTGTTCTGACTTCTGTGCTCATCTTGGAAAATTCTGCTGTGGCAAAGTCTGCAACTGTATTTTAACAACCCCTGCCTTTGACCCTCCTCTCCCTCGCTTTTCTTCTCTCTTCTTCTGTTACTCCAAAGGTTGGCACTGAGCATGACCCCTCTTTTATTATTCTAGTAGGACAGGAACTCTTGGGAGAGCAAGGACTCCCAAGCATTAAGCATAAGGATTAGGGATAAATCAAGGAGCATTAAGGATAAATCAAGAGTTAAAGTGAACTCACCTAAACTAAGTCAGTTGAAGGGATAGTTTACGCCAAAATAAAAACTTTATTCTTGAGAGTGAATAAATGATGTTTCAAACATGAATTTATTTTTTCTGTAAAACACAAGATACAAGATATTTAAAAAATATTTAAATATATATATATATTTGTCCTTAACAGTGCAACTTTAGAATTATTTATATACTATTACAGTATTTATTAAAAATTCGAATTTACATTATTTTTATATTTTTAGCATTAACTTTTGCTTTATTTTTGCAACTTGATAATTATTTATAAACTATTATAGTATTTGAATTAGCTTTATTTTTATATATATATTTTTAGTTTTCATTTTAAATGTTTTTTATTTTAACTTTAATTTTAAAGTTTCGGTTATTTTGTTATGTGCTTTTGTAATTTTTTCCAATTTTTAGAATTTTTTTATTTTTATTTAATTTTTAGTAATTTTAGTATTTCAACAAACTTATTTCAGTTAATTGCCAAAGCAAAAGGTTTACGTTTTTTAAGTTTACGTTTTTCATCTAATCTTTACATTTTATTTTATTTCAGATTTATTTCAATTAACAAAAATATTAATATTTATAGTTAAAGGGTTAGTTCACCCCAAAATGAAAATTCTGTCATTAATTACTCACCCTCATGTCATTCCAAACCCGTAAGACCTTCGTTCATCTTCGGAACACAAATTAAGATATTTTTTATGAAATGTGAGCGCTCTCTGACCCTGCATAGACAGCAACGCAACTGTAATGTTCCCAGGTCCAGAAACGTAGTAAGGACATCGGTAAAACAGTCCATGTGACATCAGTGGCTCAACTTCAGTTTTGCGAAGCTACGAGAATACTTATTGAGCGCAAAGAAAACAAAAATAACAATTTATTTAACAATTCTTCTCCCCCGAGTTACGTCTTCCACCATTTTAGAGAGTACCCAAGAGCGTAATCGACGTAATCAGCGTTTACGTTCGGGGGAGAAAGTGCACGCATGAACGTAATCTGCGTATTCAGCGTTGTTTACGCTTAGGGGAAAGCGTGCGTATGCATTGTGATACTCTCTAAAATGACGGAAGACGTAACTCGGGGGAGAAGAATTGTTGAAAAAATTAAGTTATTTTTGTTTTCTGTGCGCTCAAAAAGTATTCTCGTAGCTTCGCAAAACTGAAGTTGAGCCACTGATGTCACATGGACTATTTTACGATGTCTTTACTACGTTTCTGGACCTGGGAGCATTACAGTTGCGTTGCTGTCTAGTCCATACAATGAAAGTCAATGAAGTCCAATGTTGCTTTTTCAAAAAAGGCTGAAACATTCCGTGAAATATCTTCTGAAGTGTTCCACAGAAGAAAGATGGTCATAAAGGTTTGGAATGACAGAATTATTAGTTTTGGGTGAAATATCCCTTTAAGAGAGCATTGACAGAAGAGAAATGGCACCTTAAGCCATAAAGCACCTTGACAACTAAAACTTCCAAATTACTTTAGGTGACATTTGGACAACCTTATATGTGCAAACACTGAGAAAAAAAAGTCTTACAACCAGGTAGAAAACCCCAGCAAATAAATAGGACGCCTGTTAAGTTACGGTCAGAGAGAGAGCGTTGTTAGAGGTGACATTTCGACCATTATGCTCGGTCTGCAAAATATTATCTTTATTAATGTGAGCAGGAATCAAGCTCTCCACGGCACTCTGGAGTATTTGAACAAATAGCTGTGTGAGAGCTCCAGGCAGTGAAATAAATAAAACAGTAACACACTGCCTCCATATTTCATTTTACAGTCACCTCAGAGAGCTGAGGGGAGGCTGAGCTAAACGGCCAAGCCAAACACTTGGAAGTTTGCACACTCATAAATTAACAGCTTGACAGTTGAAAGCGCACTAACTAATTCATCACAAAAATCAATCCCTCTGCCACATGCAAACTTTTTTCCCCTCCTTTCATCATTTACATTTATTACAGAAGGTTGTCTTTCTTCTTCCAGGAGGGATTCGGAGACGAGGTGGTCATTTTTTTTCCAAGCGAAGGGGGATGTACTTGAAGATTTATCATGGTTTGGTATATACGGTGGGGATTTTTCATACACAATGCCATAATTTACCATAAGTGACTTAGAAGAGACGGGAGGGATAGAGCTATAGATTAACCTCCAATGAGGATTTAAAGTCAAGACCGATTGCTGTAGGAGAAAAATATTCCATCCATTAACCCAATGAGTTATATTTGCTGTGTAAATCAAAACGTACAGAAACTACAGCATAGTGGAGCTGATCCCAGCTGCGCTTGGGAGAATACTTTGGAATGGAGAATACAACTTGTGTGGCAGAGTGCCTTCTCCAACCCTTTCATCCAGCACCCCAGGGCCCATCTCTCGTGGTGGTTTGGCATGGTCACGGCATGTTAACGTCCTATTCATTCTGACAGCTGGGTGAAGGTAGGTTTGGAGAATGCGGAGGTGTCTCGGGGTTGATTCCTCACGTCACTACAATGCTTCGGAGATTGACAGTAATATCGTCTGGCGTCCATGTACGTGTAGTGTGGAAGACGGTTAGAGCGCTTGGCGGAGAGGTCGGGGTTGAAACAGAGAAGGGTACTGTTCTCCCGCGTAGCGCGAAACAAACTGCTGTTGACATCCCTGTCACCACCTCTCATTTCAATAGTGCTATAAAACTGAAGGAAGCCTGTTAAAAGGAGAAAGAGTCAAAAATTAAAGTGAAAGATGCATTTATTCCAAGCCTACTGCGTATTATTAGCACATCAGCCTGATCAAAGATGTTACCTGGGACAATCTGAGGTAAGTTTCGATGAACAAGTCATTCAAAAAAGGGCAAAATGCTCGAGATCAAAACACGCTCCGGTGAAGAACTCTCACTTTTGCTTTGAACGGCACAAACACACCAACACACGCATCCTTCCTTTCACATAAAGAGGAATTTTAAGGTACATAAGAAACGACAGAAAGCATATTTTCATAAATCTTCCTTGTTGGCTTGTAGTTCACCAGTAGAAGGCCTGTCAGCAAACTGTCTCTTTAGTTTAACAGTCAAGCATGGGGTGGATGTGTTTGTAACAAGCTTCTCAAAATAAGAACAAGTAAAAGGGAGTGAAAAGCAGAAAGAGAGAGAGAGAAATTGAGAGAAGGAGAGGGAGAGATGAAGTGCAACTAAGATATAATTATCAATGCCAAACAGCAAGTATGAGGCCTTTCTTCTCTATTACTGGAACTGTAACTTAAGCCAAGGTGCTTGGAGCTACATGCGTCACTAAGAGTTTGAGTAAGTGACTTTGACGAGGTGGCCTGCAGCCAAGGCAGTAAGCCCACACACACTCACATACACACGTACGCCATGAACAGTATGCTTCACTTCACCTTTAGTTATGAAACCTATGAAACCTTTCTGTCCCCAGAACGTACCTCAATTGTTCTTCAAAAGATCTCAGATATTCAAGTATAACTCAACCTCAGGTTAACACACATTATTCGACTTTATGAATAAAACATGTAGTAGGCAGTGACACACAAAGACATAATGGCATGTATGACATGTATTGTTTGTAAGTACGTGGAAATATGACACTGTGACACGCCGAGCACGACAAAGAAAAAAGAATGGCATTCGAAAAGCTATCTGCACTTCATGACTAAGATGGCTAAAGGCAGAACTGCCCGTACCATTTAGTCCTCATCGTCCCCGGGCTGGAGACTAACAGAGGGACTCTGCTACAAACAGGGGCAAGGGCAACCACCTTATGTTTAAGCAGGCTGGTATTAACAGGTTCTAATGTGTATTTTCCTAAATACTTTCCAGTATTTCAGGATCAACCCAGCAGAAGCTGTTAATGTGCCTGTGTCTGTCTTAGTCTTTCACACTGCACTTAACCTTAGGTTAAAGCTACTTTTAAACCTGGGTAAAGAAATGTTTTTATGCTTGCAATTTTGTAAGGCGGTTAATCTAAGGTTATGTAACCCTGCTCCAGAGAATTACTGCGCCAAAAAAAGCACTACCATTCAAAAGTTAGGGGTTAGTAAGATTTTGAAAGAAATTAATACTTTTATTCAGCAAGGACTCATTCAATTAATCAAATGTGACAGTAAAGACATTTATGCTGAAAATTTAGTTTTGCCATCGCAGGAGTAAATTACATTTAAAAATATAATAAAACAGAAATCTGACACTTTAAATTATAATAATATTTCACAATATTAATGTATTTTTGAACAAATAACTACAGCCGTCTTTCTTGCTGACCTTATACTTTTGAACAGTAGTGTATACAGTCAGAAACAGTGCTAATGTCACAGTGAGTTGTTTAACTACAGATAGCCAATCATAAATATTTCCCCATCAAATATTAATGTGCTTAGTACAGTCATGAAAGTGTTCATATGCTATGGCAACATTCCCACAGATAGACAAACAATCATTGTTATTAACTTCATAAATATGCAAATAACAACAATAAACCAGGGTTTTCAAATGTACAGTGTGAAATGAAGAAATAGGTTTACCCAGAGTGAAGTATGAGCAGTGTGAATGACAAATTAGGACAAATTGCTTCTGATGATTCTCATTTGTAAGCTGCTTTGGATGAAAGCACCTTCTAATAAATGTAAATGTAATATAAATGTGATACATAGCACAAAATATCCCAGTATTATATTAAGCATCAAGAATGATACTGGGTTAACAGTTTCATGTGTGAAAAGTCCATTACTATCCTGAATAATGCCCTATTCATTCACACATTTAACAATTTTTTTGGTTAAGGTTGCCAAATCACTGCTTTGTTGTTCACTGAGGGATTTCTTCTGCTTGTTGCCCTAGTGTTGTCTTGTCTGTAGTGGCAACTGACCATAGCTATTAAAATCTGATCACAAATAAGATGATAATTCCACTGAAAACAAATATACTTGAGGTGAGGATTTTACATAAATTGTTCCAGTGCATAATGCATCATGAACAAAACAAATTATCAATGGATAATCAAACTCATTTGCAATGCTGACAATTTCTGATATGGTTTTCCACACATACATTTACAAAAACCAGAACCATGAAAAAGCTCACAGGAACATAAACTTAACCATTTTGCAGATGCTAAACCTCAGTACTGAGTACTACACCACTATCTCACAGGCATAAAGTTAAACTTTTCTTATCTTTGTGACACGGCCACATCGCATCACCTCAAACACTCTCTGAAAATTCCCGACTTTTCATCGCTTTGCTGCTACAGATTGCTGTCAGTGTGAATGCCCCTTAAGAATTCACAACATTTCTTAAGTCATAACACCACAATTTCAGCCTGTCACTCACCTCTGCCACAACAAACATTGATCCAGAGAGTGTGTGAGCATGTGTTTAACAGGGTTGGATGTGAAAAGAGAAAATAATGGATAGAATTCATTTTCTTTTATTAGGGACTTTGGGTTTGTGAGCTTTGGCTGTTCAGAAAGAGGGAGAGAGAGAAGCAGGTCATGCTAGTCGAGCATTTAAAGGAACACGCCACTATTTTTGAAAATAGGCTCATTTTGCAACTCCCCTACAGTTAAACAGTTGACTTTTACCATTTTCAAATCCATTCAGCCGATCGCCGGGTCTGGCGGTAGCACTTTTAGCTGCAGCTTAGCATAGATCATTGAATCTGATTAGACCGTTAGCATCTCGCTCAAAAATGACCAAAGAGTTTCGATATTTTTCCTATTTAAAACTTGACTCTTCTGTAGTTACATCGTGTACTAAGACCGACGGAAAATGAAAAGTTGCGATTTTCTAGGCCGATATGGCTAGGAACTATACTCTCATTCTGGCGTAATAATCAAGGAACTTTGCTGCCGTACCATGGGTGCAGCAGGCGCAATGATATTACACCTGAAAAAAGTCCCCAGCTAGGTAATAGGAAAAATATCGAAACTCTTTGGTCATTTTTGAGCGAGATGCTAACGGTCTAATCAGATTCAATGATCTATGCTAAGCTGCAGCTAAAAGTGCTACCGCCAGACCCGGAGATCGGCTGAATGGATTCGAAAACGTTAAAACTCAACTGTTTAACTCTAGGGGAGTTGGAAAATGAGCCTATTTTCAAAAATAGTGGCGTGTTCCTTTAACATGTTATTGGGTAAGGGGGAGGAGAACTGAGCAAAGCTATACCACTGGCACATGCAGCCCATCTCCATAGCTGTTGACACATTTTAAAACAGTGCTGAAGAATAACTGTAATTTGTGGAGACTAAAGGATTTGCTCTGTTTGGCAGAACAATACCTTCCTTTTGGACTGTAAAACACACTCCCAGTTCAAAGGCTGCCATGCAAACATTACTCACTTCTCTCTTCTTAAAACCAATGCTATCACTGTTCATTCAGCCTATGACTTAAAAGCACACACAAAAACTTTTGGTATGAGGAGAGAGGATAACCATTGCTGGGCAGTGTTGGGCAGTGAGAAACTAACTTGGCTACATTTTTTGAGATGCATGACAACAGCTCAGCTGTTTTCAAAACAGTGTTTCATTAACAAGCAATAGAGAAAGTAGTGGTGTAGTTTGAAAAAAAAAAAAATCAGTTGGTGTACCATGCATATATATATATATATATATACTGTATATATATGTATGTGTGTGTGTGTATATATATAGAAAACTGAAAAAAAAAAAACTGTTACCTGATATATCATTTATCCCCTAATACAATGCAGTGAATATGTTAATCATTCAGTACCATGTTAATATCAAAGTACCATAGTATTATCATCTGATAGCATCCCTGTACCATAATACAGCCACAGTACTTTTCTTTCTTTCTCTCCCTTAATTACTGTCAGCTCATTGCAAAATGCAATCCTGTCCTGCTAAATATAATAACCACTCTCTTTATTTACCCTGCCGCACTTTATACTTTTGCTATTTTTCAATGTCAGCTGTGGACTTTTGAAGAATTTTTATTGGATGTCCTGCTGGATTTAACAGCAAGAGCCATTTTTCCTGTCTTGCTCCCTCCTCTCTCTCTCTTTCTTTCCATTTCTCTCCATTTTACTTTCTTTTTTTTCTTTTTTTTACAGGTGTGACAGCCATAGTTCATTGCCTTGTATTGCCATTTTTTCCATTTTGCCCTTTGTTTTTTGACGGCTCTCCAACCTTGCTAAAGCAGGGCAAGCCAGGAAATCTGAAATAATCTTAAGCCACAAACCAACTATTTTAACTTCGAAAGATTCATAATATACCTCAGCGTCATCTACTCTCTCGCCCTCTCCGGGTCTTTCCACATGTGTTAGTGATCACGCAGTCAGAGTTTTGATTCAACATTAGCGTCATCCACAGGCTTCCTAAAGCATGAAACATCCAAATGTAAACTCTAGTGGCTAAAAAGCCCTCTTACCTCTTACCTCTTTCTTGTGGTAATATGTTTGCCATTGCCGGTCCAGACTTTCCCTCAGAGAGCTGTGAGTGTAGGCAGCGAGTGCCATACGGCTGTAATCATATTACGGATGCCATATTGTGTGTCAAGCTGTCAGAGTTCATTTGAACCTCTCCCTCATGGGGTTCAGGCATTTCTTTTATTTATGTTTTTGTTTTGATGTGGGGCAGATAACAGCGGTAAAGCACATGTGTGACATTGATTATGGCAGAGGACTGCAAGTTTGTGATTAGTGTTGGTGGTTAGGGGCCAGTTTGTGTAACCTCTCTCTACTCGAGGGCATGTCTGAAGTCATTGAGCTTTCCAGGCTGTAACTCTGTCAGGAGATGGAACCCTGTCCATCTGTCAAACTGCATACACCTCATTTACTTCAGGGGGAGAGGATTGAGGAGAGCAGTGAAAATTACAGACTAAGAGAGAGCAGACTAACTGTGTTCTTTTCAAGCTAGAGCTTGCAAATCTACCAGACGTACCTGCCTTTTCCTGTTTTACCTCTTCTTTCAGAAATTTATGGAAATAAAGTGCATTGAATATGCTCTGAATTATCAAACAGCAAAAGTGAGATATGAGCCCATGTGCAGGAAAAAAAATATTTAGTTTAGTTTTAAATATTTAGTTTTAGTTTTTCATACCGTAAATTCAGTATGTTGTCTAACCTGACTAAGGTCTAGTGTGGAGTTCATGCAGTTTGAGTATCAATAAATGCAAAAGCGGAAAAACCAAACACTAAGTTGTTTGAAAATTAAACTTTTCGCTCAAAAGTTATGCTGATGATATAACTTACAATGAAAATGGCATTAAATGAGAAGATGCAAAATAAAAGCATCATTTGTGGTCTCTGATTTAAAATTCCAGTAAGACCTCAATTACGACAATCGTGTGCACATAACTGAGATGATCTGATAATTAATACAGTGATTAGTGAGGTTAATTAATAAGTAGGAAATGACAAGGGTGGATTAGTCAAGATTAGTCAGATTAGTTATTATTAGTCAGATTTTTTACCTTTAATTAATTGAGCCGTTTGATGTAACTGAAGCTTCTGTAAAGACATTGCATCTAAACAGACTGTGCAGAAATATATAAATATATATATTAATCATAAGTGAGGTAAAAAAAAAATGCCACAACAATTTTACAACAGGTAGGGAAAAAATGTTTGCTCAAAGCTTTATGAAGCAACTCAGCAGTTGTGGGCATGAGAGGAGATTAAATCTTTTTCACAAGCCACTTGAATTTATGGAAGCTTATAAATATGCGCACATGTGCAATGTGTAGTGACTTATTGGCATTGGCTGGTCACATTAATATGTCACATTAAAGCAGCAAGGCTGTTGACAGGTGCTGTTTGACCGCCATCAGAGTCGACACACATACACACACACACACACAAACCTCAGCTTGACTCGTTTTCCATTTCCTCTACTCTCTCTTGCACTCCGAACCACATTCTCACACATATGTACATTTCTGACACCCAATCTCTAACATAAACATACACCTACATTTCAGACACAAACACAAATTGTTTAAACCATCCGTGAAAAGATTAAAACCACAGGAGATCACAAAAAAGGAAAAGGGTATTAAAAAAGAGGGCAAACTCATAAGCAATTCAGCCTGAATTAACACAACAGAGAGGCAGTCACACTTCAGCAGATACTTGTCAATACAGTACACTCAAGTGGAACATTGGCCACTTGAATGCTCTTGTGTTAAACCAGAGGGGGTTAAAGAAAAAGAAAGAATGAGAGACACAGAGAGAGGGGGGGAAAAGAAAGGAGAGAGACATCAAAGGCCATGTTCTAGTCAGAGACCCCACGCAGACAGCGGCAGGTCCTCATCAGACAGGCCCCCTCATGAGTTCCCCCACCAGCAGTGAGCTGCTCTGCTTATCAAAGTGCCACAGAGCTATAGAAGTGCACTGAAGCAACGCTCAGCACACACATACCTCAAATCCTTAAATAAGGCTGATTATCTCGGACCTCACCCATCAGCGGTTTTTCTGTACCATCCTTCACCCCCAGTTCCTGGAGAGTTGTCTCTTCTCACTTTTTAATTGAAGTTTTGGTCTTTTGCCACTTATATTAACAGGGGTATTCAATAAATGACAGGAAATGGTGGAGATTAGCACCTCAAACAACGCAAGTCAGATTCAAACCAGGGTGTGGCAAAATTCAGAATTTAGGAACCAAATACCTTTCCATTCATGACTTGGAATTTGAACTGAATTGGCCACATACCACAGGAAGTCAAATTGGAATGCGAATGGCAAGGACAGTAAGTGGAATTGACTGAATTGCCATTCAAAACAATTCACCAGGTAATGGCATCCTGGGAAATGGGAAGTGCTCTCCCATACAAATCCACTGTGTTCCTGTTGTTCCTTAAAATCTGATGTTCTGGTCACATGACCAAACGGTCCATAAGTTTGGGGTCGGAAAAAGAAGTCTCTTATGCACATCAAGGCTGCATTTATTTAAACAAAAATACTGTAAAAATAGTAATATTGTGAAATATTATTACAAGTTAAAATAACGATTTGCTATTTTAATATATATTTAATAAAGTTATTTATTCTTGTGATGGCAAAACTGCATTTTCTGCAGCCATTACTCCAGTGTTCAGTGTCACATGATCCTGCAGAAATCATTCTAATATGCTGATTTGGTGTTCAAGAAACATTACTCATTATTATCAATGTTGAAAACAGTTGCTGTTTATTATGAATGTTGAAAACAGAAAACCGTTACTACACTGTAAAAAATGACGGTGAATTTAACGGTAAAAGACCTGTTAAATGGTTAACGGTAAATTCCACTACTATATACGGTGAAAATTTTACGGATTTTTTTTTTACAGTGTACAGTTACCGTTATGTTTAATTGAAACAGAAATCTTTTGTAACATTCATGTCGCTTTTGATCAATTGAATTCATCTTTGCTTCTTTCAAAAAAGAAAAAAATAATCATACTGACGTCAAACGTTTGAATGGTAGTGTAAACAGGTTAAATCTCTTGTTTGGTTCCTGTACACAACTTTTATGAGGCCGTCTACAATAAAGTGCTAGTACAAAGAGTATCAGAAACCCAAACAAGAGATCCTCCTGTCAGTGACCCTCCCAGTATCTATTTTGTAGTGTCATTAGCACTAGTGTTGTTTCCCCTCCTGTAATTGCAGGTCTAGTTATTTTCCTGCAGTCTCTCAGCCATCTGAAGAGTGCCGTTTTAAAAGCTCTCCCCCCTTCTCGTGTCCTCTAGTGATCAAAGCCTCCCTTTCACAGATACATTTCCCCATCAGACAATGCCTTCTCACAGGCTGCTGTCAGCTCATCTTCTTTTCTTTAATTTCATCTTTTAAAGTTTTTTTTTATCTCTCTTTCTTTTTAATCCCCATTCCCCTGCCTCTCTCTCTCTTCTCCGCCTTTGTGTGTGCTGTCAAGCATGACAGGTTGTATCTGGGAGGGACGAGTGCGGAGAGAAAGGTAGAAGCAAATTTACAACAGGACGCCACCTGGCCTTGCATCAGTAGGACTGTCAATCACAAACAACACACACACACACACATACATATATATAGTTTCGCACACATATGCTAAGAAAATCTGGTGTACTGCTACAGCAGCTTTAGCGATCAACAAATAGACCTAAGCTGCGTATCTGATCTCTCTTTGATGTTGCATAACGTGTATTGTGTTTTTCAGAATCACCATGGTGATAGTCAGGGGCGAAACCTGAGTGTCAGTGTTTGTGCTGTGAGCGGCGACAGTAACTGCAGTAACTCAAAGTGACGAATGGCTGCCACGGCACATTAATGGGCTAGGGATGATAGACAGTCACTGACACAAGTGCTCAGGACACGACTGCTGACATCATGCTGTCGCCCCAGGGGGACCGGCGGGCCCCTGTGAAACTAGAGGACCTCTGTCGACCACAACGGCAAAGACACATACACACAAGCTCAAAAAGACGAATTTTTGATTGGAGAAAAATGAGAGGAAAGAAAAAGCAGAGCGTATCATTTCAGTCAGAGGAGAAGAGGGAACGATAAATAAAAGACTGAGAGAATAGAGGAGACTTGTGCCCTAAGGGCAAGGATTGGACAGGGGAACATTAACTTTCTTTACTTCATCCTCCATGTCTTTTGTACTCTCCTTCTCACATCTGATGGTTGACACCTTGGAAAGAAAAAGAGAACAAGAGAAAGAGAGAGAATTGAATCTCTTTGCTCATATATAGCATGTTAAGTGGGACACATGTGATATTTATTCTTTCACTCTTGTAGCATCACATATTACCCTATAAGGCAAAGAAAAGAATGATTTGTCAACAAAACTATATTTTCCAGAAGTCAAAAACAAGTCTAGTCTAGTGTTTAGCACGTGGTGCTCATGTGAGATATGCCGAGTTGATTCCATTATGCCATCTTCCATTTTCCATTCCAATCATTTTTAGCTCCCTTTCTCTTCTCTTTGTCTGTAAAAAAAGGCATTTGCAAACTGCACTGTCTTATTTATCTTAGTATACAGCAAAAAAAAAAAAAAGTATTTTCTGCCTTTTTCCACTAAAAAAAATAAGA
>NW_015555728.1:1667529-1668136 GCF_001515605.1 Sinocyclocheilus anshuiensis
ATACATGTACATGAGAAGCAAAGCAGCATTAGATATGAAAACTTGTTTTCAGAGAATATAACTATTTTTGTTACTCAGTCAAATTGTTTATTCTAAATTACATTTAAAAAATCTTGAAAAGTAGCTCAAATGAACAAGTTCTTGTCAAGAAAGTGCATAATTACATAACTGTAATAATGAACAACTTCAAACAACACAACAGAGGTCAGGAAGAGAAACTGAAAGTTGATATTTGTCATATTTTAAACAAGTCAGGTCTACAATTCATTTATTTTTTAGTTATTTTATGTTTTAAGTTGTGAATGTTTATGCAAAAATAAATAAATAAATAAATAAATATATATATATATATATATATAAATAAAAAAAATAAGGCTCAAATAAATGTAATTCAATTTTCAATATTTTACTTAAAAAAAGAAAAAAAATCAAGTAGCTTGTTTCAACAATGTTTACATTTTTAAGACAAAAATACTGATTAATTAAAATGTTTGTTATAGTGCGAATAACTAAAAAGTGAAGCCCTAGGTGAACCACAGTTCATGCAACATTCAGTGTCTGCATGAGTTTCCTTTTTTTTTTCAGATAACGTAGATCCTCTGCTCTT
>NW_015555728.1:1669997-1681828 GCF_001515605.1 Sinocyclocheilus anshuiensis
GAACAACTTCAAACAACACAACAGAGGTCAGGAAGAGAAACTGAAAGTTGATATTTGTCATATTTTAAACAAGTCAGGTCTACAATTCATTTATTTTTTAGTTATTTTATGTTTTAAGTTGTGAATGTTTATGCAAAAATAAATAAATAAATAAATAAATATATATATATATATATATATAAATAAAAAAAATAAGGCTCAAATAAATGTAATTCAATTTTCAATATTTTACTTAAAAAAAGAAAAAAAATCAAGTAGCTTGTTTCAACAATGTTTACATTTTTAAGACAAAAATACTGATTAATTAAAATGTTTGTTATAGTGCGAATAACTAAAAAGTGAAGCCCTAGGTGAACCACAGTTCATGCAACATTCAGTGTCTGCATGAGTTTCCTTTTTTTTTTCAGATAACGTAGATCCTCTGATCTTCTGGAGTCCAGATGACCTGAAGTTCAGTCACTTTTGCAGGTTATGATTTATATTCAAAGCCCCTTGACAAATATATTGCATTTAGTACCTCTCATTCTCCTGACCCCATTCACATAGACTAAAGAAAAACCAATACCATGCCATAGCCCTCTACACCCCGAGTTCACACATTAGTCTAACATGTCAACGTCAGCTCTCCATCACACACACATGCACGCACAAAGACGCAGCGCTCACGGCGAACACGTGACCCCAAGAACAGCGCATACACTCACCTCCCTGCAGTGCCAGCTCCTGCTCTTTAGAGAAACAGCTGTTCACTATAAACCCACACCTTCTCTTCAAAGGTCTCGAGTGTTGGGATTCACAGCTTTATAAATGTGTGTGCTGACTTTGATGAGCAAAGGCGTCCCATTTAGCAGCTCCCTTTAAAACTCCCATAGACGGCCGCCCACTGTGTCAGGATGAGGATATTAGCCTGTCAATGAGGTGTAAACTTTGTCACAATGCTACAGTTGGCTTCAAGAGAACATTAAAGGGGAGCATGGTGTTACTCAAGGTTGCTTCACACATAACATCCCACCTCTGTGAGGAAACGGATATGAAGCTGTTATGGCTCTGTAAAATTCTATACCACCTAGTAAACTGCAGTCATCGTATTTGGCTTTGAGTCAATGCTTACAAGAAGGTTTCTTTTATTGTACGAATGCGGAGTGTCATTCATCTCCTGCTTTTTTGTGAAACCCTCTATCCTGTCAAAATATCATGAACCCCATATGAATGGCATATTTCCAGTGAACGCATATAATCCGATCCACATTATTGAGAGCGTAGAGGTTCCAAGTTGCACTCAGAACCGCTTGGACAAGAAACACACGGTGAGGTTTTATTCACTGGAAAAGTTTCCACTGCCAGTTTCTGTGCATGGATATGATCTGTCCTTCTTCACAGACATTATCTTGTCTACCACAGGCTCCTCCTATCATCCATTCTGATCTAAAGCATTCACTCAAAGACCGAGAGAACTTCTCCAGACAGACGTAACTTAAATCTCACTAGATCCACACATGCAGCAAATTACCCATCCTGACAGCTGCAGTCAATCCAGGATATTTACTTTCTTACTTCTAAGCACAGAGTACACAATGACAAAGTGTCTGAGAGGATAAAAAAAAGGAAACTCCAAAAAAAAGAAATACTCCTTCCATCAACCCTCCACCCCTCACTCACCCCAATCCCTCTCTTCTTTCTGTCACTCTTTTCTCTGTCAAATCAATGCCACCAAATCTGTTTTGCTGGCACATCACAGAGCGCACAGTATATAATCCCTGGCAGTTTAATGGCAAACCCATTTTTTCATTTAGTCTTCCCAGATGCGAGCCGTGTTTGTAGATAGAATCTGCCTGCAGACTGAGATCAACACATATCAGAACGCTGCCACACGCAAGCACACATACTCATCACAGAGACAAGAGATATAAAATAATAGCCCCATATAGGCCGTCACCGAAATGAGTTCATTTTAACATGCCACCCAAAAATCCTCATCATATTTTATAAAAAATAACAAAAATAAAACATCCTACAGAGAGGATGAGCGATGTGCAGGAAAAAAAAATTTGTTTGTATTGTATTTGAGTAGATATTTGCTTTTAGATAGCAGCCATATATCTAAGATGGATCAGAAAAGATTTATGATGGCATTACACCTAGATGGGACATCAACTGATCATGCTAAAAGATCTAACAGACAGCATTCCTGTTGTAGTTCATATAACAGAACACGATTAAAGGGATAGTTCACACAAAAATATGAATCAGCATCATTACTCATCCTCATGTCAAACCAAACCATCATGCCAAACCAGCATGCTATCTTTCTTCTGTTGAACACAAAAGGAGATATTTTTTAAGATGTCTCTCCTTCTCTGTTTTTTTATTTTTATTTATTTTTTCACATTTTCACTGTATGGAAAAATCAGTGATGTTATTGTTAACTAAAACTTAAACCGAAACTAATAAAAGTAATTTTTTTTGTTAATTGAAATAAAGCTTACGTTGAAAAATAACAGAAAAACTAACAGAAAAAGTTAAAGTTGAAGTACTAAAACAGAAATCTAAATTAAAGCTAACAAAAAAAAGCCAAAAAAAAATTACAAAGCACATAACAAAAGTACTAAAACAAACTATAATTCATATGAAAACCTACAATATAAAAATAAAATGTAATTAAAAATAGTAATAAAGACTGTAATAATATGTAAATAATAAAATGTCACTGTGACGAACAAATTCTTTAAAATATCATCTTTTGTGCTCAGCAGAAGAAATAGAGTCAGACTTATACAGACTTGGAATGATACGGGTGTGAGTACAAGACAGAAGAACTATCCCTTTAAGCTTTCCTGCTTCCACCAAGTGAGCCCTAGCCTACAAAAAAACATGTATGATGAAATCAATCATATTCAGTCATGATTTAAGTTAGGTTAAAATATTTTTCCCTTGAATTGAAGAAGGATGGGGGTGTAGGTGTAGGTGAAAATATGGATAGAGATTTCAAAAAAAGAATGAAAAAAGCAAAAGTTAACAAAGAGAAAAGGATTAAGTGCATTCTCTGTGGAGAAAAGAAAAGAGCGAATTGGTGGAGGAGTGGAACAGAGGGAAGAAGAAGAGATAAGGAGGAGGATAGGCCATCTTCGCTCTACCCTGTGGGAAGAGATTTGGGTGGAGAACCTCCCTCATATCCACACACGGGTAAAGCCAATGTGCGTTTTCCCCCCGCCGCATGTGTGCAAGAGCATGTGCGCATTTTATATCTACGGAGAAATATGATTTATATTTTGGAACTTTGACCTCCTAAAAGGCTTTGAGATTTACACAACAATAATTCTTCTTGGCCAGCACTGAGATAAATGATGTGCCTATGGCAGAAGTCCAGAGCTGATTTTAATAGACTGTTGGGAGAGGGGCTGGAAACAGAAGACATTCACCCTACATGTATCTGACAGGCTCGTACAGACTACGGCGCACACTAGCAAGAGTCAGAGGTTAAAACAGTGTATAAATATCATAAGTAATAAAAAGCAAAGGCAGGGAGACTGCTGAATAACATTACTGGCATCCTGTCTTTCTCATCACTGCTTTAATACGAGCCAGTTAAGAGCCTCATGTTCCTCATGTTTAACAAATGTTAATGGACACAAATGATAGCTTTAGCTCCGTTTGTGGAAGGAAGAGGGGTCATATATTGTAAACCTCAAGTTTTTTAAGCATACGAATGTCAAATGCCTTTTACATGTTCTAAAATAAAGACAGGAAGGGAAGCTATTGAGGTGAATAGAACAAAATGGCTACCAACATCTGGTTAAATTATTTCAGCCAGCATTCCTGTAGCTGACAGTGGAGTACAGTGCTAGCAATATCAATAAGATCATGGGTTTGATTCCTAGAAAATGCATACATTTGATAAAATGTATATCTTAAACACAATGTAAGTCACTTTGGTAAAAGTGTCAGCCAAATGCATAAACACATCTGTCTGAATTTCTACACTTTTAGAGCTTGTACTGAATTTTGAATGTCATTTTGATCATTGATTAAGTAATCTCTGTAAGTACACAAATAAAATGTGGTTTAAATAAATTCTAGTACATATAACATCCATATTTTGCCATTTGCTTTCACCTATGATATACCAACTACAACTTTCTCCACCATTTTTTCATGACCTCCTGTTGCCCTTATGGGAAGTGTTACTGGTTTGCACACTTTATCATTGCTCTTTACTGTATAAATACAAATCTGTATTTCAAAAGTTCCAAAAGGTCCATAAAGAACCTTAATTTGCCCACTATCATGTCATTTTAAACCTGTATGACTTTTTCTTTGGAACACAAAAGAAAATGTTTTGAAGAATGTTAGGGTTCAAACAACATTGAATGTCAGTGATATCAATTTAAAAAAAGACAACATATAGAAAGTCAGACAGGTTTGGAATGACATGAGAGTGAGTAAATGATAACGCAATTTTCATTTTTGAGTGAACTATCTCTTTGAGGTCCTAAAAATTTGCATAAATGCATGTAGGGTAAAGTCACAAGCATTTAATTTTGACACATACTCTCCAAGTCCTCCTACAGGCGAGTGTGAAGACAGACAGAAAAAGAGAGAGACATAAACAAAGACAGAGAGATCACGAGCGCCAGCCTTTTGTCGTTTCATGTGTAATTTGTGCTCTCTTTTAGCTTTTGCTGAGGGACTGTTTCTGTCAGGAGAGGAATGCTCTCCTGCAGCTCGGAGAATGGATGACTGACAGGCAGCTCTGGGTTTGGTTTCAATAACACCGAGCACAAACACTGTAAATTTACAGCTACGGATGACTCTCTGAAAAGATCACCCAAATCTCAGCAGTCATAACTCATTCTCTCTCTTTCCCCACCTCTCGCTCTTCTCAGTGTAGCAGCTGGTTGTACTCAGTATTGGGCCTGACACGGCACTTTGAAATAGCAATCAATGCCTTTATACTCCAGGGAGGACTCGTAAAAGTGTCACGGCCGGAATATACGGCACCGCATTTCATCGCTTTTCTCTATTTTTAAATGCTGAGTTATGGTGGTGGAAATGTATACCTATTAAAGGTGATATGATGTATTCTCTGCCTTGTTCTGAGGCTCATTCATCAAGTGGGGACCGAAAAGAAAACTGCACCCACTTCTTCACCCTCTTACCTCCCCTCTTCCTCTCCTCCAGCTCGCCGGTTCTAGCAGGCTGTCGAGGGTAATTTATAGCACGCATGCAGTGTAACCTTCTGGCAGGCTTTGTGGAAGAAGCTTGTGCTCTTTCTCTCTCTTGGCAACTAATAACCTTTTATAAGGCTCAAGCTTGGCCAGGTCATTGGGCACGGGAGACAAATTCAGACAGGACCAGAAAAGTAAAATGCGAATTAACCTGAGTTTGCTCTCTACAGAAAACCAAAATCAAATGAATCATGGAAAACCAGGGGAATTGTGTCCAAACGAAATGGCAAAAGAAATCAGTGAAAACAGCAGTGACAATTTTAGCACAACATCATTTGATGCTGATTTTATTCTTTGCTATGTGCGATTTAGTGTCACACAAAAAGATAGTGAAAGAAATTTTATATTAGAAAGAGTTTTATTGGTAGCGATACTGCAAGAGTAAGCTAAATGGCCTAATGGTTAGAGAGTTGGACTCATAACCCAAAGGTTGTGGGTTCGAGTCTCGTACAGGCAGGGATTGTAGGTGGGGGGAGTGAATGTACAGCGCTCTCTCCCACCTTCAATACCACGACTGAGGTGCCCTTGAGCAAGGCACTGGACCCCCAACTGCTCCACGGGCGCCGCAGCATAAATGGCTGCCCACTGCTCTGGGTGTGTGTTCACGGTTTGTGTGTGTTCACTGCTGTGTGTGTGCACTTTGGATGGGTAAATGCAGAGCACTAATTCTGAGTATGGGTCACCATACTTGGCCACATGTCACGTCACTTCACTTCACTTAAAGAAATATTTCACTATTGTTAGCTTGCCCTTAACATAGCATCTGAAATGAGTATGAAAATTCCTTGAGAACAAATGACTTTATCATGATCTTGTTCAGTGAGGCAGTTCACTTTTTCCTCTGCTTGATATTTCCCATCATTTATTAGACTATTTTATTTAGCGAAATAGTTATAGTGATACAATTAGGAACTGGATTGAAAAGGTAAGAGCAATTTTTATAACAAAAATTAATTCTCTTTTATTTTTTAATTAAAAACCGTTATATAGTAGCAATGTTAAAACTATAATAAATATAATTATGACAACAGCCTAGAAGACATCATAAAAAATCATTCAAATCATCATTTCCTGATTTCTTGAATGAGCTCGCATTTAAGTATTTCAAGTTAGACCAAATGTTTAGAGATCTGTTTCCTTATCCAGTTTGTCTTATGTGTTCCTCGGCTGTGACCTCGTCTTGACAGGCGAACAGTGTGAGATTAATGAGGTGGGCGGAGCAGTATAATAAACGTTTGTTTGAAGTGACAAGGCTGATAGGTGTTGATTTACTTACACCCTGATAGGCTTTTAATTGAGCGCCTCCATCTCTCATCGCATCAAAGTCACTGTGACCGTCACTGTGACCGACAGGGTGCTCCTCTATACCGCGGGCCATGATGACTGACAGCTGACAGTGACACTTTGCCAGAGTTTTTCCACACGCCTTTAGATCTCACTCCTTAAATGCATTCTGATCCTGTACTATTAAATATAACACAGCAATACAAACAATAATACTGATTATGGTGCAATGGGTCTAAAGACAGAAAAAGTGTTTTATCTGGTCCCAAAGTTTAATAACTGAATATATATTTTAAAAAACTATTTATATAATATTTACATATATACATTTATAATGCTTTATACATTTACACAAAAGAAATGACAAAAAATATATTAATATATTTTAATTGAATAGCAATTGTGTAACAAATACATGATGTGTCTTTTTATTTCATAATATCTCATGTATTTTATTATAACTGCTATTAGTAAATGGTGGAAAAAATTATGCCTTATGTAATGAAGAAAATGCGCCATCATGTACTTGTCAGTATATGAATATATGATGTAATCTTATTTTCAGAAATGATGGAGGACTCCAGGGAGGTGATGAAGGAAAACATCTGTGTTTTTACTGCAGTTTTTACAAGCGGCCAAGAACCGAGCTGTTGAGTTGTTATTGTTCAGGCAGCAAGTTTACATCTTTTCATTATGTGCGACACAATGACATAACCTGCTTAAAGATCTACTGGCAAGCGTTTGAGCCTTGTCAGTCAACTGTGAGCTGATTGACAAGACTAATACAGGCTAGGTCAGTATCATCTTTTACTTTGACGTTGGTTTTGTGTGACAAAATTAATTATTTCGGTGCGCGCCAGTGAGTGTGACTCAGAAATGAAATGTGGGAATAATGTGGAACTTGTGAACTCTTGAAAGTGAATCAGACTAGTCTAAGGAATAGAGAGATTTCATTTGCCCCATGCATTACTAAAATGGAACGTGTCATGAGCCTCATGAATGGAGTGACTGTTGCTCCACGCAAGCATTTTCTGGGCCAGCAACAGATAAAAAACACCTTTTGAAGTCTGCTTAGATTTCACACAACAATATAGAGCAATCTGATTTGTGGCTCTGCTGTGTGTAGCCGGGTAGCTCTCCCACCCCTCCTGATAACTTCACCGTGTGGAGGACAATGGGACCTTTTGTTTGAGTGAGAAGGGTGCATTTAAGTTCATTGTGTGTGTGCGCTTGTGTTTTTTGGTGCACATGACATGTTTGAAAGCGAAATAAAGATCTATCATTACCTGTAGGGCATGTACATAATCACTCAGAGATAATCAGTGAGACAGGAAGATGAGTTGATCTGCTAGGCCCTTGATCACAGAGGCGACAAGAGAGACGAGCCATTAAGCCTGTGAGAGCGCTCAACGTCAACAATATCATAAAAAAATGGAACTAAGCTTTTACTGGGTATATAACTATTACTCAAGTCTAGTTCATCCATCTTATTGTATGATATTCCATTCCGTCACTTGTGCATGTGGTTTCACACAAATATTTATCCTGTCATCACATCATCACTCACGTCTTTGGATCAGGGAGACTCAAGATGTTCAAGTCTGATTACACCAAAACACAGAGATGAGTCATTAAATTAACCTGAGAATCTCCCATTCTTAGAGGATTCTGGGAAGAGCTTTTACTGTCATGTTGTGTGTGTGCTATTCACACTGAACTAAATAAATCTTCATTCTCAACTCTTTTTTTGGCTCCAATTCTTGATAAGTTCCTTGACTGTGTTTGATAGGCTCTCTCCAGGGGCGTAATTTCCACTGGGGACAGAGGGGACATGTCCCCCCCACTTTTCAAAATTCCGTTTGTGTCCCCCCCACTTTCAAATTCGTTTGTTATGATTTTTTTAACTTCACGCCGTCATCGTCACAGAGGAGCAGGACCGAGCAGGACACAGACACGGGCTTCCAGGAACGTCACATGCACACTCTAAAAATAGCTCACTGAAAGTTCTAATGAGCGGGTATCGCGATTGCGGCACAGTCAGCGATGAAACACCAGAAGACGCAACAGATGACTTTAATGTCATCATGGATGAAAAGAAAGAAAGGAGATGTGAGTTGGTTGATTCAGTAAATTAGCTCAGGTCAGGATAATCATATTTTTTGCCTACACCTGTTGATGTTAGCCTAACGTTGACTGAGCTAACATTAACGTACACTGTTGCTAGGTAACTTCAGACTGTTGTTAGCTAAATATTTAATGTAGAACAGTGGTTCCCAAACTGGGGTATGTGAGGCGACAGAGGGGGTACGCGAACAAAATGCTGAGTTTTGCGGTTTTACGTGAACGAATCGTTCGTGAAAGTCAATGATACAATGATTCATTCATATATACAGCCACTTGCTTCGTTACTGAACGAATGACTCGATGACTTACGCATTAAGACAGTGACTTACCACCACCTACTGGCGCTTTTAGTATTTAAAGGCGTCATATGATGCGATTTCAATTTTTCCTTTCTCTTTGGAGTGTTACAAGCTCTTGGTGCATACGCCGGAATCAACTTCGCGCTGTGGATCGCTGGATCCAGCCCGGAGTCGTCACATGTGGTTGCTGCAAGCCCGCCGGACACTACTTCGTCGAATCCGCCGGCCGCGCCGTTCTCAAGCCCACCCGCTTCCGCTCACTCAAGCCCACCCGCCGCCGCTCATTCAAGCCGCTCACTCTAGGCCTCCGGTCTCCGCTCACTATAGCCCGCCGTGTGTTTCGTTGTGAAAGCGAAACTACTTTGTTTGGATTCTTTTTAGCAACATCATATGACCCCTTTAAAATAATCACTTTTCAGTTTTTTTTATCATCAATGCATATTACTCTATTGAACTTTTTTTTTAATTTAAAACATTATTAATATTGTATTTCTAAAGATAACAAATGCACTGGAAAGTCCATTTGGGGGCAAATATTGTCCTTTAATGGAAAAGGTGCAGTCTAAGTGGAAGAGAGGAGGGTATGCGAAGGACAGTAAATGCCTCAGGGGGAACTCCACTCTAAAAAGTTTGGGACAACCACTGATGTAGAATATTCTGTGTACCATGAAAATGAGTCCACTTTAAGTCACGCATTTTCTATCAGCATTTTCCTACTATTCTTTTTGGCAGAATTTATCATTATAATCAACTTAATTATAGTCCCTAAATGTATGTAAATGCAGGAAATGGGATTCAAATCGAAAACATTTTCCCCCATTTTGTGTCCCCCCCACTTCTCAAACCAAAGTTACACCCTTGGCTCTCTCTATCATCTTTCACACACACACAAACATTACTCTAACGAATACTCCACCAAGTTTCACAGTGGAACAGTGCACTTTTAAATATTTGATCCTAAAAATCTCACAACCACTCTGAAGGATTGTGAGGTTTGTGAAAGCAAAGAGAGAAAGAGAGTGCTACGTTTTAAAGTTCTCCAGGGTTGGTCTCACATGTCAGCTACACTCCATAAAGCTGTCCTGTCCCTCTTTTTTCACAGGATTATTATTTCTGGAGAACAGACCAGGCATGAGCAGCAGACTCCCTGCCTCTGGGCTCCCTTTTTATACTACTCACCTCATAAATCAGTCAAAGGTAATTAAAGGGGTCATATGACCTTGCTAAAAAAAGAACATTATTTTGTGTATTTGATGTAATGAAATGTGTTTATGCGGTTTAAGGTTCAAAAAACACATTATTTTCCACATAATGTACATTATTGTTGCTCCTCAATGCCCCGCCTTTCTGAAACGCGTCGATTTTTACAAAGCTCATCGTTTTGAAAAGCGAGGTGTGCTCTGATTGGCCAGCTATCTAGTGCGTTGTGATTGGCCGAATTCCTCAAGCGTGTGACGGAACTGTTACACCCCTTACCATACTGTGATGCCGTGTCCCGGCCCGACGAAACAAAACCAATAAAACCCATTACAAACGGGGCATTTGTTGTATCCAGTGGGGACATAATTACAGATTATAATGACTTATACTGTCTTTTTACACATTGCGTTGCAATGTGCCGCGTAAACATAAAACCATGTCTGCATTTGTGATTGGAGAAACGACAAACAACAAGCGCTACTCTACACTGCTCAAAACTCGCGTTTGAATCGTCAGTGGCAAATCCTTTAAATATGAAAACGTACTTACAGGCTGTGAGTCAGCATTATTTGTCAGCATCATAGACTGTATAGGGTCAGCATGCGCGCCGAAAGGGAAACAGGGGAACTGAATTCACCGGAACACCGGCATTGTAGGCTACTCTCCCAGGAAACAGTCCTCGTCCTCCGTAAAATGCATTGCACACATCTGAATATTTGGTTTGAACTGTTCTGGAAAGTGTTGTAAATACAACTTGTGTCCTCTTTTGGAAGACCAAACAAAGTAGTTTCGCTTTCACAACGAAACACAGCGTCTCCACGACATGGCGGCGGCGGCAGCAACAATACTACAGCGAAAACATTACTCTAACGAATACTCCACCAAGTTTCACAGTGGAACAGTGCACTTTTAAATATTTGATCCTAAAAATCTCACAACCACTCTGAAGGATTGTGAGGTTTGTGAAAGCAAAGAGAGAAAGAGAGTGCTACGTTTTAAAGTTCTCCAGGGTTGGTCTCACATGTCAGCTACACTCCATAAAGCTGTCCTGTCCCTCTTTTTTCACAGGATTATTATTTCTGGAGAACAGACCAGGCATGAGCAGCAGACTCCCTGCCTCTGGGCTCCCTTTTTATACTACTCACCTCATAAATCAGTCAAAGGTAATTAAAGGGGTCATATGACCTTGCTAAAAAAAGAACATTATTTTGTGTATTTGATGTAATGAAATGTGTTTATGCGGTTTAAGGTTCAAAAAACACATTATTTTCCACATAATGTACATTATTGTTGCTCCTCAATGCCCCGCCTTTCTGAAACGCGTCGATTTTTACAAAGCTCATCGTTTTGAAAAGCGAGGTATGCTCTGATTGGCCAGCTATCCAGTGCGTTGTGATTGGACCAATACCTCAAGCGTGTGACGGAAATGTTATTCCCCTTACCATACTGTGATGCCGTGCGACGAGACAAAACCAATAAAACCCATTACAAACGAGGCATTTGTAGCATCCAGTAGGGACATAATTACTGATTATAATGACTTATACTGTCTTTTTATGCGATGTGTTGCATCGCGCAGCGTAAACATAAAACCATGACTGCATTTGTGACCGGAGAAACGACAAACAACAAGCACTGCTCAAAACTCGCGTTTGAATCTTCAGTGGCAAATTCTTTAAATATGAAAACGTACTTACAG
>NW_015555728.1:1682058-1710227 GCF_001515605.1 Sinocyclocheilus anshuiensis
AAAAAAAAAACATTATTTTCCATATAATGTACATTATTGTTTCTCCTCTATGCCCCGCTTTTCTGAAACGCATCGGTTTTTACAAAGCTCATCGTTCTGAAAAGCGAGGTGTGCTCTGATTGGCCGGCTATCTAGTGCATTGTGATTGGCCGAATTCCTCAAGCGTGTGACGGAACTGTTACACCCCTTACCATACTGTGATGCCGTGTCCCGGCCCGACGAAACAAAACCAATAAAACCCATTACAAACGGGGCATTTGTTGTATCCAGTGGGGACATAATTACAGATTATAATGACTTATACTGTCTTTTTACACATTGCGTTGATCAAAGTTACACCTTCTTTCTTTGCGTTAACATTTGGGCGGTGTTATGCAAATCTTCCCACACAGTGACATAGACATGTGGGGGCGTTTTAGGAGGGCGTGGATGAGTCTTAACTTTTATAAAGAATATCTCTTTGGGTTTGAGACTTTAGTCTTTGCAACTTTAGGGATCTTATCTATTCACGAACAGCTTGTAACACTCCAAAGAGAAAGGAAAACTTGAAATCGCATCATATGACCCCTTTAAATGCAAGTGATTTGCATCCTTTTTGTTTGGTTGGTTTTGCCGTCTCTCAGTCTGTACCAAAAAGTGACAAACTGTTCCGTGCCAGTCAAGTACAAAAATATAAATTGAAAATTTAGAGCGGCAAACACCGGTTTTCTTTTAGCAGAAAAAAAGCATGCTCTCTTAGTTTTAAATAAATTATTATAAATTATTATTTTCTTATTTTAACCTTTTCTTTTTCTTCATACTCGTCTCCAAGTTTCATATCCATCACTGTTTCACATTAACATGAGTGATGGCCTGCTATACAATTCCGGTAGGTTTTCTGCACTTCAGTAATCTGTTCTGAGTGACCTCTTACAAAAAACAGTGAGAGATATGAGTGGGCTATGGTCAAGCAGGATGTCTAGCCTCTGCTTTAAACCCTTTGTTTAGTCAAAGTTATGGTAAAGCCCCGTGCTTTGATACAGTCATGCATAGGCGAACGCCTTCAGGCTTAACAGGGATTGGTCAGACAGGCCTCTTAAAGGGAGGCCTGCCCCTTAAAATCCACAACAGGAAATGACCATCCGTCATTTATACGTCAAAACAGCTGTTAGCAGCCCACTTCAAGGCCAGACTTGAAAGGAGCTGTTCCCCGTTGTTCCAGCCCGCCCTCAGTTCTTTCTCTCACTCTTTCTCTTTTTTTTAATTTTCCCTTCCTCCTTCTCTAGGGTGCCTTTAAACTCCCTCCATTCCACCCACACCTTTGCCCCCTGCCAAACTCACTTATCCTGAAAATGTATTTGTAAGGCAATCCATCTTAATTCTAAACCATTGCTCTCTCTTTTTTTTTATTTTACCTTCCTCCTCCTCTAGGGTGCCTTTAAACTCCCTCCATTCCACCCACACCTTTGCCCCCTGCCAAACTCACTTATCCTGAAAATGTTTTTGTAAGGCAATCCATCTTAATTCTAAACCATTGGAATTCTAAGATTTGAGGTTTTAGGTTTGCGCTTCATGTTTTTTCCATTTTCAAGAAGGCAGCGATCCTTCATTTTCTTTGCAGTCCTAAGAATATAACAATGGTTACACCCTGTGATTCTGGGTTTCTGACTAGTAACATCATTTCTAGACAAACGGAAACATTCCAGACATCTTGACCAAATTTTGCAACAGGGATGGATCAACTGTAAAAGCAGAAAAAAAACACTGAACATCTACCCATTAATACGCTCGTTGACAGGTTAGACCACACCTGCCATAACTTTAAGTATCTGTTTGTATGGGGCAAAGACAACTAATATATGTTCAAAGGAAGCGATCGCATCATGTCACTTAACCCCAAGCACATCTGAATTTGAATGTTCATAGTTTTACAGATTTGCACGGGCATTACAGAGTCCTGTATAGGTGGCAAGTGATGGATGACACTAATAATGACAAAGCAAACAGCAGGGCTGTTGACAGAAGGAGAGGTGACTTCATATAACCACCGCTGCTATCTCTCAACACACACATGTGCACGCACACACGTGCAGAACGTCTAATGGCTTTAGACGCCGCTGGTAAAGGGATCCTTGTTTAACAACAGCAGATGTGCCTGTACGTTGACTCGACAATGTGTAGTTCCTGAATAAATAAGACAATGTGGGTTCAAAACTTAAACACTATATTATGTGATGGATCTCTGTGTTGTGAGACAGAGTGACAGTTTCTGACAGGGGGGAAGTAAGTCATGGCCTAATGGTTAGAGAGTCGGACTCATAACCCAAAGGTTGCTCCCAACTGCTCCCCGGGCGCCGCAGCATAAATGGCTGCCCACTGCTCCGGGTGTGTGTTCACGGTTTGTGTGTGTTCACTGCTGTGTGTGTGCACTTTGGATGGGTAAATGCAGAGCACTAATTCCGAGTATGGGTCACCATACTTGGCCACATGTCACTTCACACTTTTAATTAACTTAACATCTTAGATTAGCAAGACAGAAATAACTGTTATGTATGATTGACAGCGGTTTAATACTTTGCTACTCCAGTCAACTTTGATCGTCAGTAGGTACCTGTGAAAGTGTGGGAGGCTGTGTGTGCTGTATGTGGGATCTAAAATGGCAGGTTGCTGACAAGCTTAAAACTTTTTCTGCCGCTGAAATGCAGTGTCCTGAGGCTTTCATTCCTCCCTGCACACTATTATTAAATGAATATTCACTTCTGCCACACAGATACGCGAGACAAAGCCCTGCAAACACATGTCTGCCTGTGGCCCCTCCTCTCCCTAGGTCAACAGTTCATGCATTCTGCCTTTTTGTCATTTTTATTACACTAAGGCTGGCAGGCAACATCACCTTTCAAGTAGCTTCCCAGGTGCTCTTTGTTTTTAACCCCGAGAACAGCTCAAGAGATCAGGCCTTTCTCATCTCTCTGACTCACCTGACAGGTACTCTCCCATCCACTGTGCAAATGGGGGCAACTTTTATGCTGTCAGCTTGAAACATGTTTTATCCTACAATGCATTATCAATACATGACAGCTAAATGAAATGAAATTCAAAATATTTATATATATACACACACACACACACACACACACACAAATGCAATTTATCATTTTTGTTTGCAAACAAAAGTCACAATAAATGTTGTGTATTGATGCAAGACACGCTTGCCAAAATAATGTAATACAACCCGGTCCAATGTCTGGGGTTTAATAATGCTGGGTATAAGCACTTACGAACAATCAAAGCCATTAAATATACTGAACTTCAAAGTTACTTAGAGACGAATTAGCACAGTCTCCCTGTAATAGCCTGTCAGGCTTCATTTTTCAATGATTAAGCCAATTCATTGCATAATTAAGTTAGCTAAATTACTTCAATGGCAAAGTAACATGGGATAATGTAATAAAGTTATTAACATTCCAGAACTGGAGGCACACACATAGGCATATGCTGTTATTCTGTATGAATGTATTACTCAGTATCATTTGACTTGTTTGGCCTAAAAAATAAACTGCTACCACATTCTCAGCTTTTCTTTTTAGCACAACGCTCTATATTATTACAGTTAAGGTTGTAAGGTAAAACTAACATCAGCAGCATTAAATTTAAATTTTGTGTTTAAGTGTGAAATACGTTTTAAATTAGACATATTATTAATACCATTCTGGACCTTATACAAAGACAAATTATAATAGTATGAATGTCATTTTGAACGACATGTATAAATACATCTGAATGAGTTTAATTATTAATTACTAGCAGCAATGTTTGAAACACTTTCAACTTAATGATGAATCTGTAATATCTTTGTACACAATGCGTTTCAATATTTATTCTTTAAAACTAACTAGAATGTGTTACTTGTATTTAAAATTACTAGTAATCCAACAGTGACTATTCCAATACTTACTAATATAAATTCCAGCTGCTTAGTATGTATATTCTAGATTTTAAAAAAAAAAAAACTATTTATAAATGAGCCAATATCATCACAGATCCAAAGAATTCAGAGGCAAAAATGGCAATTTTAACAATAAACAGAACAGAATAAGAAAGATACTTGGAGTGACTAGTAGCAAGTAATTAATAACTTGTGTAAAGTCTAATTAAAGTTACTATAGCAATAAATATTACAATAAATAATAAGCTATTATTAATGCAAGTCATACTGGGTTACTGGTGATAAAAATTAACTATAAAAATAACTACTATTAACAAAACTAGATAAGTTATCAAATAAATGGTAAAACAGCATGTCACAGTCTTTGTATGTTTTGGTTTTGACATACAACGAGCAAGCACTTGGCCAGCGGATCCGGAGCGAGGAGGACAGTCTCCGCCTCTGTTGTGCCTACCCACTTATTACTAATGCAGATGCAGGCGATTGGACGGCAGCTGAGTGCTTTGAAGTTCTCCCTCAGCTCTTCAGTACGAGCAGAGAGTATATGCGTACGGCGGGTGTAGTGAACACACCGGAGCGCACACGGACCAACGGGATGCCATTATTTGACACGATATTTACCAGTAGTTGTGCTGTGTAGTTTCTTGCTTTTTATTTTATGACTTCTCTTATTTCACTTATAAGTCGTCGTTTGCGCGTAAAGGACTCGCGATCATTTTGGGGTTTAAGGCAACACTGATTCGGTGACGGAACGATGTGGAGACGGAGTGTACGTTCTTCATAGCGACTATAACATCTCACTTTCTCTGGACTACAGACAGAGCTGATGGTTCAACGGGATATTTGACTGCCGGTAGAATAGGATATAATGTCGTTTGGCTCTTTACTGAAAACACTGGATATCTCTAAATGAAAACTGAAGGACACCCGCCCCGTCGCTGCCCTCGACAGGTCTCTGATCCGCCCCGATCCAGATGAGCGAACTGCCTCTTGGATTTGCAGTCATTTCACGGAACCAGCAGACCCTTAAAAGTCGTTACATTAACAACGATAGTTCGCCCACCTGTGTAAGACCCCAGACCGACTCGATCGCCTCACTGCCGTACCGTGATCCCACGCGTCAGGAAAAAAGGCTGCCTATACGGATTCTCAAAATGTTGACCGCTCACACAAGTCACATACTTCACCCAGAGTATCTCCAGCCGCTCGGCTCCGCGCCAGTGAGCATCGAGGTACGAGTTACTCCTTTCTAAAGCATCTGTTTCTTACGTCTTTCTAATAAAAAATAATAATATTTTCACTCAGAAATGCTACTCGGTTATCCGAGTTTGTGCGTTTCTTTTAAGTGAAAGGGTGGCATTTAATATAGACATGTCTATTACGTGTGCGTTTGTTACGTTTTATATCATTTTCTCAGTATTACAGTTTTATCGCGCGCGCCTCGTTTTAATGATTTAATTAGAAATTCGCCTAACGATTCTGAATGCGATTCAGCGCCCTTTTGAATGGATTGTCCGGATCTGGACGAGGCCGTGCTCCACTGTCTGGCAGCATTTGCAGGTTTCACATTTCCTGATCGCTACTGACATGCGTTTTTACTGGTACTTACATTTTTAAAGCCACTGTTTATCTTCCAACTTATCTAACATTTTTGACACAAAAATAAAGCAATAGATATTCATAAAGCACACTGTGCTGTTTTAAAATACTTACTAAAAACACCGCACAATGTACGTTGTGTTTATAGGTGCTGCAAAAAGTATAACAACGATGTCAAGCAATTTATTCCACCTAATGTTTTAAAATGTGACTATAACACGGACACATCTCAAATTGCATTATATGATAATGTCATACATTCCATACTAAATGTAAACAACATGACTGTAATATTTTGATTAGAAATATGATCAATGTTGCAATCATTAAACACATTCCCTAGAATTGGTTTTGAAAACAACTGTTATTACTGCCAGTCCATGAGAAGAAAAATAAAGAGTTAACTGAAAATGTATTTTTTTGTCCCCATAGCTGGATGCTAAAAAGAGTCCCCTAGCATTGCTGGCCCAGACCTGCTCACAGATCGGTAAACCAGATCCTCCTCCCTCCTCTAAACTGGGATCCCTCTCCTCCAGCAGCCATGGAGACAAGGACAGTCGCTCTACCAGCTCCAGCCTGAAGCCTGCGGAGCATCAGAACCTAGACAAGTCCAGCTTTAAGCCTTACTCTAAAACTGGATCAGAATGCCGGAAGGATGGCGCTGGGATCAACAGCTCAGCAGATAAAGCAGGGTTCAGAGTGCAAAATAGCAGTTCTGCAGCTGTGACGTGCCCCACTTTACCTCCTCATGCCCCCTCTCCACGGGCCAGCTCTCCTCAGCAGACATCAGGACAGTTGCACACACACCGGCAGTCTCAGTCTCCACTATCACAGAAACCAACACATCTACAAACCTCTCACATGGACTCCAAAGCTGCGGGGTCAGACCCAGGGAACGACAGCAGCAGCGGTGGCGATCGCAATGGTAAAAAAGATTCAGACCACAATAAATCTGGAAGTCTGGACATTGCACAGATCGCCAACTCCAGTCACGCACGTGCTAGGTCAAACTCCAGCAGTGCCAGTTCCTCCAGCAGTCCTCAACCTGACAATAAGGCTGACCCCCAACCCCCTCAGCCCAGCCTGGGTGCAGGCCACATCGCCCCGGTGTCTCCCTTTAAACCGGGCCACTCGGTTTTTCCCCTCCCATCTTCCACCATGGGCTACCACGGCTCCATTGTCGGGGCGTATACTGGCTATCCTTCTCAGTTTGTGCCTGGGTTGGATCCCGCTAAATCTGGTTTAGTTGGCGCTGGGATGGGTGTTCCAGGAAAGCATCCCAGCTCCAGCCCTCTCACAGGGGCCTCACCTCCCTCTTTCATGCAGGGTTTGTGCAGGGACCCATACTGCCTCACCTACCCCAATGCACCCCATCTCGGGGGCAGCAACTGCTCTTCCTGTGTTCATGATCCATCATCTGCCCTAAAGACTGGCTTCCCGCTTATGTATCCCACCCATCACCTCCACTCCCTCCACCCTAGTTCTCTGTCCTCTAGTGCCACCTCGTCTCTGTCCCATCCTCTGTATACTTATGGTTTCATGCTGCCCAATGAAACGCTCCATCACACCTGTAACTGGGTCTCAGTGGGTGGCCCGTGTGACAAACGCTTCGCCACCTCAGAGGAACTCTTGGGCCATTTGCGTACGCACACGGCTCTGCCAGGAGTGGATGGGAAGCTGCTCTCCGGCTACCCTTCATCTGTTTCCTCTGCCGCTTCCTGCCACCTCCACCTGCCTCCTCCCAGCAGCCCAGGAGCCCTTCCCAGTTCCCTCTCCCTGCGTGGGTCACCAGGGCTAGGTTTGGCACGGTATCACCCTTATGGAAAGGCACACTTGCCAGGAGCTCCATCCCTTCCTATGCACTCTCTACCAGCCACAGCACCCTACTATTCTCCCTATGCTCTATACAGCCAGAGACTGGGCTCAGCTTCTGCTCTTGGGTACCAATGATTAAAAGACTTTGGACTATGTAAAGATATTGGCATGAGCTCGCTGGAAAGCACAGGAACATGCAGGATTCCCTAAAAAGAATGAAGCAAAAAACATGGGATAGTTATATTCGCAATGAGGAATAAAATCTCATCTGCTTTGGATGACTGTTGCTTAATTAATGGTCATTTCAAATTTCAATTAGGATATTAGGGAACCCTTATGAACTTTAAGGTGGAGAGTGAATGAGAAAGCCGGAACTCATTTTATCTGATGAATTTTTCTTTCCTTTTTTTTCAATTTACCAAAAGTGTGTATTTATTTTTCACTTGAGCGCTTGGCATTTTGTTTTCTAAGGGACATTTACCGCCAAAATTCATTCATTATAATTTTTACAAAGGAGCAGTATTTTCACAGTATGAATATGGTTCCCATCATACACTTTGTAATAATGCAATGTTTGCAACAACAGACTACGACATTGTCTCTCAGACATAAACTCTTTCTTTTAACGTCACTTTCTTTTGTGCGTTAGATATGTGCAACTCATTCTCTTTTTTGGAGAACAGATGAGCATGACTTGGTCAACAGCTACCTTGTTCCTTATGATTTGGCGTTTATTTTGTACTTGTACAGATCAAAGAATAAAACGGAAAGATGTGATATATTTTCTATTGTAGCTGACTCTGCAAGTTAGGGAAAGAAAATGGAGGGGAAAAGAATTCAAATAAGAGTACTATGTTGTGATGGCAGCGCTATCCATTTAACAAAGTCTTATTTTGTGTAATAAATGATACTTGATTACATTTATAGATGTCCCTCACTTCTCTTTCATATACGTTTCTTACACTCTCGTAACACAAACACTTTCCCATTTGAAAAGTTAGTAAACAGTCACACTGAAGAATTGCACAAACATATCAGAAAAACACAAATATACCATATACTTGCTATATATATTAGACCTTTCATAAATGCACGTGAACAAACACCGATTTTTTTAGTTGGTTGGCAATTGGCATTTAAAAAAAAAATCACTTTCACTTGAGCAACTAATCTTTGACTTTAGCTTTCTATATTACTGACAGTTTTGTTCCCTATTAGTTCAAGCTATTAACACAAAATAAGGTCCTCTGTCTGTTTACTGTTCTGCTCGTAATGTGAAAGTGCAGTGTTAGTCACTGCTGCTTGTTTGTGCCTCTGCAGCATTGTGTAAAGAGCTGCCTCAGCACAAGGGAGTATTGGGTCTTAAATACAGCTCAATGATAGCGTGGTAATAACCCATGGGAGCCTTGCACTCACTCCCAGTGCACTCTGATGGATTGCCTTGCTACACAAAGGGCAAAAGATGACAATGGGAGGCTGTTAATAGAGAAATATTTATCAAATGCTTGACATGACCCCCAGGAGTGCAGTCCTCATTGTTTGACCCGAGTGTGTTGTGTACTGTGGTTCAGAAAGTCTTGCTTAATGTTGTGCTACAAAGAGGGTCAAGATTCAATTTTGTTGATGTGATTGCGTGACTATGTCAGGCTTAATGTCTCAAACAGAAGCGGTCAGTGTGTAAACTCTTCTTCAGAACCATTTTCCGCAAATAAGAGGAGTGGAGATGCTCTTAAGCGCTAAGATGAACCACACACACACACGTATGCACAGATTCTCAGTTCATTAGCACTTCAGACAGGAGAGGACGCAGCACAGGTGTCACTTGACAGGGCCATTAAATGAATAGATCACTCCACCGCCTCTGTTAACTCAGGCTATCCAGCAAGGACACAGCATACGGCTCCTCTTGTGGGAAACCAGGAGGTCAAGATTAGAGAAGGAAGAGCTGAGATGGGAAAAAACACTTGCGGGTAAATGTTTCTGAGTTGCATTAACCAAATTTACATTTTAGTAAGGCACAACACAGGTCTTCTAATAATGCACAGTCTACTCATTACAGTTATAGGGCTGAATGATGTATGAACTGCAGTAGAGAATATCTAAACTATACTATTGCATTTTGTTGACATAAAGAGCAGTTCAAATCTAAAAGTAAGGTTCAGCGCCAAGAGTATTTTAGAAATGGTCTTGAATGACTTCCTGTGAGACTCAGAGAGGAAGTTATTTAATGGAGTTACGGACAATTTGGGCACAGCCCAAGAGAATTAAAAACTTCATAACGTGGATTACATCGCCCCTAGTGGTAAAGTAATGCAATGCAACTCCAATGAACAATATGAAATTGTTGAATTTAGTCAACAATTTCTTTTGTAAAAATTAGAAAATGCATATCATGTCCTGAGCATGTAAATACACACCATTTTGATGAAGAATGAGAAAAAAAAATGAGATAAAATATTAGTTACTGCCAGTACAGGAAGGTTAAATGGAGGGGAGGACTTTTCACATTTTATCAGAAGGAGAGGGATTAATCCTGCCATCACCCCATTCCCACTCGTTCATCACATTCCTGCTCTATCATTCTCTCCCTGTCGCCTGCTTGTGGAGGGGAGGGGAGCTGGATGGATGTGTGGGTGGGGGTGTGGAGTTAATTTAGTCCCTGACCAGTGTCTTCTCAGCAGGGCTACACCTGTTTGATTGATCTTTTTCTCCCTTTCTCTGCTGTCCCACTGGGCTTAGAGGGGGGGGTGAGACCCCCCCCTTTCCCAATGTGTCCAGTCAACTACTAAAGGGAGAAAGAGTGTGAGTGAGAGAGAGAGAGCTGCATCCCATCACAGCAGTGTCCCGGGCAGGCAGCCCGGCAGCCCTAGTGATTAATGACGACTGGGTGTGGAGCTGCTCCTCAATTAGCCGCCAAGTCCACAGCAACTCATGAGGCTGACAGCTCCTCAAGCTCATAAAGCAATCAATCACACAACTGCTGCTGCTTCATGACTAAAAAAATCCATTGAGGACTTTCCGTGGGACTCTTAATCACATCAACCGCATCACAAAATACCGCTCCATACGCCAGCAACAACAAAAAAAAATTGTGGCAGCGAGCACCTCTACCCAGTGATCTCTTAGCCATCCCATTTGTCTAGCGAAACTGTGTGCATGTGTGACGACAGCCTGACAACGCAGGCAAACGAGTGTGTTGCAATTATGGCTAACCACTAATAATGCATTCCACTGCTACAGCTGGATTCTATTTGCAAATGCGCTGGGGGGAGCGCGGTACCGATGTCACGAACGTTGTGCGCATGAAAACGTGCCTTGGCACCAGAACGGAGGGGTTAAGATTGATCCCGAGTCATGCCCGGAGTGACAGGACCTTTTCCTGCTCTGCTTAGGAAAATGTTTCAGTAACTTCATGCTTCCTCTTCATATGTTAGAGAGTGTATTCAACTGAGGGTTTTTTTGTACTTTTAGTCTTTGTTCATTAGCATTGAGACCACATACACTACCGTTCAAAAAAACATTCAAAATGTTTTTGAAAGAAGTCTATTATGCTCAACAAAACTGTATTTATTTAATTAAATAGAATACAGTAAAAAGTAATATTTATAAAAAAAATTATTAATAATTTGATCAACTTGATTTTAATATGCTACTGTACTGCTACAGGTTGGCTTCCAGCAGATGTACACATTTAAAGGTTTTTCATATCTTGGAAATAAGTGACCAAAAAATATTGATGATATACCCAAATTTTTGTCCAATAAATAATGCTCTCTAGAATGAGAATAGCAAGAATCATGGTTCAAGGCTGTGATGTTTAAAAAAAAAAAATAATAATCCATTTGATATGTTCCAGTGGGCCAACTTCCTGTTTTAAAAGAAAGTGTCAACACAGGAAAAATTGCCTTCATCAAGCCATTTCATGGGATTTTTTTTAAATGTATCTGGCCCCTAATATAACTAGGACTACATACTATTAAGAAAATGGTCATATTTTGAAGGGCCTCTATAATAAATTCTGCAGGATGATGTAGTGACATCTGCTGGGGAACGTTTTCAGTTTCATTATATAATTATTTTGATTCACTGGATATCATGGTTGGACATTATGTTCATTCTGTGCTGTGTGTGCACTTCAGTGTCAGTATATATAAATAGTTTATATAATCAGCATATAATTCAAACAACTAGCTACAATAATCCAGAATAATGTGCTTTAATAAAATAACTAGTATATTGTAATTTGTGAACACCACTATGAGGACATGTGGAATATGGAGAGCTTTGTAATTGTTTATTTTACCTGCTGCCCTCAGCCTCAAGCTTGGCATAACATTGTCCTAATGTTTAAATACTGCTGTCATGTGCAGTCCGGCTTTAATTGGACTCTATGACATCATTTATAAACTTCCAGCAGGCAATGTTAGGTGTGAGCATGACACACCGATTTGTTAAACCCAAAGGTCAACCAATCCATTAAACACCATGTTTTAAACTGCCGTCTGACACACACTGGGCAGACGGAAAGAAATTTGGCGATGTTAAAACTAAGGTGTAAAATACTCTTTTTTTCCCATTCAGTATATATAGCACTATTATTAAATGTTAAATACGAGTCCTCACACTCAAAACTGAAGGGCACAGAAAGGTATAGGAATCTGTCAGATCTTGTTTAATGAAATATACAGATAAAAGCACTCTTGTCAACACTGCCATTTTTCTTCATAATGTGACAAGCCTGTACGTATCACGCGGCTCTGAAACTTTTACCCAAGGCCTCTAGTCACCAGATTTTCCTTCCGCCTCTGTCGGGATATTTTATGGACCGTCAATGAGTGTATATGTGTGTGGTAGCGAGCATACACCACAGAACAGCCAAGTTAATGTTATGAGAAGCGGCAGGGGTTTCTTAAGCAAGAGCAAAAGTTTTCCAGAGCAATGTGATTATTTTTACTGACTCAACGCCCCCCTCCCTCCGTTTTAGCAGTGGTGATGGTAACCACTCGGTCTCCTTGCCCTCTCTGTCTTGGCGGTAAGCTAACCCAGCTGTTCTCAATGCCATTTTGGGGAGAGGAAAAACCGAAGGCAGGAAAGGGACAGAGAGCGAGAAAGAGCGAGTGAGAGAGAAAAGCTGGCAGGGAGGGGAACAGACCTGATTATCCAAATACAGTCATTAAAGGGGAAATGTGTTTTTCAAACTGTCAAGATGATTAATGAGGGGGAGCAAATCCTCACAAATGCTCTTGTTTAGTCTAACTGGCAGACATGATCCTGGCCACTGATTAATGGCAGTGCTGGTGCGTGAGGCCACCGCGAGGTGAGATGAGTGGGTGGGTGGGTTGGTGGGTGGTGGGGTAGGTGTTAGGTAGTGGAAGGACGTGTAGTGTGGCAGAGAGATCTTACGTCACAGGATGGTACAGAGAGGGAGTGAGACAAGAGAAAGCGCATACTAGTCAACAGCAGTTTTATCTTCACCACTTTTTAGAGGTTTAATGAGTTTAAACAACAAGGCTGCATGGCTTCACCTCACAAATATGCTCATTAGATGTTTTTGGCCAAACTTGCGGTGGGTGAACAAATACCATGCATGTGATTTATTGCATAAATAACTGTGTAATAATTATAGCATACAACAGACTTGCAGTGAAGTAACAGTCATTAGTGCAAGAAGAAAAGCAGATCCTGTCAGCGCTAAAGGGATCTCGGCATTGTTTTGAAGTAGTCAAATCAGATGGAACACCTTAACAGTGTTTGTGGGAGACAGTGTACAGGTATATATGGTTTATGAGGACACAAATGTGTATAATGACATGGGTACTACAACGTAAACATGGTTTATGAGGACACTTCCTGTGTCCCCGTAAAACAAAAGGCTTAAAAAACATACAAAACGGTGTTTTATGAAATTCAAAAACTGGCAGCAGTTTCCTGTGAGGGGTAGGTTTAGGGGTAGGGTTGGTGTAGGGCAATAGAAAATACAGTTTGTACAGTATAAAAACCATTACGCCTATGGAGAGTCCCTGTAAACCACAAATACAAGTATGTGTGTGTGTGTGTGTGTGTGTGTGTGTGTGTTTGTTAGAAATGACTGTGTGTTACCTTAGAAGTGACTGATTTTCCTCCTGGCAGGAGCTAAAGTGCCGATACCTGACTATTTCACTTTGCTGACCTTAAAGAGTGGCGGTCACAACATGCACACACAGACACGCACGCACGCACACACGCACACACGCACACACGCACTCACTCACTCACTCACTCACTCACTCACTCACTCACTCACTGCTACTGGTTAAGATTTCCGTGGCATAATGACACAGAGCACACATTTATTAGCCATTGTCTCATTGACAGTACTGGAAACCAATTGGTCTGCAAGCAATTCATCAGGAACGCAGACAGGCTAACAATTCTTGTATGGACCGCAGAGCTATTGGTCTGTGCTGGGAGGTCTTCTTTAGACTCACTAGCCGCTGTTGCACTGTCGGGCCAGTGCAAGCCTGTGCTTTCGGCGGGCTGGGTGGGGCTAATAGCCTAAGACCTGTAGCACCGAACCCAAAATCACACTGCGTTTCCACCATCAGGCCAGAATCTCCACAGCGCTTCACTAAAACCTGCCCCTTACACGTCTCTCTGGAACAATGCCACACAACCCTATCATTTCACCAACAAAGAGAAGTTATCATCAGAAAACTAATCAGAAATAAATCACTGGAACTAGCGAGATCACTAAACAAACATGATAAAAGCGGTTTGTTTGCATTTTTGTTATTTACTTTAGATTTAAAACCAAAGCATTTATGTTTGACCAGTTTTACAATAATAAGTGATACATTGATCATAATGAAATAATTTGTGTCAGGATTGCAAATTAGTCACAGAAATAAAATGCTATTTACCGTTATTTCACAAAAGAAAGAGGACACACTTATTCAGTCGTGCCTGTTTCTGTTTATTTGTAGTCACAGACAGTATTTTTAGGTCTACATCACATTGAAGAATGATTATTTCTACAATTTTTCCATCAAAAATACAACTCGAGAAGCTTTGGCACTGTTCCAAATCATTGTTATATTTTCAGTAAGAGAAACGGAGGGAGCTCCCAAACAACAATTATGATATATTATGATATGTTTTATGACATACGCTGAGCTAAATATGAAGACAGTCAGATATAAAGAAATAAGACTTATTGACATAAAAATATGTAACCAAGTGACAGTGGAAACTACTGGTTACAGTTTTTTAAAACCACATGTGGAGGTAGAAAAGTAGCTTGCCACTAACCTACCAGTGTTATACCATCTTCTCTTGTCCCACATCCAACCTACCACTGTATCATTACTCAATACTTTTCTTAAGATTTTTTTGAAATTTTCATGTAAAAATCTCAATAGAGTAAGGTAAAATTCTGGCTGACATAAATAAGCCAGTAATTATTTTCATGTCATTAAATGACAAATGGCTGATATGAAAAAATTATTTTAGTCTAAATACAAAAAATAAATACGTAAAAAGTTAATTCAAACATGTAAATGCTACAAGTGAAATTTGACATAAAACATTTCAATGTAGACTATGAAAAAATGGATATTCATTTTGAGATTTGCAAGATTTAAGTGTTCCATCGACTGACATTAATGCAAGGAAAATGTATACTCATTAGAGAGCACCAATTATTTCAGTATAAAAATACAACAGATCTTGAGCAGCAGAAAAGGTAACTTCTAACAGCTGTTGTTTTTATTTTTACTTTGTAAGTATTTTACTTCAGTTTTTTAGGCTGCATGGTCTCCTTATGACCTCTCTTTTCTCATATTCACTCCCTGTACATTAATAAAATGGCTAACAGCTGTGAACCTCTCTTAACATGACAGAATGTGAAGCTGTACATCTCTCATTTCCCTCATCATAATGTTCTGCTCTCGGTTCCCATAAACCCCTCACTGTGCCTGTCTGGAAACTCACATGCCACAAACACACACTGTACCTTTGAATATCTTCATAATAAATAGACCAGTACAGCAAGACACTGAACAGACTGATGCAGAAAAAAAAAAAAAAAAAAGGGGGTATAGGCCTCTATCAGTCTGTGCTGTAACACACTCACTCACACACACATACTAGACAACATTCATTAATCTGGCTTGAATACTCAGACTAAACAGCTTCTATTAGTCAGAACTATAAGCAGCTGATGGCAAGAAGAACCTAAGCATGCTAAATTACCAGCTATCAGTTTAAATGATGACATGAAAAATTAGAAGAGGAAAGGGAGAGTTAGCCGGCTCTCTAAATTATATCTAGATGAACATATCCCTCAATATGTGCGTGAAAAGATGAAAAACATGTCAGAGATGGAGAATGGCGACAAGAAGCAGCTCAGAGAGAGAAAACAGATGGCCAAAAGGGAGTTATTGGAGGGCACGGGTGGAAAGGTTGGGTGGAGAAGTCAACGTTCCTGAAGAGCTGAGAGTAGGACAGCTGTGTGTGTGTGTGAGGAGGCCCTAGAAGCCAGCTCTGTTTGTGTGTGTCAGAGGGAGTAGTGATTAATGACCCACAGGCCTCGTTTCTCTTGCTTCCTTCCTCAGCAGCGATGTCACACACACCGTCACATGTCAGCCTAATGGACACGGGCAGACAGTGGCGGGAGCTGCCCGTTGCTCCAGACTCACACACACACATTAAGAACATGCATGCATGTCAAAAATCCCATGTTTTTATTGAAAGAGAAACGAAAAAGAGCACAAAATTTCACTGCACGATCCGTGGCAAGAGAGCCTGCAGTATTGGTTTTGTGCACTGATTATGTGCAAGAAAGAAAGAAAGAAAGAAAAGAACAGGAGAGAAAGATGTTGTGCATCAGAGAAAAAGGAGAATGTGTGGCTGAGAGAGAGAGAGAGAAGTCAGTGTTTGCATGTGTGCCGGTTCCCAGCCCTGTCAGTGAGCTGTCAGAGTGTGATTTATGGTTGTGAGACTCACAGCAGTCCTTGCTGCCAGTTCAGTATTGTTACAACTGACATCTAATGAGGCCAGACGTGCTTTCAAGCACAGCACTTAACACAGGCCTCCATCTCCACCAGTCACAGGCCCTCTTTTCTCCTCCTCTCTCACTCCCATTTATTTTCTGCATCTGGGGTGGCAGGCCAAGGAAAGGAGGAAAGAAACGGTCTTGCTGCGAGAGCTTACAAAACGGAGAGCACAGATGAAGCTGCAGTCAGCAGGGGGTTTTTTTCCGTCTCTCCCCCTCCCCCTTATACAAGCCTGCACAATGGCAAATTAAAGTAGAGCGAACCTTTATATACTGATGACTTTGCTTTGAAAGGCAATATCTCACCGTTTTTCTATGCCATTACATTTTTCAACTCCGCTCCGATGCTTAGTAATTGTTTGGAGCATAGTCTGCGCTCTGGTCTAATCACATTGGTGGCTGTGTCATTTTGAAAGGGAGGAGGAGTAATGCTGGATGAGAGCTCCTTGGCTTTGACTTTTTCGTGATCTTAGGTTTCTGCTCCGCTCCTCTTCAGGCTGCTAGCTTAGTCAGGACCCCTCGCAGTAATCATAAACAGAGCCGCTGGCAACAGCACCGGCATACTGCGCTCCCTCCCTACACCCCCTGCTCCGGTTCCTTGTCAGACGTGATTAATGGCACACGGGCCCAGTGCGCTTTGCGTTGCCAGTTCCAGCGATGTTCCCTTGATACTTAATGAAGTCTGACAAACTTCTTTTCCCTCATTGTGTTCCAGTTATTTTTCCCCGCTCCATTTAAGAGAAGCCCAATGTAGCTAAATTTGCCACCGCCGCACAAAAGCACAGGTCAGGTTTTCATATTAATTGCGCAGTCGAGGAGCACAGCCTATAACACCGCTGGCAACGTCGGCTGTTTCTCAGGCAGCTCGTGTTGTTGTTCATACTTCAGATTTGAGTAGTTTTGATTGCAGTCATTAGATGTTCCACAACTTCAGTTCCAAGTACTAAAGGTCGCAGTGGCCTTACAGGACAAGGTCTGCCGTATCTCAAACACATGCACTGATTTTTCTTACTGCCATCCAGTGGAAGATCTAATATATGTATTTTTTTTACAAAGATCAGTGGCATTTTTTCAGAAGAGGCAGAGGAGGCAGCATCTCAAAAAATCTGGAGGAGAAAATAATCCTAATAATAAAACTGACAAAAGCATATGAATATTACAAAATATAAGATTAAATCATGTGTAAAGTACAATTTTTTCCTCAAGTAATGCAGTCCAACAGCAACGACAGCAGAAAAAAATGTCTGATTTGGCTGATTAGCCTGTCAATGCGATGATAACCACCTATCATGCTTGAAACAGCTCACAAATCGGCCTGAATTGGTAAAATTGGTGGAAATGGAAGGACAAATTACAAAGAAAACAAGTTATGACATCACCACTTTCAGTCACTTCTAAATCAAAACTGCTTAAAATGATGAACTGTGAGCGAGATGTTTTTAGCAAGCATACAACTTTCTTTAAATTTAAGATGAACATAATACACACCAAATAGCAGTTAGTAGTAGCAAAAAAAAGTATGTACTTACTGTATTGTTGTAATTACTTTTTAAGCAAAGTGGGGGAAGAAAAAAAATGTGATTCTGATGTGACTTGTTTTAAAAAATAGCATATATCAATATTTTTTAAAAAATATATAAGAAGGTATAAATAGTATACTTAATAGTACTCAGTTTGACGATAGTACCGGTTTGACGATAAATCATGATAAAATTCCCCACGGTTAGTATTACCGTTTCATATTTTAATTATCATTAAAATCGTATTAGATTACCGCGATTTGAACAACTCGCGACAAATAAATACTGTCCAGCATAAAGCAGTTTTAAGTAACAGTCTCACGTGCAGACAGCAGGCAGAGTAGTTTCGTTTTGAGTGAAAGCAGGGCGGAAAAGCTGGGAGGTTTTAAAAGAGTGCTAAGGGAATTATACAAATGAATATATGAATGAATTTATTAAATGACTGTACCTCTGAAGGTTCTGACTGTCTTCAGAAACGATTCGATGGCATTTTGTTTTCATCTTCGCTCCATGTAATACCTAATAAAAGTGTTCTTAAATCGCAATACTCCTTTGTCCACGGAGGTTACGGGAAACAGCTCTAATTCAGCTTTTCCATAAGCGCCACCTAGTGTCAGAGAGTGGATTTACAGAGACTTATATTAACATTCAGTCTGTATGCAGTTTATGTCTGGCCAAAAAACAGACCAGATTTGCATGCCCTGCTGTAAATTTTGACCGGTTGATGAAAAACAAGCTTATGTGGATTCTACACATTTAAACAATTCAGATAAGTTATCTAGAATTATTTATGGAGCAGATCAAATACATATAATCATTTATTAATCAATTATCATTTTGACATTTTTTCTTTATTTAAAGGATGAAATGTGAGGTTGACCTTTTTATTAAACTTTTTGAAAAGCTTTATTTGAACATTTACATTAGATATTTCAACATGCTATTAAACTGTTGTCAGACAAATTGTCATTTAAAATCCGAACATCATTGGTAATGTTATTGTTTTAGTGATTATGCAAACAAAAAGTCATTTTATTTGTTGTGTTGATTTTTAAATATAAAACTTGGTGAAGTGATTTATGTGTCCGTACTTTTTTAACATATCCAGCACATTTTAACAATACCGTGATAATACTGATAAGCGTGATAATTTTGGTCACTATAATCGTGATAAGAAATTTTCATATCGTTACATCCCTATAATATATATATATATATATATATATGTTACACTAATCTGTCTAAATATCAAAAAGAAATTGAGCATGAATTTACAGTCAGCAATTCATTTTAAAGCTGTAAATCAAACTTAACAGAAAAAAAGAAGCTTACATATCCACATCTTACGTGTCTTTAGCCTGCTGCATAGTAGACTACACAATGATTTGAAATTTACATTTATTCAAAGGTAATCTAAACAACACGATTAACAAAACTACTATGGAAAGTAAATGCAAACCATGTTGTTGATGGTTAGTGTTGTTCATAAAAAAACTCAGCAGCATGGATAGTAGAGAAAGTACACTTGGGAGAACAGAGTTGTGATATATTACTAAACTGTGTCGGTTTAACAGAACACTACTGGTCTGTTACAACAGCATCAAGGATATTTCAAAGAAAAAGAGAGGAAATAGCTTATGGAGCCACTGTGTTGTTTTGTTGCCTTCTCTCTAATCCATTTCGTCTCTGCAGTGAAGACTGTTCTCTGTACCAGCAGGGGGCTCTGTTGTTGCAATTTAAAAGCAAAGAAAGTCAATACACAAGTCAATGTTCCAAGTTTGTACATAAGGAAATGCTAAAATGTGCTGCTGCAGCATTTTCATGTAGTTTCTACTATCTTGCAAAACACTTTGTGTCATATTTTGGGATGCACAATATTAGATTTTTGCCAATATCCCATATGCCGATATTTTTCAAATCATTTTGGCCGATAGCTGATGCTGATACCAATATATATTTCCTTTTGTTTTGAAACAAGACCAAGTCTCTCCTGTGCAGACATTATAAACAAATTATTTTTTAACTTTGGTTAGTTTTGAGCAAAAACTTATTTGTTAGAACTAAAAAACTAAAAAAAATTCTTTTTTTAATGAGAGTACATTGAAAGCTTTGAAAACAACTATAATAAAATCAATCTGTTTTTTTAGACATGCAATTGAAACCTTAACATTTGGTCTAAAGCAAAAGAGCTGTAAAAAAAAAATTTTTAATCTTTTAGAGCTCCTTGTATTTGTTTTCATAATCCATTTGAAAAAATATGTTACATATTAATGAATAAATCTGTATATATCAAATTATTTAATTTACAAGTGTCATGTTTGTGATTTTTAATTCAATGTTAGCTATATCTTCTGACCTTTAAATCGAAACAGACTTGTGATTTTATGACATCAATTACTGCTTTATTTATTCAGAAACAAGTATCTTAATGTTATTTGTGTATTTTACTTTTCATTTTATTACAAGTAGGCCTACAGCACCCCCTAAATAAATAAAAGACATTACCTATATCACACACCGGACGTTCATTCTGTACTTACTTTCTCAAATTAAAAATGTGGCGATCCAAAACAGTGAATCTAATCACCATTAAGGCAAAAGTTCGCTTCAAGAATGACCACACTGCTGCCCTGATCTAATCGCTAGCACACCCTGAGCACATGTGAGCTATTCGTCTTATTGGCAAGGCATATCGGCATTTTTTTTTTTTTTATAAAAATAATCAATAAAAATAAAAATACATTTCTGATAACGTTCCGATAATAGCGTGTCATAGCTGATCATAGTCATTGTTTAGCTAGAATGGGAGTCATAACTAGTCTGGTGAGCAGGAATATCCTTTGCAACCTTTTCAATGCAAAATGCTCATAGTTTATTGTCATGCAAGAAAGGTCTTTAATCTGCAGTGCCCACCACAGTGGTAAGCTGTAATTGTATCATGGCATGTCCAATCAGATAAATCAAAGAGCCTTCACTTGATTTACTAAGAAACTCATTACATGCTGAGCACATCTAACTAATCTATGTAACCCTAACTCTGAGCAGAAGACAAGCCACCAGCCTGTATTCAAAGTGTAATACTGAAAGCTAACAAACATGCTTTGGTTTTCATTAATGCAGTGTACAGTAGCTTGGACTACAGTTAGCAGTTTCCAGCCTCTTTGGAGACCCCCTTGTTGCAGTTATGAGATACATAGCAAATAAGAGAAAGTCACAACTGTGAGATATATAAGTAGCAATTATGAGTTGAACACACAATGTTCATAACACATTGGTCACTGGCACAAAAATGCTGTGGTTACTGAGACACGTTCAAGTGCTGTACATCTATCTAAATCAATAATGTTTTTTTATGTTTTGTGTGTGATAACAAGCAAAGCATCACAAACAGGGTTGGACACAATAAACACTTAAAGTATTATCTGTATTTCAATGTATGCGTTGAAAGTTGAATTTATTTGGCCACACCCCACATGAATTACTGCATTACTATTCAAAGAAATAGATATCGCCACTGACTAGGTAAGGGTTCTACTGCCCTGGTCCATAAATGCAATCTGTATCTATCTTCATCAAAAACCTATCTGTGAGAAGACTTAATATAACAATAAAAAAGTGGTAACAAAACAATGTTAAAAGGTTCACAGTTTACCGGTGATCTTGTTTATTCCACATTGCTATAACTCAATAAATCACATTGTCAATTTACCACCCTTGTATGAACTACAAGCATGTCACAGGAATATTATACCAAGACCTTTTTGTTCGAAATGGTGAACTTTCTCATAGACTGATATTAACCAGTAGAAAACAAGAAACTAACAAACAGTTGTTCTTGAATGTTGAGGAAAGTCTCTACCAGCAGAGGTCGCTCTTGCAACAGAAATGTTTATTATAGGCCTACGGCTTACTTCTTTCTTTTGCCACATTTGTAATTGTGATTATTTTGATGAAAAGTGTTCCAAGCTAGTTAACAGGAATTAAAAATAAAAAATAATAATAAAATAAAAAATCTCGAGATAAGAGAAACTATTAAGGAGGGGGGGGGGATCACTGTACAACAAAAGCTACAATACTACATGCAATGCCTTCTAATTCTGCAAAACGACAAAGCAAAGCAACAAAGACATTGTTCAAAGCCAGTCAACCACTCTCAGTTCAACTCCATCAGCTGCACTTTTTAATAAAGCAAAAGCTACAATAAACAATGTAACTCCATATCATTCCTGGACTCATTGCTGACATGCACCATGATCAAATTATGTTCAAGGCATATAATCAAAGCAAATGTTGTAAGAAATGACTTATGTGAATAACATTTGATAACAGCAGTGGAATGGCAAAGCCAAGCACATGACTCAGAATGACTCCCTAACAAGCACACACAGCATGTACTGACCTCTCATATTTACAGCTCAAACTTCAAAGCCAAGCTAAGTAGCGTTGTGTCGATGTCTAGGCTCATTACCAACACATACTGGTGGATTTTGATTTTAAAACATAGCTACTCAGCATAATGTTCACACACATATGAAATAATTTATACCATTAATGTATCTTTCACTAGAACAGCTTACACCTGGAATTAAGGTTTAAATACATGTGTAAACAGGATCTAAAATGCATGTTAAGCTCAGATGAACTTACGAAAACGCCTCTCGGCTGACCACTTGTGATCGGATCACTGAAAATGTATCTCAATACCAAGTGTAAATAGGGCGAATCTGTTAGGGACCAACACAACACTTGTTTATGACTAGTAAGATGTAGGCCTACTGTACCGACAAAATGGAGAAGTAGCCTATGTGCGTACATAGGCTACTATATTGTGTTCTGCATTGTACAGTACCTTGCTTTACTTGTTTCATTAGATCTTGATATAAGATAAACGTTTATTCCCAGCTTTCAACACAGCTTGGCCCTGTATGTCGTAAGTGTCTGAAAGGGGAAAAAAATGGTAAAAATAAATATTTCTCACATACAAATACTAACCTTAGCAGTGTCTTTTATATTTTATTATTGTGAATCAGTTGTTTAAAAAAAAAAAAAGTTTACAAACCTGAATTAAAAATAATGATATCAAGTCTATCGTCCCGGGCCTGGATGAAAATACACATTCAAATATATAAAGTCAGTAATCATAACTTCAGTCAGTTAAAACATCATAATAATGATCTGAAAAGTTTACAATTAAGTTTTGCAACTAAGCACCCAAATACAGTAACAGGCAGTGATGTGCATACCAGGATTTAAGTCTTGAAGATACAAAGTAAATAAATTAGTTGTCATCAGCGCAGAAACCATAGTCCACTTACTATACATAATCCATTGCGATTTATTTGTTATTAAATAAATTTACGTTTCGCCAGATTGCCGTTCATTCAAGTCTTCGGTTTACCCGCGCTCATAACATTAGCACAGAATCAGTTGTCCAAAAGAACCAGTTCGGTTCAGACGTGCTGTGTCAGTCATAGGCCGCTTTTCCACTATCGGGCCGAACGGTTCTAAGAACTGTCAGGTACGGTTCCAGTTGTATTTCCACATGAACCTGGTACGGCGCGGCACGATTACAAACAGTTCTGTACGGTTCCAGTTGTATTTCCACGTGAGCCTGGTACGGCGCGGCACGATTACAAACCGTTCGGCCCGGAATTCTCGGCACTTTTAGACAACCGTGCTGAGCCGTGCTGGTAGAGCGCGTGTGCGTGACCTCGCCACTCAGGATCTGTCACTTGTCTGTTGCCTGGCTGCTAGTTTCTCCATAGCTTGCTAAGCGCGCTATTTTGAGCAACGTAAACACTTGTGATACCACGGCAACGACTGGCATTTGAACTGCATTCCAAAGAGATCGGTCATCAGCCCTTTAGTGGAAACCTGTACCGGCCGGCTCGGATCGGCGCGGAATGGAACGGTTATGCAAAGAGAACCGTTCAGCGCTGCGAAAAGCGGCTATAGTAGGCAATCTGTTCGGTAGCTTCACGCTGAATCATACGGTGGCCGAGAGAGCTCAACGCACTGCAACTTAAGAAAACACATGCAAATTGAGAAAACACCAGCAAATTAAGAAAACATCTTCATCAGTTTGACAACTAAACTCAATCGTGACATGTGCCAGAGCTCACGACGTTCCGACCAAGAACCGGCTAAATCGAACGATTCGTTTGCGAACCGGACATCCTTGCTTTGTGCTGATTCACTGACAGCAAAATTACTAACCTGGTCTCAGACGCTGTCATTTTTTGTTTTAATGCAACAGTCAGATGGTGTATTTGACAACTACAGTTACTTTTAAAGCATCAGGTGGAACTTGACAAACGCTGAATTATTTCAATAACTCTTGACAGACTTTTCAGGAAAATCGTCATTTGGCGTTGTTGACCATATCCAGCTCCCGCCACGAACGCCAAAATGCTTGTGATCACCTGAACTTTGAAGTCCTAGAAGTTTTTCTTGAAATGGCGTCCTAACGCTGCGCTCATGCGGGAACTGTTGAAAAAGCAACGAGACGCGGCACAACCATAGACTGTATAAACACAGGGCACAACTCGGAAAGACGTCCGTCTAGTGCGTGTTTACACAAGAATTAATAAATTATTAAAAGGAAATTTTAAAGGAATTGGAGTAAATTAAAATAAACAATTAAATTAGTCTTCACGTATGAATTTTGTAGGAAAAAAATAAAAAGATTAAAGAATAGCCATTTATAAGATTCATATTTAATTTATATATATATATATATATACACACACACACACACACACATATATTTCTGCTATCTCAATTTGAAAAAGACCTATGGCATTGGTAATCTTAAAAATATATAGGCTATATATGACCTATACAAGCAAATAAGTTAGATGCATTGCCCAAAGGTCAGTAATGGTGCTTTTCATGTGGCCATTCTTAAACCGTGTTTGAAGATGTTAACAAAAAGCCCTAGTTCAAGACAAAGGTATAGAGACAGCCCAATATTTAAACTTTCTTTCTCCTTTAGTTCAGGACAACTTAAACGAGTCTTTGCTTGGGAAGCATGTTTTAATCTATAAGAGCAAACCAGTAGTAGGCCTACCATTTGCACCAACATTATTTTTTTTATTAATACGTTGTATGTCCATTACAGACTATTTTGTTTACCGATTTGGAACCGTATTCTGCAACTTAAACTTGGTAGTGTTGCCATGGTCAAACATTTGATTTGACTGTCTACTTCCTAACATTCTTAAAGAATGATTGGATTACACGGCACAATTCAGTAGGGTGAGAAAATGGCTTAAGAGTCTAAACTCTTTAATAATGCTCTTCAGAACAGAACTATTGCTTGGGCCTTTGGTTAAACCACATTTTGTTCTTGCTTGCATGAGATCCCATGTGCACAAACATACAGACTCTCATAGTTTTCTACACCAGTAGATTTAATATTTATCCGTTTACAGGTCAAGTAGATAGAGCACAGAATTTGTACACATACTTGTAACACTCGACATGAGCCATGTTCACACCTGTAACATTACTCAAATTAAGCTTCAAATACAGTGAAGTGACTTGCATCTCAAAAGAAAATGGTTCACTGCATGAAAATAAAATGTTAACTTCTGATAGATTAGTGCACTCCAAGATAGCTTAACTTCGATAGAAGAAACTTTCTACAAAATATAGTGGCAGTGTTCCAGACTAAAGTGACTTGAAAAATAAAAACTTAGCAAGTGTTCATAAAGAAAGCCATATATTAAAGTCCTAATTGCATTACAATATTTAATAAAAACCAAAGCAGTAGAATTAAAAACAGCATGACCAATTAAAAGAAACAAAGTAGGCCAACTACTGGCATTACAGCATCCAGCAGCCTTACACTAGGGGATAGGTGGCAGCTGTCGCAATGCCACAATGGTTCTGTCGGTCCTTAGCCATGTAGATGTAGCCTTTGTCACCCCATTTCTCAGTCCAGCTAAAGATACAGAACAAGTTTAAAAACCATGCAAATGAGGTTGTGCCTTCAATGTTATTGAAAAATCAGAATTGATTGCATAATTTAAAAAAATGACACCAGAGCCAAGTAATACCTGTTCTTCACAATCCAGTATTTTTTCCCAGCAACATCAGCACCCTCATAACCATAACCAACCACCAGAACTCCATGGTCAAGTTCTTCACTGCTGCACTCCTTCTCATAATAGATGCCTACAGTAGAACGTTAGAAATGAGTTCAAGACTTTCAGTCTGCTTCAGGTTTAAAGACAAGCCATGTAGTTTTGTAATAGTGCATACAAGTTTTAGAATAAAACTCAAATGATAAAATTAGACCGTTTACACAGCTCAGGGATAAAATCACTCACCAGACTGATAGAACTGGAAGGATTCATGACCAGCATCAATGGCAACAGCTATAGGACCCACGGCAGCAACAGCCTTCATTAGAGCATGTTCTTTACCACTGGGAACGTCCACAAAACCAGTGTCATTAGCAGCATTATAACGGGGGTCATAGCAGCATGGCTGATCATCCTGCATTAAAAAAAAATAAAAATTTAAATTAAAAAAGTACATTACATGTTAGGTTACGGAATACTCAATCATACAGGGTTGAAATGGGAGCAAACCCTTAAGGTTGACAGCCATAATAGATTCATTAGCATCTGCAAGTCAGAAAGAGCACACAACTGATTTTTACCTTTGCAAGGTAGGGATACGACTCCTCTGAATCCAGCCCATTGTTGTCCTGAACATACTGGAAGGCCTGGTCCATGAGGCCTCCATCACAGCCATGATTGCCCTCCGGCCTGGAACAGTCCACCAAGTTTTGCTCACTCAGAGAAACCAGCTTTCCAGTTTTGCGGAAAAGCTGACCCTCCAAGGCACCTGTTGAGCTAAAAGCCCAGCAAGATCCACAACGTTTCTAGGATCACAAAACAGGACTTTGTTACCAAACAGTAAAGCAATGCATGCAGATTTAAAACATCACCAGATATAGGATAAACATAAGCTCCAGGAACTAGTTTGACAAACTGCTTACTTGGTCTTTGATAGGAGTAACATAGCCCTTCTCTCTCCAGTCAACCTGTTGTGGGGCTTCAAAAAAGCTGGGGTCCATGAACAATGAGCCTTTTGATTTCCGGCTGGGGTCATGATTGTAACCATTCATCGCCTGTCTGAACTCCTCATTTGTCTAAAAGGGAAAAAATGCAAACAAAAGGGTTTAATAAAACGGTCCTATTAAAAAAAATAAAAAATAAATAAAAGGATCTCACTGTTGATCATAAGTATGAAAAGCATGATCAATATTTAGATGTTGCAGGGGAAGAAAAAAAAATAATAAAAAAAACACTATCTATGAGTAGATCATAGAAGTCATATTGAACTGCTCACCATATCACCAAATTGGTTCATGCCCAGTCGGAAGGTGTGTTCGCCCACAGAGTGCTCAAGGTTGTGCAGCTCAATTTTCTTTAAGTTCTTCTCCCACACCATTCTCCTCCAGCCCTCTTCTTTCTGAGGAAGAAAACAGACATTGTAGCCATTAAAATGTCTTGTATAAAGACTATGAAGATGTTGCTTTTCAATTGTGTTGCAACTCATGTTTGGCTATAGACTCAAGCACTACTCACCTCATGATAGTTTTTTCCATGCCAGCTCTTCCAGAGGTGCCAGTGATCGTCTAACTGCTGGTTTAAGCTTGGAGCAGCAAACACTGCACTCAAGCATAGCGTGAAGAGCAAGGCAAACAACATCCTGCCTGGAAGACTGTGACAGAAGAACAAGATATAATTTAACGGAATGTAACAGACGTTACACAGAATACAGCAGTAAACGTTTTAACCAATTACAAAGAAAAACCTCAGTGTGCAAATTATGATAAAAAGACCCTGAACATGTATAAAGCCACATAATACAGCGTATAATAAAATGTTCAACAACTGGAAGTTAACGTTAGATAAGTTTAGGCAGCTGCTTCATCTTAAGCTTAAACAATTTTGCAAAGCCAATTTATCCACTACACTACAAATATAATTCGAGCACCGTATCCTCTAGAAAGAAAAGAAAAAAAAATTATATATACAGGCTACAATGTCTGTTTTCTTCCTCAGAAAGAGGGCTGGAGGACAATGGTGTGGGAGAAGAACTTAAAGAATATTGAGCTGCACAACCTTGAGCACTCTGTGGGCACACACACCTTTCGACTGGGCATGAACCAATTTGGTGATATGGTAAACAGTTCAATATGACTTCTGATTTTGTTTTTGTCTACAACATCTAAACTGATGGATCTGCTGTAAACTGGCCC
>NW_015555728.1:1710305-1726281 GCF_001515605.1 Sinocyclocheilus anshuiensis
TATATATATATATACGAAACTAAAGAAATAAACTTACCTTTGCGAGCGAAATGATTGACTGTGATTGTTTACAACTGAGCGGGTTTTAAAGCGTGCCTGAACATAGAGACGGCCTCTCATTGGCTGAGGGTGATGATGAGCCAAGTGTTCACAGCCAATCAGCATCATAGGATCGAGAACTCATCAGTGGAGTACGGTGATACTTGCTATTTTGTAACAAGATTAAAAGTTACATCCGGAAACTCTTTGCCAATATTCATGTGTTTTTAAAATAATCTTTTATAACCTACGAGGGACACTAAGCTTAAATTAAAAATACATTTGATTAGGTGTCGTGAAAATAAACGAGATTGAATGGGAATTGTAATCTGTTCGTTAAAATAAGTATTTTAATTGCTGGTTATTGCAAAGGATTCATTGTGTTCATGAGAATCGTTCGGTGCTTTTCTTTGTTCTGTGTTAATCTTCATGTTAATCTGTGCTTGTCGTGAGAAGCGTGTGCCTGAAAACGCATCATGATCAAACAGAAAATAATCAAAGTGAAAACACTTAGGCCATTGAGAAAATTCCCTTACTATGCGTTTTGAAGCGCAATCAGCGGCTTGTGTCTTGTATGACTCTTATAGTAGCCTACTTCTTAGCATTAGCTACGCTTGGTCTTTCAGTTGCAGAGAACACATGACAATTTACACATATCTTTTCATGTTTATACTTTTTTTCTTCTTAATAGGTATAACAACATAATGAACATATACTGAATATTATACACTCTTAAAAATAAAGGTGCTTCAAGTGATGCCATAGAAGAACCATTTTTGGTTCTTTAAAGAACCATCTCTTTCTTACCTTTTTATAATCTGAAGAACCTTCTTTCGCCACAAATAACCTTTTGTCAAACAGAAAGGTTCTTTCGATGTTAAAGGTTCTTTATGGAACCATTTAGACAAAAAAGGTTCTTCTACGGCATCGTGAAGCACCTTTATTTTTAAGAGTGTATACATATAAGCATCCCCATGCAGCAAAACTCTTGAATTTTCAAGAACTCTTGAACTTAAAAGTGGCAGTTAATGCAATAAAAATTAGTTGATTCCTTCAGAAATAATGCAGTTTTTTTTTTTCAAACTCATGCCAATAACCAGTCTCTCTTTCTTTTACAAATACAGGTATTTTTATATAAACATATTTACTGGCCTTGATTGTTTTTATTTGGTACATATAACAGTAGTGTTATACAGTGTTATACAAGTGCTAGCCGCTAAGGATGATGGCTTGTTATAATTAGAATAGTGTAATAAAGAATTTGGTTTATAATGAAAAGCACTTATTCAACACAAACCTTTTACAGTTACCAAAAACCACAGCACAACCACTGATATTTCTTGCATACAACATAAGCATGGAATAAAGGAAACTGAAATAAAATCTGTGGTCTGACATTTGATGGAGTGAGACTCTAAATTTACATGTAACCAGTGCAACTTAACAATGCCAAAACCCTAAAAGACGCAGTAGGATGTTACCTGTTTCACTTTACATCACTAATACAGTTTGTTCTGTGGCTTTGTGCAAGACCTCTTTATTTGTATGTTTGCATTTCTGAAGAGGAAGCAGTGACATGTTTATCTGTAGGTGTTATTGGCTACATTGCGTGAATATTGTAGGCTATGTCATGATTAATTCAGTCAATCAGCAAATTATGTCATCAGAACTTGAAAGGAGTCAGAACAAACGATCAGAGTGGAAATCAGACTTCAAACAATGCAAAAAAAAAAAAACATAATTCTGCTCCTCCTGCTGATGAGCTGCTTCATCTAGAAAGATCACTCAGAAGTCAGGAAGTGACTTTTCTTGTGGTTAACTGAATAACTGAAGAAACTGAATAAGTCCCACATGCAACTATTGGCATTTCTGGTCACAGAAGTTAAACTGTCTGCTAAGTTAATGACATTGATGTTAAATAATACTTGTGCGTGTAGTAATATTTCACAGAAATCCACAGAGATATTCAAATGCACCGAAACCTTGCATAGAATCGTTTAATCTTGTACACTGCCACCATCTGAACAGCAAAGGTAATGCATCTTGGTAGGACGAATTAAGCTGATTTTTGTTACACTTCTGACTTCGGCAATTTACAATGATCATTACTTGAAACAGTTCAGGCAACAAAGGAGACTTTAATCATAATTGCAACTCAGCTAGAGTATAATGATGTTAGGATCGGCTTGCTTTTGATCTGACTGAGGCCAGATCAGTGACTAAAACTCAACTGCCAATAAACATCTTATCATCCTAATCATATTTTCTTAAGTTATTATGATGGAAAAAGAACAACATAAACAACAAAACAAAAGAAAGGGACATAACGTTTACTGCCACAGACAAAAAAAAATAGTATATTACACAATAAAAATTAATGTAAGAATGTTTATTTTAAAAGCTAGCAATAAAAGTTTATGCGTGCATATACCAGTCCACATGGGATTATTTTCCCCATGGGGTTTTTCTGACTTCTTTTTTGCTATTAAACGCAAAAAGTATATTTAAAAAAATGATCTGCATCTGTAAATCTAGTAATATCCATTATAGACATACTGTGTTAGGTTAGTTAATATTCAGGTAACTACAGTCTTCAGTCTCCACCTCTTCTTCATCCTGTGAGCGTATGCGCTTGGGTCGCTTCTGATTTTTCAGCCGCACAGAGGACTGACCGCCAGAAAGGCCTCCAGGTTGCAATGCAGTGTCTGCGGAGTTACTTTTCCTCTTCTAAACGTCAAATGAAACATGAAACCTGATGTTACGAAAACACATTTGCAGAATACATTCAAAGACTTATTTCTAAGAAGTGTGGCACACACATTGGTCCTTATTCATGAAACATAAGCAGAATGCATTTCTGTGTAATCATTCACAAAACCACTCAGTCATATGTTGTTGCGTTGAATTCAGTGGATTCTGTTTTGTTCTTTAGGATGTGGATGAGTTTGGGATTATTACCTTATAGCAAACCACTCCAGCGATGATTCCACATAATACTATTAAACCTATGCTGCAACCCACAGAGATTATCATGATGAGCATGTCACCTAAGAGAAGATTAACACAATGTTTCATTTTTTTTCTGTTTCTTAGTATTGCACAAATGCGTGCCTATGCATAAACAAGCATCACTAAATTTATACTCAAATTATAAAGTTACAACAAAGTAAAAAAAAACCTGTGAGAATATGCAAAAACAAATCTTTAAACATAAATTACAGATCACACTCACACAAAGAAGTTTGTCAGAGCTTTAGGACGCATTTGATTCAGATGTATGTTATGGGTATTATGTTTTTGCTTTTAAACAAAGAAAGAGTTTGTTATTGCTGAGTATAGTTTTTATTGAATACTTTCCAGTAGTGGTTAACTATTGAACAGAAAAGTGCTGTAAGACTCTTTTGTGTCAAGTCCCTCATACTTGATAAATCTTAAATGAAGGTAAACAGCCATAAAATGGTTATATTTCTGTATAAATAAAAATATCATCTGTAATAACAAAAATGGGTTTAGTTTTAGCTAACCGGCAATATGCCTGGTGCTATGTTGAGGAAGATGCCTTATAAAATAAATATTCTCACCATTTTCTGTTGTTTTCACTAGCTTAATTTGTCCTTGAAGACTCCCATGCGGGAAAGTGGTGAGTTCATAACAGTAAGTCATAAAGTCACTCTCTTGTAATTTGTCCAGTATAATTCTGTGATTTGATTTTACAGAAAGACGACCAGCATAGTTGTTGTCAAATATTGTAAGTCCATGGTCAGGGCTGAACACAAAAACCTTCTGATTCGGACACTTGTTCCATACAGCTAGGGTTACTGTCATGCCACTTGTAACCTTTAAGTTAAAAGACGCACTTCCACCCAACAGAGCTCTAATCACATCTTCATCTGTCAAGGCCCCTGTGAAAAACAAACACAAAGAAGTGCAAAAAAAAAAAAAGAACCATGTAATTGTCCAAACAACAATTTTCATAATTTATCAGAAATTATGTTTGTTTGTTTTTTGAGTGTGATGAGTATATCCGTTTTTAAACAGTATATAAAAATAGCACACCTAATGAATCAGTAAATGTAAATGTTCTTTATTTTAGCTGCGTTTCAACCTGTATTTGCTTTCTCTTCCGGTATCTAACGGAGTTTCCTTAAATCTTTTTTTTTTTTTTTTCAGTTCAATTGAACAGAGGTCATTAAAGTACATTTTCATTATATTTATCACAAGATTAATACACTACCATTTAAAGGTTTTTACGCTACCGTTTAAAAAGGGCGGTAAGATTTATACATTTTTTTTTTTTAAAGAAATCAAAACTTTTATTCAGCAAGGATGGATGAAATTTATTCAAAGTGACTGTAAAGTCTTCACCTTGTTATGAAATATTTAATAAATGCTATTGTTTTGAACTTTCTATTCATCAAAGAATCCTGAAAAAATGCATCATGGTTTCCACAAACATATTAAGCAGCACAATTGTTTTCAACATTGATAATAATAATTTTAAAAAAAGTTTCTTGAGCACCAAATCAGCATTTTAGAATGACATTTTAGAAGGACATTGCTACACTGAAGACTGAAGTAATGGCTGCTGAAAATTCAGCTTTGCCATCACTGGAATAAATTACATTTTTTAAATATTAAAAAGAAAACTGTTATTTTATTATGTAATAATATTTCACAATATTAGTGTTTTTACTGTATTTATGATTTAAAAAATGCCACCTTGTTGAGCACAAGAGATTCCGTTCAAAAACACCTCACAAAAAATCTTACAGACCTCAAATTTTTTGAACGGTAGCATAACCTATATAAAACAAAAAAACAACAACAACAAAACATAGCAAATCTCTCTCTGTGTGTCACACAGTCTAATACACTCTCTCACACACATACCTGTTATAAGGGTTATTAAGACTATTGACAGATGGGTCCAGTGCTGTTCAGGCAAAAGAGAATTAGTTTGTCCAATCCTCATGGTGTCTTGTGCTATAAAAAACGTGTGATGCCGATACATTTCTCAGCATAGACAGACTGTAACCACAAAGACAGCCCTGATGGCTTTATATCACATAAGGTGGGGGCAGGGTAAATCACATCTTTAAAAAAAATGCAAAAGAAAACTTAATGTAAAGAATGATCACGTCTAAGATCTGTATAGCAGAGCAGATGTGATTGTTGTACATTCTTGCCATTTTTAAATTAGTGAGAGATTTTAAACCTTTGATACTCTTTGTACACTACAATTTGTTTAAATATAAATTTAAGCTTTACATTGCTTATATCAATCTTTTTTAATTAAAATTATAATATTTTAGTGTTGTAGCTTCACTTTATTTTCCGTATTTGTAGGAGGAAGCGTTTTTTTCTGTTTTGCTCTCAATCTACATTGTGGTTGCACAGAGGCAAGAGGGCCAGCATTGCTCTAAAAACACTTCCTGTCTTTTTCATCTGCAAAGGTAGGTAGGTCACTCACGACCCTTCCACAGTAATCAACACAACTAATGACTCTTAGTAAAGCGAGTGGCAGTCTATTTACTGTGCATGACAGGATTCATTTAATTAATGTTTTTACACATATGAAAGCTCATTAATTTAAGATGACAATCCAGAACTGTAAAGTACACCTCAGCATAACTTAACACTGCTGTTCAGTGAGCACTGAACACAGAAACCTGTAATTACATCATTTCATACAACATCATTTGTCCTGAGAGAGTACACTACAAAGGTAGCAGCATATTTACAATTACAAGGATTTATACATTTGGTGTAAAATGTATTTTTTGTATTATTAGCATTTGGCAGGCTGATAAAACTTCTTAAGTAATCTTTTCAGATTTAAAGGGATAGTTCACCCCAAAAATAAAAATTATAGAAAAAAAATTGTACACTGTCTCTTCCTATTCAACGTCCCTGTCCTAACTGATAGTTATGAAATATCAAGAGAACTTTGAAACAACATGAGGGTGAGTAAAGGATGGGGGAAAAAATGTCAGGTGAACTATCCCTTTAAAATATTTAGCTCAATCCTAAATATATCTAATAATCACTTATACATTTCTTAATTGCAGTAATGCAGGAATATTTCAGGATGTCACATTTATTTTCTCGGTTCTATCATCAGATCAAGTTTTCATAATATTTCTTACACTAGTCATTAAAAACACACACACACACACACACACCACACACACACACAGACACACACACTTGATTGCAACTCAGATTACAAAGTTGCCCTTCACTTAAGCATGTTTCATTCATACAGTTTGGTTATTTATGCCATAAAGTTGTAGTCATTCATACAGTTTGGTTATTTATGCCATAAAGTTGTAGTCATTCATACAGTTTGGTTATTTATGCCATAAAGTTGCAGAGTTTTGTTATATTTCATGAAAACATGGCTGTGGTCACATATCACATTGAACCCAACTCAATATGTCCATACAGATGACCACTGGAATAAAAATCTAAAAAAATATGTTTGCTCATCAATTTAAACATTTTACCAGATGAAAACAAGGTAAATGTGTCAACCAACTCTTTAGGCCTAACCAGACGCTTAGTTGTTTAACATTTTGTATAATTATAGTTTAAATACCACCCAGGATCATGTCTATAGTCCCTTGACTCATACCATGACTGTGAAGGTGAAAGGGGAACCGTTCTCATCCATGTTCATTGTGAGGAACTGAATCCAGTTCTGGAGGAAGCCTCGTGAATACATGCCAGTCTCCACAACCAGGCCACAGAAGCGCCGTCTGCCAGTTTTGTTGTGCAAAGCAATCTGAGCTTCACGTTCTGTTACGTTGTAACTGACATTGATGATCTGAAGGATGAACAGGTGGAGCAGACCGCCTGTTATGATAACGCTGTACCACACACATGTAAAGCACAGCGCTGTGCTATACACACAAACACACACAAAAGTGTTACATTAGGCTGAAAACATACTGTGTATGTGCATATTTTCCATTAAATACATATATAAAGTAATGGATGGTGTACCTGTATTGGTTATAGACTCCAGGGCAGTATAACATGGCTGTGAATAGACTCTGTCGTGGACATACACTCCGTAACACCAAACTGATCCCGTAGAATGATGTCACCAGGAAAAGAAGGAGCGTCAAAATGAACTGCCTGTGATTGGCTTGACCTACACAGCTGTTTATCCTGTCATGGAAAGTCACATACATACAAAGACACAAATAATAAGCAGCCACTTAAACACACTTAAAGACATTTCCTTTCAAACAGTTTAGAACAGTTACACTATTTTCTCTCGTCAATGTAGCTTTAATTAGAATTCTGTGGCTCATGGCATGTTCATTTTTTTTTTGTGCCTGTGTGTGTGTTGAAGTAGCATGGAGACAGATTGGCCTGGTGAGAGCTCCCTTTACTGTGCTGAAAGCTGTGTTCCTGTGGCCTTTGCACATGTCTCACCAGCCTGCCTGCTCCAGTGACGTCTTTTGGGAATCAGCTTGAACATATGTGTGTGTCTGATGGGGTAGGGAACACATGCATACAAGTGTGAAAAGATCAGAAAATGAATCAAATCATTTGCATGAGCACTAATTTAAACAATTCATTTTGGAATTGTTAAACTATTTCTGTAGCAGAGATTTGCAATAAGTTAAATATCTTATAAGGAAAGGCACAAATAACAACATTAAAATGAATATTTGAAACAACAGAAAATATATTCAGTTGACTGATTATCCAACAAACACAAGCGTAAAGTTATATTTTTAATGAACATCTAAAATTACAATGAAATGGTAAGTCTGTGAAACTGAGATGACTAAAATGAAGCTAAAATGTGAACTTTATGAATGAAAGCAGATGGCCACATTGCTCTCTCTCCTAGTATTGTTCATAAATCATAAATCATCAATTCATAAAGAACTTTTTTAAGATTTTGAATATTTATTTTATGTAAAAGTTTTAAAGTAATTATTGAATAATAAAAAATTTAATATGATAATAATTTATAAAAGTCTAAATTTGTAAAAGACATCATAATAAAAAAGAATAAAATATAAGAATAAACACTTTTATAAATTATACAAGGCATATTTGCTATACAAAACCTATAAATGGAATAAAATTACATCCATAAAGTGACTTTTTATTTACTTTTGAAACACAACAGATTTCTGCCCTGCCCATATCCAGTTCTATCCGCATATATATGTATATATATATACACTACCACTTAAAAATTTGGGGTTGGAAAGATTTTTGAAAAAGAAATGATTAATTTTTTTCAGAAAGGATGCATTGAATTGATCACAAGTAAGGACTTTTATAATATTACAAACAATTTCTATTTCTAATAAATGCTGTTCTTTTGAACTTTCAAATAATCAAGCAATGTATTTCCATAATAATATTAAGCACAGCAACTGTTTCCAACATTGATAATAATAAGAAATGTTTCTTGAGCACCAAATCAGCATATTAGAATGATTTCCAATGAATCATGTGACACTGAAGACTGGAATAGTACTAACAAGCTGAAAATTCCGTTTTTCCATCACATGAATAAAAAACATTTTAAAAGATATTTAAAAAAATAAAAATAAAAAAATAGTTATATTACCGGTAATTGTAAAAATCTCTCACAATATTGCTGTTTTACTGTATTTTTTAATAAATGCAGCCTTGGTAAGCATAAGAGACTTTTTCTAAAAACTTTGAAAAATCTTACCGACACCATATTTTTGAATGGCAGTATAACGATAGATTGTTTTGTCCTTTAGAGAATATTTAAATAATGTTCAATTCACTTCACACTAGGAATGAAGTGCTCATACTCAATTTTTAAAGAAGAAGGAATGAGAAACCCACCAAACACAGTGGTGGTCCATTCGAAGGACACATGCCCCACAGATCCTGCAGTGCCCTGCCCTTGGTGGGCGCACCTGTAGGCACACAAGGCATAACTTCTTCTTTCCTTCCTTTTCCCCATTTGACTGGCTGATTCCTTTGCAGGGGGCGGAGTCTCCAGGTATGTTTGTGCTCTGATTGGTTGTACAGATACTGTTAATTCCCTGAGCTAATGATTGGGATTTGACAAAGCCTGGTCCTTGTTTGGTGCGCACAAGGGAGATAAGCGTCAACATCATGCCTGTCGTCACAGTAACCAGCTGCAGATTACTGACGTCTCCTCTGGGAACTATCTCAGTAAGGAAAAGGTAGTACATGTAGGCAAGGGAGAAAAGTGCCAAGCTAAGGAAAAACAATGTGCGTCTTTTCCTTCTGTGAGTCACGTAGTAATACCAAAGCACCAGTCCTGGTAGGACAGTTAAGACTACAACTCCCAACATACAGTTAATTGCTGCTACTCGCAACAGGCCAGGAATTAATACCATGGGAGGTAAGACAGAGATTTCCAATCGAAGGGGTCCTATGGCACAACATGGCAAACCCAAACGATCAGCCATACAAGAGATGAAACGAGAGAAGATGTCTGGCTTGTCTGGCTCTCCTCTGACTAACCTATTGAGAAGGAGTGACAAATTCACCATTCATCATTTAAACACTATTATGTTATCAGTTTTATGTGTGGAAATGACAAGTTGCAAATGATCTCATTGTGTGTCCCTTGTGAAAAAGAAGCACACTTCAGAATATTTTTTTAAAAAGAGCACTTTTTACAGAATGAATACAATTTAAAAGAATATACTTAACTGCTGACTGAATGTAATGTTTTCAGATACTTACGTTCATTGCAATTAAATCAAAATTAATTATATTTTAAATTTATATTAAATGCAATTAGAAAATGTTCATAGTGCTTTTATTAAGTGGGACCTAAGTATATCTTTATATTTAATTTTCTAATTACTAACATGGTTAAAGTGAAATATGGTTAAATGTACTTACGAATATACTGACAAATAGCCTTTGTCATGTATTTAAACATATTTTTAAAAACACGTGTAATAAAGTTGAAATTTAGTAATATATTAACTTTAAATGTAGTATTGAATAAAACACTACAGATAAAATTATAATCAAGTACTTTACATGTGCCTTAGTATGTCAGTCAGCACATTAAAATACTGTGTACTTTACAGAACGACAAAGGATTATTAAAACATGATTTTAATTTGACATTATTACAAAGCACACTGTTTAAAATGCTTTACACTTAGGTGGCCATTTATTTAGTCAATATTATATTATCTGCAAGTACAGTTTTTTAAAATATACACATTTAGGATTTGCAGTACACTACAAGGGCACATTCATTACAATTAAGAGCATTTCTTTTTCACAAGGGGTTACAAGGATTTAAAAAAAACAATTTGGACCAACATGAAGGTGCAAATGGACAAAATTATTTAATTAAACTACACTTTAAAAAGTTTATATCAACAAATGTAATGTAAAACCATCTCTGCATGCCATGATCTTAACCTGGTTGACCTCTGACCTTTCACAGGCATCATCGAGTTCTTCACAGTCACAGCAGCAGTAATCTCTTTGCTGGTCGATGTCTCCACAGCAGCACAGAGGGTCATCTGGTTCCGGGGGCTTAAAACGTTCTCGTTTCATCTCTTTATGTCAGAGACAACCTGCTTCCACTGTGAAATCAAGCTTTCTTTGAGAGCAGGTTAGATCACATTTAGTCAGCTGAATGAAAAGTTCAATATTTGCAAGTAATTCAACTTGCAACAAGGCTGTTGGTAGTTTTTGCAGTTAGTTGACAGAACAGAAGACTGCAGATTTCTTGTTCAGCTTCCTTACTGGTCATCTGCTCTTTACATCAGAAGTTTCTTGTAAAAATCATGCGTTCCACTGTCTGAAAAAAACAAACAAACAAACAAACATAAAAATGAAGATAATGATTTTCTCCTTATAATATCACTTTACAAAAATGTTTTTCTTGTTGATCTTAATTGTTATTGAACAATTCACAATGAGCAATTAACAGATTTATGAAGTGTGCAAATCAATAACTCCTTTACCACAGCCATCCTGGTTCTTTTGTGTAATTTTAGAGAACAACAGACGTTCAATTCTTTCTTAGATTTAACAGTGAACTTCACCAGATGGATTGATTCTGATTTCTTTTATTTTTATTTTATTTCGAATGAATTTAGCTCTTTTAGATTAGAGATTGTTTTGTTATCATCATCATGGAAATAAATATATATAATAAAAGGTTCCATTAGTTAATGTTAGTTCATAACATGAACAAACAATGAACAATACATTTATTTATTAATCTTTGTTAATGTTAATGAAAATACAGTTGTTCATAGTTAGTTCATGTTAATTCACAGTGCATTAACTAATGGTAACAAGCACAAATTTTGATTTTAATAATGCATTATTAAATATTTAAATTAACATTAACTAAGATTAATAAATGCTGTAGAAGTATTGTTCATGCTTAGTTCATGTTAACTAAAGTAGTTAACTAATGTTAACTAATGGACCTTATTGTAAAGTGTTACTATTATAAATACAAAAATATTCAATGGAGGTTAATATTTTTTATTGTCAATTTACACACTTGTGGCCTAAACACACGAACTAGTTTTAGGTCACAGAGGAACAGCACTTAGTTAGGTGTCTAACACATCTAAGATATCTAGCCTAACGCATGCTTTTCTCACTTGGGAGCTGACACTGGCACAGACATTCAGGAGGACACACATTAACATAAGGACTGGTCTAGAAATAATCTGCATGTAGTGTATAAGTGCAGAAAATATTAATATCTGAATCCGCTCTTTGTATCTTGAATTAAGGCCATATCACGTCTCATGTGGATCCCGTAATTGGGCCATCAAAAAACTTTTCCCTGAGAGGCCGTTCTCCATTACAGTTGTCTGATAGAGAAAATAATTGAGTGGCATGTGTTTGACATGTTCTAAATTACATCTGTTCCCTAGAGTAAACAAAAGGTTTGCCCTTGAGTGTGCTGTGATTTAAAATGAACCCTACATAGGGTGATTATAATTTCTGAAGGCCACTTAAAATATATATCAGCAATAATTTTATTTTGAAACCTTTTAAAACCGATCAAAGTATTCTTAACATCAATCCGTTACCTGGTTTAACAGCCTCAAAACAGGCGGAAATGCATCCCACATGAAGTTCTTCAGTTTATAGGCTACATCAAATTGTGGTGAGTCTTAATTAGTTCCTCATCTTCTGTGATGCACTTATAGCTTTTTTTGTTTGTTTGTTTGTTTATTTGTTGTTGTTTTTTGTTTAGCCTTAGATGTCAAGACGTCATCCATAGAAATCCAGCTGAAGTTTTCCAGTTAATCCGATTTTTTTTTTCCTGTCAAATGATTACTTCCCGTAAAAGAACGCAGATGGAAGTCCAGGCTCGTCTACGTTTCATTTAAAAACGAAAGCAAAATATTTGTTTAAAAAAAAAAAAAAAGTTAACTCCTTAAAATACCTCCAATAAACAGAAAGGCGCGTCCTTGTAGGGTTGATCAGGCTATGAGGTGCAGCTCGTGAAGATCCTCAGGACTGTCCGGCAGGCAGTGATAGATAACTCTGCGCGCTCGAGCTCCACTCTCTCAAGCGTTCTGAGAGGGTAGGCGCGTGAGAGGGATCTGTTTACAGGCGTTGTTACCGATTAGGGTTGGGTGGCGGCGTTGCAAAAGGAAGCTGGCAGGTGTTACCGTGACAGCGACAACGTGAAGCAACGCGGAGAGATAGTAGCGCGCATACCGTGCATAACCGGCGGGCCAGACACTGGGTCACAGTCGCCTTGTCACCTTAAATTTTAACTGTTCTATTGTGTTCATGTCGATTTTAAGCCATTTGTGGTAAAGAATACGCTGTAAATATACTGTTGTGTTATTGTCAGGAATTGAGATATATTTAAACAAACATAATGGAATTAAATTTCAGCTTTATGACAATAATTAATTTGTAAAAAGTTTACCATCTGTGTGCTGCACGTCATTACCTTTCCCCTTTGACCATTCAGCTTTAAATATTTTATTGTTACTATTAATTGTATTTATTATTATATTTATACATATTTCTATTTATTATTCATTTTAATACATTTTTCAATTGTAACTTTTTAAAGAATTTCTTCTAATGCCGAGTTCACACTGCACGATTTTCAAAGTCGTCGGGTCACCGTGGTTTTCACACTGCACGACTAGCAATAAAACATAACGGAAATTTGTGTTTGTGTCATTCTGCCATTAATTGATGTCATTATTTACCTTTTTTTTCGTTTTTGTTGATTTGCCTAAAGAGCATACCTGTGAGGTTACGATTGAATGAAATATAATTTTATTTATGTCTCTGTATGTGATTTTAGATGGGTCATACAGTTCTGGGAAATCTATTATACTTAAAACAATCTTCTCTATTTTTCCAATAGGCAGTTCAGTTACATGTTCACTGATTGGTTGAAACCAACGCGGCTGCCGCTGCCGCTCACAAAAAGATCCAATATTTGTATCTTTGGCTGCACCTGCCGCGAAGCGCCGTGCCCGTGGAAGCGGCAGGATTTTGGGTGCACGAGCACCGCTTGCGCTCCGCCTCCGCACCGCCAGCGAAACCGCCCGCGTTCTGCCGCTTTCTGCATGTCTCCCATTGAGAATGTACTAGACACTCGCGACTGCCGCGTCCCGTGTGAAAGCGGAGTTCTCCAGCGAGACTGGAATTATAAAATATATATATAGCCCGCAAACTATATGTGAGCTGATTTCCAGCTACAAGGAGAAAAACAGATTATGCAGGAGGGAGATGCAGGGAACAGGGATTGGGTGTTCTGCAAAGACAGTAATTTTGCAGTAACTGTTATGCTGATGTTGTGGCTGGTCACGCAAATGTTTGTGCTTGTGTCTGTATGATATAATTGTTCATATATATCCAAGGGGGGAGTTTTATCCCAGAGCCTTTATCCCCATTGTACCCTATTACAGAGAATATGTGAAAGCTTATGCTGAGTTCACACTGCACGATTTTAGCCCGATTTTTCACTCGCCGACAGGTCTTGCGAAATCGCCGACAAATGCCAGACATCGGAGGCAAATCGGTGCTCGTTCACGCGAGTGACAATCACGCAGTATGAATTATCAAAGACGCGACCTGAGAGAATCGCCGACACGTCGCCGACGGCCGCGAAATATTTGGCATGCTAAATATTTCGCGGCCGTCGGCGACGTGTCGGCGATTCTCTCAGGTCGCGTCTTTGATAATTCATACTGCGTGATTGTCACTCGCGTGAACGAGCACCGATTTGCCTCCGATGTCTGGCATTTGTCGGCGATTTCGCAAGACCTGTCGGCGAGTGAAAAATCGGGCTAAAATCGTGCAGTGTGAACTCAGCATAAGCTTTCACATATTCTCTGTAATAGGGTACAATGGGGATAAAGGCTCTGGGATAAAACTCCCCCCTTGGATATAATTTTCTCCTAACACAAAAAACATGGCAACAAAACCACTACAGCACTTATACAAATATCAGCGGTACTACAACAAAATTACATAAATATATTATTTTAAAAATAAATAAATAAACATATCGTTTTTATCTATTACAATTTAGTCAGGTGGTATTGTGTTTCATTTAAAGTTTGAGATTAAGAACAAAATAATGTATGTTTTGTTAAATAACATAAACCAAGTAATATGAATGGGCATGACGTCTCTGCTGCTAACTTTCTAGAAACCTCTGCATTTAATTTTAGCTTCCCTTATGCAGAATCCTAAATGCCTGTAGACCAGGTGTGCTACTGCTTATCCAGCAGGATTCTTGTCAGTCATTAAAGTTTCCTTCCAGTGGTCAGCAGGTGCTACATGATAGGAGAACCAGTGATCCTGCGTGGAGGTGAAGTTATACAGTGGCAGAGGGTAGACCTCCTGGAGTCCAAAGTCCCATTCAAAAACAAAATTAGATTACTGCCAAGTCTTGACTGACGCTGCATACATGTCATCAGATCACTTACGGTGCTCCCTTCACCCCAAACTTGGTTGTATGTGTTCTCAGCAGCTGACGCCTTAATCTTTAGCAGCCATATTTAGAATTCAGGGTCAAACTATGGTCACAGCAGAGATGATATGTGATCTCCTCATGCGATAGTTCGGACAGATGTGAATCCGTTTGATGCGACCACACCCTCTGAGATCAGGTTTCTTGTAGGTGGTGACCTAAACCAATAGGAGGACACAGTGTTCCCTCATAAAACCAGTGCAGGTTCTTCTTGCAACTGCAAAGCACACAAGGCACCTGTCAAAAGCAAATGACACTGGGACTACAGTTTCACGAACACAGAAATGGATTAAATATACACTTAATAAAAGCAGACTCCAGCACAATTCCTGGCTTAATATGAACTTGTTTTTACAAAAAGGCTGTACGTGAAGGACATCTTTCTCCAAATAAAAGGCATTTGCATAACTTTCAGTACATTAGCATTTCAAAATGGTATAAACACCAGTCACGATTAGCCCACAGCAACACACAAAGCGTCTACAGGGCATTCTCAGGTGCAAGAGGCTTCAACAGCCGCAGTTTGCTGATAAAGCAGTCTATAAAATGCAACGTGTTCTTCTGCTATGACCTCATCGTTTGAGGCAAAACAAAGTAAACAGATTACACAAACAAAATATGAAGAATTTATCCATTCTAACTGGTCTTTATAATCTTTTTAAAATTTGTGCTCCAGTTGGTACGCAACCTCAGCTGTGCTTTTGTGTGTGTGTGTTTGTGAGTATTTCATCTGAGAATACAATTAATCACAGACCTTGTTTGGTTATACCAGGGGTAGGCAAGTTCGGTCCTAGAGAGCCGCAGTCCTGCAGAGTTCAGCTCCAACACTGAAAAAAAAAAAGCTCACCTGCCTATAGCCTTAGTAATCCTGAAGACATTGATTAGCTTGTTCAGGTGTGTTTGATTAGGGTTGGAGCTGAACTCTGCAGGACTGCGGCTCTCTAG
>NW_015555728.1:1726301-1730709 GCF_001515605.1 Sinocyclocheilus anshuiensis
AAAAAAAGGAAAAAAAAGGCAACCACACACATACACTGTGGTTCTAAAACTTTTTGACTCAAAGGCCCCCCACTATTCAACAAAATATTGTGTTCCACAGAGGAGAGAAAGTAATTCAGGTTTGGAACAACGTGAGTATGAGTACATGATGATAGAATGTTCATTTTTGGCTGAACTATCCCTTTAAAGACATTCATAATCAACTTAACAAAACATTAGTGTGTAAAAATATCTTGCAGCACACTGGCTCTGGAGTCTTATCTAGGCTCTGTCATGATAGTGCAGCTCTTACTGTAATGTCTTACAGTAATGCAGTTGGTATTGAGCTTCTCTGTGGTGAAGACTAAAAGTGAACTGGAATTAACTGGAGGAGTGTGTTAAAAGCCTGCATATGATTAGCACTCACACATACTCCCACATGGCAGCCGACCTTTAGGTTTAATGCACTTGGTCTAATGCAGTCTGTCTGTCTAATGCATCTATGGGTGTCTGACAGAGATGACATAATGATCCGGAAACTCAGTTTATCCATAACCGTTATGCATTTTCTGATGTCTGATAGAGCAAGGAAGAGACAAATTGTGTGTGCCTATTTTTGCAGAGACTGCTGTATTTGCTCTACACACACTCTGTAATAAAATCATGAGCAAGTTGAACAGTTCGAAAGAGGCAAAGACAGAAAGAAAGAGCAGGGTGTGACATGGGACCCTTTGTAATGACAAACTGTAAAACAAATGTCTTTATAATTATATTCTGCACATTAAAATAGCATGAGCCATTTGCATTCAAATTGATTCAAATCAGAATGGCCTTCCTAAAAGGTTTTCTGAAAGACTTGCAAACAGCAAACAGCCATACAGTCACAAATCACTATGGAGAATTTCAGACATTCAATATGGATGACCAAACAATGAAAAACACAGGACTTAAGTACTCTGAACTAAATGAGGAACACCTGGAAATAATGACATAAAACATAGGAAACACCTGGGACAAATGAACCTAATCAGGGAACAGGAAGACCAAATAAGGGCATAAACATAACATGGAGCACGTGGGGAACAAAACACAACACAAGACAGAAACAGAGTCTGACATTACTCCCCTCCGCATCCCACGCCATAACAATTCCACCGGGGGGGTACTGGTGCAGGACTGGGACACGGGGAATACCTCCAGGGCAGATCAGGCAGTCCAGGGTGCCATGGCGGAACAGGGAGCTCAGGGAGCCCGGCCTCGGCTCGGCCTCCACGGACAGACCCCTACTACCCCCCCCCACAAAAAATCCTTTGGGAGAATATCGTTTTTAGAGGTCCTCCTTGGGCAGGACATGGGGACTGGAGCCCTCCTTGGGTTGGACAGGGGAACTGGAACCCTCTTTGGGCTAGACATGGGGACTGGAGCCCTTTCTGGGCTAGACTCGGGAACAGGAGATCTCCGTGGGCTCGACTCGGGAACAGGAGCTCTCTTTGGGCTGGATTCGGGGGCTGGAGCCGACACTGGAGCGAGCTCTGGGGCTGGAGCTGACACTGGAGCGAGCTCTGGGGCTGGAGCCGACACTGGAGCGGACTCGGGCTGGGATGAGGGTGGAGAACGGTCCCTTTCTCCTCATCCTCCTCCTTTGGCTAAGGGTAAATGGTGTGGCCGGCGGGCTTGACTTTGGATGGATGGAATGAATGGGTGATGCCTCTGGGCTGGCGGTGAGGAGACGGGATTCGCTGACGAACCAAGCCAGGTTGATGTAATCTATGTAGCCAGTGGCATCCGTTGAGAAATCCCCCCATCCAAACCAGCCCAGAAGCAGAGGAATTCCTTGATGTACTCTTCCAGGGGACGACCGTCTTGATAAATAGAACATAACTGCTCCAGGGGATCCATTAGAAAAAAACAAAAGAAAACACTTTTAAAAAAAAACAAGAAAACTTACTGTCTTGGTCCAGTATTCTGTCACGTTGCTACTGTGAGGGAGCGCAGAGCGAGGAGACGAGGAGTACATCAAAAATTAGATTTTAATGACATCTAGGGAACCAGGAAGACACACGTAGCAGGAGTTGTAGACACATACAGACATTCAATACCGGATGACCAAACAATGAAAAACACAGGGCTTAAGTACTCTGAACTAAATGGCGAACACCTGGAAATAATGACATAATAAACATAGGAAACACCTGGGACAAATTAACCTAATCAGGGAACAGGAACAGGAAGATCAAATAAGGGCATACACATAACATGGAGCACGTGGGGAACAAAACACAACAAGGCAGAAACAGAGTCTGACAAAAGGGGATGTTTTATGCTCTTTCATGCATTCTGACTTATTAGAGTTGGATTCTCATGCTAAACTGACAAAGTTAAAAAAAAAAACTAAAAAAAAACGAGTAAGACGTATTATTTCTGTGCCAAATACACTCCTTCAGGGTTCGTAGTTTTGGAAAGTTTTTTTCGAGTATGTCCCTATATGACGTTCCATAAAGGAATTCCTTGTATGGGCACTTCTCCTGGAAGAGCGCGGGCACTCATCAACTAGAGCGAGGGCAAGAGCAGCCCATCAACTTACTTCATTCAGGTTACAGAAGTTGTCGGCAGCCCTGCACAAGACTTGCTCGAGAAGGATTTGTCATTTTGTGTTTAGCATGAAATCAACAATGTCACCACAGAAGTGTGTTTTTGGTTGTGAGGAAAAGATAACCTTGTTCAGCTTCCCAAAGAACCCAGCGTTAAGGGAACAGTGGATGCAGTTTGTTTCTCCGGGGCAGCAAGTGTGTTTTTTCTCAGCATTTCGGTGATGAACGTTTTATAAACAAATTCAATAAAATTTAGGTAAATAAAGTTTTTGTTCCTGTTTTGTTTATGTTGATGGTCACAGCTTGCAGACAAGCGCTAAGCAAAGCTGCGCTTGCTCGAGACTCTTTAGCTCAGCCCACGGCACGCCTCCAGGATCCAGAAGCGGTACAGCTATATCTGTCTTTTATAAATCTGATAAAACTAAAGACTCTTAGGAGATATGAATGCAATACTACTCTATAGGTACTCAAGATTAACATGAGATTGGCAGAATGTGTGTGTTATGTCCCCTTTAAAATTCAGCTTACATACTGTATGAAGGACTTTTTACAGTAATTGCCTGCAATTCACTGAGATGATGGGTGTGTGACAGCAAACTGGAGATGGAGACATTTGAAATAAACCAGTTACTTACACAGTTACTCACCAAATAAATAAATAGGATTTTACTGGTATATTATCTTAATGCTTTAGCTAAGAAAAAAAAAGTAGTTTGTTGCACAAAATCGGCCAAGCAGCATGACGAACATATAAGAGAAATATTAATGTTAAACTGTTTCAAGATAATACTACAGTCGACAAAAGAAACATCAACTGCGATCGTGTGAAGCGCCATTGCATTTGGTTGGAGCATAAGAAACAAATGGGGAAAAAATGTTTTTGAAAAAATATATCTTATTCATATTTTATTCCAGGGTTAAGTTATTAAAAAAATAGACATGAAAAGGCATGTATAGGCAAAAACAATGTTTTATTTTTTTTATTTACGAATCAGTTTTTATGTTTTTATTTTTAACCAAACTTTGTACAAAGCTGATTCTCAACTTTGTTATGAAAGATAACAGAATGATTTGATATACTATTTTACTTTATGCAAAATGTGCGTAAAATGCCCATAAATTGGTATTCCCATTCTATACAATGTATCTACATCTAATTTGCATATTAATGCCTTCTTGGGGGAAACATAATGAAAAAAGAATCGTAATAACGGGAGTAATAACTTTCCATAAGAATATGTCATATTTCTTAGGAATATTGATCTATAATTTCTTTCCCTATTGACTTATTGTGTCTCCCCAAAATGTCTGATTAACATATTGGGCCCTATTTTAACGATCTAAGCGCATGGTCTAAAGCGCACGACGCAGGTGCACTTTAGGGCGTGTCCAAATCCACTTTTGCTAGTTTAACGACGGGAAAAATGAAAAATGAATTTGCAAGCGCAAAGACAGAACGCGTCTCCAGAGATGAAACTGAGCTGCTCGTGCGCGAGCAAATAGGTAGCCTAATTCTGATACATGCAATGACTATCCATTATGACATGTCGGCATTTTTATATTTATGTATCCTACACAATAATAATCTTTCACATTGTAATCCTTTAATTTTTGTGAAATTATGGGCATGCTGGTCTAAAAAAGAGGTGTGTTCAGGCGCAATGTTGGCGCGTTGCTATTTTGAGGAACTGAAAATAGACTGCGCCATAGACCAAATCAAACCTGGTCTAAAGTCTAAAGTCAATGGCGCAATATTTTTTTTGTCAAGTCAAGTCAAGTCACCTTTATTTATATAGCGCTTTTAACAATACAGATTGTGTCAAAGCAACTGAACAGCA
>NW_015555728.1:1733009-1733512 GCF_001515605.1 Sinocyclocheilus anshuiensis
CTATTGACTTATTGTGTCTCCCCAAAATGTCTGATTAACATATTGGGCCCTATTTTAACGATCTAAGCGCATGGTCTAAAGCGCACGGCGCAAGTGCACTTATGGCGTGTCCAAATCCACTTTTGCTAGTTTAACGACGGGAAAAATGAAAAATGAATTTGCAAGCGCAAAGACAGAACGCGTCTCCAGAGATGAAACTGAGCTGCTCGTGCGCGAGCAAATAGGTAGCCTAATTCTGATACATGCAATGACTATCCATTATGACATGTCGGCATTTTTATATTTATGTATCCTACACAATAATAATCTTTCACATTGTAATCCTTTAATTTTTGTGAAATTATGGGCATGCTGGTCTAAAAAAGAGGTGTGTTCAGGCGCAATGTTGGCGCGTTGCTATTTTGAGGAACTGAAAATAGACTGCGCCATAGACCAACTCAAACCTGGTCTAAAGTCTGGCGCAATATTTTTTCTTTGTTATTTAAAGAGCGCGTTAGTAATAA
>NW_015555728.1:1733849-1741671 GCF_001515605.1 Sinocyclocheilus anshuiensis
TTTTTTTTTTTTTTTTTTTTTAATTTAAAGAGCGTTAGTAATATGTGCCTATAGGCGGGTGAACAACGCGCATACACTTTGCTTATTACACACAGGGATGCGCAGCAGTACACAAACATTTTTAAAAATGAAAAATTAATGACCATAATTAAACCACCCAAAACAACAAAAGTCCAGGAGGGTGGTGGAGCAGAAGTAGTCCAGGGGGCGGGGCGGAGGGACCTGGGCTTTGGAGCAGTGGCAGACAGTGAAGCACTGGAGGACCTGGGACGTGGAGCAGTGACAGACAATGGAGCAGAGGGGGACCTGGGCCGTGAAGCAGTGGCAGACTGTGGAACACTGGAGGACCTGGGCCATGGATCAGATCCATAGGAGCATGGAACCATGGCGGAGCCGGCAGAGCGGGGAGCCATGGCCGAGCAGGCAGAGCAGGGAGCCATGGCAGAGCAGGCAGAGCAGGACGGTCGAGTGGTGCCGGCAGAGCAGGAAGCCATGTCGGAGCAGAGACATGGACAGACCGCTAGAATTCTAGAATGGCCTCCTTGGCCATGACAGGACAGTCTGTGAGTTTGTGAACGGCCTCCATGGCCATGACAGGACAGACAGTGAGTTCGAGAGCGTCCTCCTTGGCCGTGATAGGGCAGAGAGTGAGTTCATGAACGGCCTCCTTGGCCGTGGCAAGACAGAAAGTGAGTTCATGAACGGCCTCCATGGCTGTGACAGGACAGACAGTGAGTTCATGAACGGCCTCCATGGCCGTGACAGGACAGACAGGGAGTTCATGAACGGCCTCCATGGCCGTGATAGGGCAGACAGTGAGTTCATGAACGGCCTCCTTGGCCGTGACAGGGCAGACTGTGAGTTTGTGAGCGGCCTACATGGCTGTGACAAGGCAGACAGTGAGTTCATGAACGGCCTCCTTGGCCATGACAGGGCAGACTGTGAGTTTGTGAGCGGCCTCCATGGCTGTGACAAGGCAGACAGTGAGTTCATGAACGGCCTCCTTGGCCATGACAGGGCAGACTGTGAGTTTGTGAGCGGCCTCCATGGCTGTGACAAGGCAGACAGTGAGTTCATGAACGGCCTCCTTGGCTGTGGCAGGACAGGCAAAGAGTTCAGAAGCGGACGCCACCACCTCAGGAGGTTCTGCAGCTGAGGCCGCCACCTCTGGAGGTTTTGCAGCTGAGGCCGCCACCTCTGGAGGTTCTGCAGCTGAGGCCGCCACCTCTGGAGGTTCTGCAACGGAAGCTACCACTTCTGGAGGCACTGGATTGGATTCATGGACAGGAGAAGCCTCAGGAGCAGATTCATGGATAGGAGAGGCCTTTGGAGTAGACTCGTGGATAGGAGAGGCCTCTGGAGCAGATTCATGGACAGGAGAGGCCTCTTGAGTGCAGTGTGCAGCCCACACGCTCAAAATGGCAACCGCCATTACAGTAAGGGCAGCAGAGGGTGGCAGGACCTCTAGGACGGTTGGGCTTGAGAGCACTGATGTCATGGGGATGCCTGCAGCTCGCACCGACATCAGAGGTGGGTCCATCACACTAGCAATCAGACCTTTCAGTCCAAGCCCAAGCTCCGCATCCGCAGGAGCTTGGGTAGTATAGCCCAATCCTTTGGGGAAATCTTGGCGACAGCCAAGGCGACAGACTTAGGCGTGGCGGCCATCTTGGCCGGGGACTCAGGCGTGGTGGCCACCTTGGCCGGGGAATCAGGCGTGGCGGCCATCTTGGCCGGGGAATCATGCGTGGTGGCCATCTTGGCCGGGGACTCGGGCTTGACGTGAGCGGACTCTGAAATGGCGGCCATAATGGGACAAGGCTCTGAAATGGTGGCCATGTCGTGATGAGAATCTGGACAATCAGTTGCGACGTGACGAGACTCTTGAAGATCAGCTGAGACGTGACGAGACTCTAGAAGGGCTGGCATTTTGCAAAGAGACTCTTGTGTGGCGGCCATCTTGCGACGAAGCTCTTCAATGGCGGCCATGTTGAGAAGAATCTCTTGAGTGGCCGGCATGACGTGAGCAATCTCTGGCTTGGCAAACGTGACGTGAACAGGCCCTGGGGTAGCAGACATGACGTTAGTAGACTCTGGCTTGGCAGACATGACATGATCAGGTTTTAACATGGTGGACATGACATGAGTAGACTTTGACTTAACTGGCATGATGTGAGCAGGTTCTTGCTTGACAGGCATGACATGAGCAGGAGCTGGCTTGGCAGGCATGATGTGAGCGGGAGCAGACTGTGGCTTGGTAGGTGCTGCGGGACTGTGGGTACCATCATCCACAGTTCCCACAGTGAATGGTGATCCACTCAGCAGTAAGGCATAGTCTATATATTCGGCAAGGGACCAGTGAACTTTTCCCCCAGGAAGCTGGGAGCAAATGGGCTCATTCAGACCCACCCGAAAAATGTCCTTTAACGCCACATCATTAAAGTCCACCCGGTTAGAAAGTTCACAAAAATCCTGAACATAATCCTCTATTGCCCGATGGCCTTGACGTAACTGCAGAAGTGCAACTGCTGGGTTCATTCTTTAGGTCGAGTATTCTGTAATGATAGTCCACTGAGGCGAGCGTAGCGAGAACCCATGTGCAGCTTTATTCAAAGTGATCCAAACATAATTCTAACAATAAACAAAGACTTGACTTGACTAGACTTGACTTGACTTGGCATGAACAGACATAGCATGAGCAGACTTGACATAAACAAAACCACAAACTCACCAACAGAGGTTACAGGGACAATACTCGATGAGAGACAATAGGTGCGTTCGACTTGAAGCACGGCTACAGATGGCAGTCAACGAGAGTAGCTGCTTGCAGTCGGGGGCGGAGGTGAAAACGGAGCCGTCAAGCCAGACATTTCTGCTCCCGTTAGTGACGCTCACGCGGTGTTTGCATACTCCTAACCGGCATGCACTGCTTCGAGTCAGCCGCCGATCGGTCTGTGCAGTGCTGCATGAAGTCGAACGCACCTAATGGCAACATGAGGGCTACTTATACCAAACAAATGCAGAACACATGACACAATCCAACCAATGGGCAACCAGAACTGAGAACCACATGACAAGACCATAAACCAATAAGCACAAGACACATGACTAAAACAACCAATCAGAACATAACACACAGACAAGGGAATCACATGACAGAACATGACTCCGCACATGAAAACAATGAACAAGAAACAAAACCCAAAACAGACCTTACAGATAGATAGATAGATAGATAGACTATAAAAAAATAAATAAATAACGGAGAGTGTACTAGCAGTTTTCTGCTAGGACACGATCCATTAATTTTGATGTGAATTTCCATTAACCCTGCTAGAAAATTTATGTTCCCAGAACGTCCTCAGAACGTCTCCGCTGTTGTCAAGGACGTTGCCTAGTTACGTCCCCAGAACATTCTGAGACGGTCAAGATGTCGAGTTCTTTAAAGGGTTGGGGGACGTTATTTGGAGGACCTTCACAGAACATTCAGGACGTTCTCAGGACGTTTAGGGGACCATATTTTACATTGAAATCTGACGTTCCCAGAACGTCCTCAGAACGTCCCTGCTGGTGTCAAGGACGTTGCCTAGTTACTCTAAAACAACGCAATGGAGCACAAAATCAAGGTAAAAGACCTGTAAAAAATCAATACATACAATTCCTTCACTTTAATACAGTACATTGTGTCTTATTTTTACAGATTTTTTACAGTGTAGATAAATAAGGTAATGCTGTGTGAGTGAAAAAGGACTAAAGTGTGTGTGAGATAAAGTGTGTGTGGGAAAATAAAGTGTAGCTCTGTCAGCTCAGTGTCAGAGTGTGACACTTCTCTGAGACAGAAATGGCTTTCCTCAGTCTCTTACCTTGCAGAACCTTACTTAGTCACCTTTTCCACTCTGCCCTCACAGGTAAGACTATATCTTTCTCTTAGCATTTAGCTTTCTCATTTCTCTGTGTTCTACTAACCTACCTTGACAAATTAACAAGGAAGCTCAAACAAATGAGCCGACTTTATTTCTTCCCTCCCTCTATATCCACAAAACATTACAGTTCAGCAGCTAGACCTTCATAAAAACACACTAACATAAACATGTGTACGTCTTGCTCTCATGCCAGTACCAGCCTGGAGTAACCTAGTAGTTCATGGTCATAAATCATTTATATTCAACAGACTGTATGTCATCACCTATTAAATATCAAATGTGAGGATGCATTTCCTTTGTAAGAATAAGTACATGAACCATTTGAAAATAGCTGTATTTCTGCATGAATGGTTCCTAAGATGAAAAATAGTTACGGTTAATGTTTTTGTTTATTTAATCCAGTCTGCTGTGTATTTATTTTTAACATGATCTTTTGAGTTTTATATGACGACTTATATGGCTGATACAACTTTCAGTTCATTGCTCTGTCAGTGTTCAAAACCAGCCGTGCCCCATATGCAAGATCATATCTGCATACCTGTTTTTGCTTTTTATTGATCTATATGCATGCACATATGTTTTCATAATTGCAAGTCTTTTAATAGGATCATCATAACAACATATGATAGATGTTATTTAGTAGACACTGATGTAAGTCCTTTGCATGCCTCAAGCTGAGCAGATGGACTGTTGAGTGGATAGAATGTTTAGCAGAGGCTGAACTGGCTTCATACCAGAGTACCATTATGTTAAGTTATATCAATCAGAACTCAATCTTAAACACTCAACACTGAATCCTGAGGCCTGATCTCAACACTTATGCTGTGCTTCAGTATTCTATTTTGCAAAGTTCTTCATTTTCACCTGCATGCTTTTTGTAAGACCCAGCAGGGCCTTCAGCTCAGAAATAGCCGATTGTGAACTGGTTTGTGACTGTGTGATTTTGTCCCATGGGTTTAGGTTTGTTTACTGTGAAAATCACCATCTATCCTTCTGACACAAATAAACAAGTTTTACTGTTCAAAGTATCTCTGGTGACTTCCCTGTCTCATGTAAGTACACGAGTAACCACAGCTTGAAAAACATCCATGAGGGCAGGCCAACACAAGCCTGTCTCAGAGGAAAGCAAAAAAAAAAAAATTGTATTCAAAATAAATAATCAAAATATTGTGAATTTGTAAAGATATTCAAATTGGAAACACAGACCTACAATATCATTCAAAAGTTTGGGGTCAGTAAACATGTTTAAAGAAATGAAAAATTTTTATTCTGCAGGAAAACATATAACTGATCAAAAGTGATGAAGACATTTATAATAACATTTATAAAACTTTTATGTCAAATTAATGTTCTCTTTAAAGGGATAGTTCACCCAAAAATGAAAATTCTGTCATCATTTACTCACCCTCATGTCGTTCCAAACCTGTACGAGTTGCTTTCTTATGTTGAACATAAAAGAAGATTTTTTGAAGACAGTTGGTGGTTGCCATTGACTTCCATAGTATTTTTTTCCTACTATGGAAGTCAATGGCAACCACCAACTGTCTTCAAAAAATCTTCTTTTATGTTCAACATAAGAAAGCAACTCGTACAGGTTTGGAACGACATGAGGGTGAGTAAATGATGACAGAATTTTCATTTTTGGGTGAACTATCCCTTTAACATTCTATTCATCTAAAGTTTTTTTAATGAATTGACACCAAAAAAATTATTAAGCCGCACAAATGTTTTCAACATTATTTTAAAAAGAAAGAAAAAACATGTTACTCCACCAAATCAGCATTTTAGATCATCAAATCAAAGTGATTTCTGAAGGATCATGTGACACTGAAGACTGGAGTAATGGCTGCTGAAAATTCAGCTTTTCCATCACAGGAATAAATTGCATTTTAAAATATATATTAAAAAAAAACAAAAAAAAAAACATTCATTTAAATTGTAATAATATTTCACAATACTACTATTTTTACTCAACTTTTAATCAAATAAATGCAGATTTGGTGATGAAAAAAATGTAAATAACATTTTTAATTTAACTTACCGACCCCAAACTTTTGAAAGTTAGAGGAGATAAGTGAGAGAAGAACTACACAGAATGAAATCTAATTTTGTTATCATAAAACAGAGTCATTCAAACAGTTTCCAATAGTTTAATTCTTTGGAACTGAACACACAGCACCACACAATAAATGCAGTAATGTACCACTACAGAAGCCACAATACTCTACCCACACACCCATGCACACTCACAAACATTCACACACAGAGCAGAAATCACATTAATGAGACAAAACAAGATTCAAATAAATAAGGGAAGCCTCAATGATCCCTTTCTGACTTCCATTGTTCCCATTATTGTAGAACTCATTTCTATTGGTCACAGAGAAAATAAACTGCGATGGGAGTAAACACTGTGCTCCCCTGCGCTCCTAACACATGCAACGAGGACTCATGGGAAAGCAGGTGGTGAGAAAAAGAGAAGATGAATATTTGCTGTGTTTGTGCTTCGAGTCTCAGCACAGAGAGATCACAGAGGCATTTGCCTAAGATGCTAAAATACAATCTTATAGTTCAAACACCAAGTAACAGTTGTCGTTATAGAGTGAGAACACACTCTTTTTGCGTTTATAACGACCGTGTTGAGATTAGCGATGGCTACTAGCTCTGACTTTCATTCGTCTCGTTCAGATCAGCTGAACAGTTTGAGTGTATATTCAGACGAGAGGTACACACGCACAAGGGAGCACTGGGAAATGCACTGCACAGCACAGGGGAGGAGAGAGGTGGGACACGTGTGAGGTCAAAGGTTGCTTTCAGTCCTCAAGAGTGCGGAAAGAATTCTGCATGTCTTCCAGCAGTTGAGCGTAGTCAGCTTTGATCTTTGCTTCACCCTCTTTCACTGGATCCTGCAAAACACACACACATGCAATTATGGAAAACTGCTCAATGTTAGGCATGAAATTAATGTAAATAATCAAATTATTTAACAAATTATAATGAATATGTATAAATAATTATAATAAATTAAGTACACTATTAACAAATTTTCAGTCACTATTCAAATGAATTACAATATTAGATTTTTAAGGACATTTTAATACCTCTTTTTTAATACTCCCATTTCATTTTTAATACCATATTTTATGCTTCTGTGTATGTGACCCTGTCTGTGAAATCCAGGCTAAAGTCTCAAAATCTAATTATGAGATAACAAGCATCAAAGTTTGATTTCAACCATTAATTTCACTATGATTTCAATCTTTGACATGGCCTTACTCAGTCAATATTAAAGATATAAAGGTTATATTTTCACAGAATGTTCTACATCTTAATGAAGGATGATTTTATGTAGAAAACAGTAAATCACAAAAGACGACTTTAGCTGGGTTTTCACAGGCAGGGTCACATATTCAAACACTTTTAAACATTTTACAAATAATTGTATGGCCTTTTGGTTGAAGACAGGATGGGACACAATAGACTCAACCCTACATCCTCATTAAATAATAATATCAGAATCAGAAAGAGCTTTATTGCCAAGTATGTTTGCACATACAAGGAATTTGTTTTAGTGACAGAAGCTTTCAGTACACAGAAACAACAACACACAGATAATAACAAATAAAGATATGTGAATAAAATACAACATATATTAATATATATATATTGTAAGTCGCTTTGGATAAAAGCGTCTGCTAAATGTCTAAATGTAAACGTAAAATATATATATAATGCAGTGGTGGGCCGTCAGGGCCAGCAAAGCCTTCTCTGCTGGCCTAAATGCAGCTTCCACAAGTCACCCGGCAGTTAATGTGGCAAGCCCCAAGGACGTTAGTGTGGCAAGCCCTACGGATGATCATGTGCCAGCCCCAGAGCTCGCCCCAGTGCCGGCTCCAGCC
>NW_015555728.1:1741681-1741824 GCF_001515605.1 Sinocyclocheilus anshuiensis
TGTTCCCGAGTATAGCCCAGGAAGGGCTCCGGCCTCCTGTGTCAGCCCAGGGAGGGCTCCTGTTTCCCCCTTAAGCCCAGGGAGGGCTCCTGTTTCCGATTTCCGATGTCAAAGGGCTCCTGTTTCCCCGTTAAGCCCAGGGA
>NW_015555728.1:1741921-1742146 GCF_001515605.1 Sinocyclocheilus anshuiensis
AGGGGCGGCTCCCGTTTCCCCGTTCAGCCCAGGGAGGTCCCCCGATCCCCAGTTCAGATCCCCAGTTCAGCCCAGGGAGGGCTCCCGTTTCCCCGTTCAGCCCAGGGAGGGCATCCGTTCCCGAGTATAGCCCACTGAGGGCTCGGGAAGGGCTCCGTTAAGCCCAGGGAGGGCTCCAGGCCCCTTAAATTTCCCCAAGTATTTTTTTTGGGGGTTTTGGGGGGG
>NW_015555728.1:1744847-1752038 GCF_001515605.1 Sinocyclocheilus anshuiensis
ATTTTTGGGGGGGGTAGTATGGCTCCAGCCGTAGGGGCCCCGGAGTCCCCAGATCCGCCATGGCCTCCCGAATCCCCAGATCCGCCATGGCCTCCCGAATCCCCAGATCCGCCATGGCCTCCCGAGTCCCCAGATCCTCCATGGCCTCCCGAGTCCCCAGATCCGCCATGGCCTCCCGAGTCCCCAGCTCCGCCATGGCCTCCGGAGTCCCCGGCTCCGCCATGGCCTCCCGAGTCCCCTGCTCCGCCATGGCACCCGGAACGGGTACCGCTCTGGAGGCCCACTGTCCCGTGTCTGTCCTGAGGGACCTCCAGAGTGCCCACCCCCCCTCCCCATTGGATGTTATATGGCGTGAGGACATGCCTTCCGGAGGGGGGCGTTATGTCAGACTCTGTTCCATGTTTTGTGTGTGTCCTGCTCCCCATGTGCCTTCCCATGCCCTTATTTGGTTAGTTTCCTGTTCCTCCCCTGATTACTTGATGTTTCATTGCTCCCAGGTGTGTCTCGTCATCCCCTCCTCCTGTGTGTATAAATAGTGTTCCCAGTCCCAAGTTCTCTGTCCGCTGTTAAACGTCTTCCTGAGTTCGTCTCCCTTGGTTCCTGAAAATAAAGTCTTGGTAAAGTATTCTCCAGCGTCTCCTCGTTCCTCGTGTGTGTGCATCGTGACAGTGGCATCATTATGATGGTATGAAGAGATGGATTCATTCATGTAGGACGCCACTGAAGGCCTAGGTGTATACACTATTATATAGTATTTATCAATAATTGAATTAGGTTTTATTTTCATATTTTTGGTTTTCACGTTAATTTTAGTTTAGGTTTTAGTAATTTTGTTATGTGCTTTTGGCATTTTTATTAGTTTTTTGGGGGGTTTTATATTTCTATTTAGCTTGAATTATTATTTTTTTTAATTCAGCTTAAACTTATTTCAGTTAGTTGCCATTTCTAATTTTTAAGGTTTTTAAGATAAAAGTTATAATGTCATATTTATGTTTTACCTGTGGTCTATGACCTTTACATCTACAAAAATCCCAACATCAGTATTTGAGCAAACGATACCTTAAACTTCATGGAGCTGATCCGATAAAGAATTTCTCCCATGTGTTCACGGATCTGGGCCCAGGTGATCTTGTTATCGCTCTGCGCTGTGGTTTCGACAGCATGCCGGGCCAGGTCATAAAAAGCTATCATATTAGACAGGATCCCCACTGTCTTATAGAAGGGACAGAACCTGGAAGAGAAAAAGAGACAGGGAGATAATATGAGAAATAATTAGCACAGACTGACAAACAGGCAACTAGAACAAGACGACAGCTAAAAAAGGGGTCTGTGGGAATGTCACATTCTTCATATTGTACAGATGAATAGGTAACCTGTCATAGGGAGTGTAACCGTTCTGCTGTAGGAAGTCATCTTTAATGAGTTTGGCCACCTCCAGAGTGATTTTATCCGTCTCAGCCAGAGATGCCTATGGGGAAGAAACAAAATAAATGCATTCAGAATCAATACAAATACATTATATAAACTATTAATACAAATATATTTAATAAACTATATACATTGAATACATTTAATTAGAAATGTCATTACACAAAAAATATAAAATGCAAAAACTATATGTTTTAATAACACTTTTTGATAAACAACATACACAAACACACCTTTCCAACAAGTTGCACAATCTCAGCCAGGTCCTCCTCCTCCTGCAGAATCTCTTTGGCTTTGGTACGCAGCGGCACAAACTCTTGGAAGTGTTTGTCATAATACTCATCCAGTGCTCGTGTATATTTACTGTAACTGATAAGCCAGTTAACAGAAGGGAAGTGTTTCCTCTGGGCAAGCTTCTTATCTAGACCCCAAAACACCTGAGAGCAACAGTTCAAATGAGAGGGGGAAAAAATAATGGAAGATTCTATTACTGCTTCGGTTACATGATTACCGAAAAAACAAAAACAACAACATCACATCATGTTAATGTCATGTGTTTTCATAGGATCCACCCACCTGCACAATACCAAGAGTGGCAGAAGTCACGGGATCTGAGAAGTCACCACCAGGGGGAGACACACTGTAGAGAAATGTCCATTTCCAAAAGAATCACAAAATGAGAGGAAAGAACAGAAACGGTTATAAACCACCACAAAAACACAGGTAATATTTTTTTTTTACAAACCTACATAACCTTCTCAAAATGATAAATCAAAGTCTGTACAAACTTGTCATCAATTTACATATTTATTATAATAGCTCACTTAAAGGAGACATATTATGCCCCTTTTTACAATATGTAATATAAGTCTCTGGTATCCCCAGAATGTGTCTGTGAAATTTCAGCTCAAAATACTCCACAGATCATTTATTATATCATTTTGAAAATGCCTATTTTGAGTGGAAGCAGAAACGAGCTGTTTTTCGGACCTGTGTCTTTAAATGCAAATGAGCTGCTGCTCCCCGCCCCCTTTTCCAGAATAGAGCTGGGCCATTACAGCTCATACCTGCTAAAAAACATCTGTTTTGGTTCTGATTATCATGTTTATCACGCTAAAATCATGCAGTTTAAACCATATGAGTTTAAACTTCTGATATAGTTTTCTGAGCGCACACATCCGAAGCACACGGACAGAAAGTGGCTGTCACAGCATGTGAGTACTAAACTAAGTTCTCATTCACACACGAGTTTACATTAAAAACGCACAAGTTACAAAAAACAGTTGGTTATGTCTGTGTAGGTAAACAGCTGGGAAATAAATCGCATGTTTATTTTAGATCTGTGTGGCAGCAGCAATATACATTAAATAAATCAATAAATCCACTGCTCTCTTGTCTCTGAGGCTGGGACTGTAAATAATGTTCTGTGCTCGTCTGTGCAGCCAAAGGCAGAACAGTTAGTATGTTTTGCTCAAACTTTCGTCATGGCATTAGAACTGGTACACCGTTGTCGCTTGCGAAAACACAATAACGGCGCCATGGGTGTAAACTTACAGATTAAGGGGCGGTAATATTATAATGAGATCCCTTTGCCACGTCACCAAGGGAGCGAAATCAGATGCTCATTTTTTCAGATGCTTGCAGAAAAAGGCTTACCAAAACAAAGTTACTGGGTTAATCTTTTTCACATTTCCTTGGTTGGTAGATGCACCGGGGACCTGATTATAGCACTTAAAACCTGGAAAAATCAGATTTTCATGATATGTCACCTTTAATGTTATTTGAGTGTACTTACGCTCCCACAATGCTGACGCTGCCCTCTCTCTCTGGGTTACCCAGGCACTTCACTCGACCTGCTCTCTCATAGAACGATGCCAGACGGGCTCCAAGGTATGCGGGATACCCACTGTCTGTGGACAGAAATCAGGGAAGTTTGATTATCCAATATAAGAAAGTTTGGTTTGGACAAGGCTGCATAATTTACTCGAAACACCATGTTGTGAATGTGGTGACAAGCATTGCAGTTGCGACTGTGAATTATTAATCATTTAATATCTCATTTTGATGCTGTCATTTTGCTGACTGGTTATTAAAATTGCACTGCTACCACAAATGCAGTGTACATGACAACAAAATAGCAACAATATCTCAATTTGGAGGAATATCTCCAGTTTGAGATATGTATTACACACATTTTGGTGCCAATAGCAAGCATAACTTTAAAGTATGCAGTATATGCAGACAGCTAATTTTTTTTTTATTAAATAGTAGTCTTTTGTGATTTAGCAACCATGCAATCACAAAAGTTTAGGGTTGGTAAGTTTTTTTTATGTTTCTTATGCTCATCAAGGCTGCATTTATTTGATTTAGAAGAACTATTTTAATATATTTTAAAATGTAATTTTTTCCTGTGATGCAAAGCTGAATTTTCACCAGTCATTACTCCAGTCTTCAATGTCACATGATCCATCAGAAGTTATTCTAATATGCTGATTTGCTGCTCAAGAAACATTTCCTATTATTATCAATGTTGAAAACAGTTGTGTTGCTCAACATTTTTGTGGAAACCATGATTCTTTGTTAAACAAAGTTCAAAAGAGCTGTACATACCAGCAGGCATCTCAGCCAATCGTCCGGAGATCTCCCTGAGAGCCTCAGCCCAACGCGAGGTGGAGTCAGCCATCATACTGACGTTATAGCCCATGTCTCTGAAGTACTCCGACAATGTGATACCTGTTAACACACAAGGCATGTTATGAAGATAAATGCATCCACGTACATACTATATAGATTTTCTCTTACAGGTTTTGTTGCATTACAGCACACTTTATACAGATGGCTCTTGAGTTTACCAGTGTATATGGAGGCTTCTCTGGCAGCCACAGGCATGTTTGAGGTGTTGGCCACCAGTGCTGTTCTCTTCATAATGCTCTCCACCTTGCCGCCCACCTCCATAGTTAGCTATTGAACAAAATTACTATCAATCATCTAAACCACTCGACAGGGTCACTTGAACTTCCCCAGTTTTGAATTTCATATCACATTCATAAACATTGTATTAATCAAAGTGACCAGATATAGCATCATTAAACCCAGTGCCATACCAACCTCAGGGAAGTCTCTTAATACTTCAGACATCTCATTTCCACGCTCTCCACAACCCACGTAAATGATGACATCACTGTTGGAGTATTTGGAGAGAGACTGAGAGATCACGGTCTTACCACAGCCGAAGGCTCCTGGAATGGCTGTGGTCCCTCCTTGGACACAACTGCAAAATGGCAAAAATTAGGACTGTAAAACAATGTTTAAACTGATCATCATCATTTCTTAGTTAAAAATTTATAATCACAATTATTAACCAATATTTTGAGAAATTACTTTTTACATTTCATCAGAATTATTGCACTTTCACATCAAGAGAACGTCAACTAATATGCATGTTTTAACTGATCTCTTCTACCTTTTCTCATTCATGATTCATTATACTTGTATATTTATTATAGTTCATCAATGAGAAGGTTTGTTTGCAGATTTAGCAGCAGCAAATAGAGCGAGCGGCCTCATTAATGGCTCCGATATACTTCAAATGAAATCGAAGAACGAACTGATGTGACGTCATTTCGAACAAAATCAGGGCAAAACGAAGTTCGTTTTGGGAGTTTGAAATGGCTTGCCAAAGCGAACTCTCCGGAAAAGTTTGCACCGGATGCAAAACACCTTCGTATTACCACTGGTCCGTGGTGATTACGTAATAGGCAGATGTGCGCTGAGGCTCCGCCTTCCTTTACATGGAACACTTCTCTGGCTCATTTCAAGAAAAACAGATCGGCTATATTACACTTTCATTGGAGCAGAATGTCATTGTGACAATCGCTAAACTCCAACATACATTTTTGTCTGTGTTTTCAGATTATCAGTGCTTTTTCTGCAGTCCAGAAAGAGCATGTACACATGGTTGCCAGGTTGGGAAGACAGAAAATGTATCCATTTAAGAGAAAAGCTCTGATTGGGGGATTTAAAATCTTAACATATGGCAACCCCAAGCATGAAAGCTTGTGGGGGCTTGTTACCAATGCAAGATTACGGAAATATCAATCGGGAAAAAAAAAATGTTAACAGGATAATTAACCAGTGGGCCAACAAGTCTGCGTAATTAACTGAGAAAACCAAAAATATTTTTAAAAAGAGTTAAGCACACAACAAACTTTATTAAGATTTGGAACAATAATGTGTGTGTGTGCTTGAGACTCACGGAAAGAGGGCGTCCAGTACTCGTTGTCCAGTCAGCAGGGGGTGATTTGCAGGTAGTTTTTCAGTAACAGGCCTCACCTGTCGCACAGGCCACACCTGCACCATGGTGAACTTCTCCTTGACTCCTTCAAACTCCAGTTCCAGCACCACATCCTGACACACACAACGAAAAGGGAATTTCCAGTATTTAGTAATATTAGGTTTCTTCCTCATCTTACCTAAACATCTGAGGGAGTTTTTCCATCCAACTGTTTCTTTTATTAGGTGCTATACAAATAAATTGAAATTGATGTGAACTACTCTTGCGTGCTTGTCTATAAAAGTGTGGTAGTATTTCAGGACATGTGAGGATGATCGTGAGCTTGACTCACAGAGACATCATAATTTCCTGGCGGAGCGAGGTAGGTTACTGTTCCCCTGCTGCGAGGGGGCAGCATGATCTTGTGTTTGATGAGAGAGTTCTCGTACACAAATCCATAGATATCACCTCCTGTAATGTGACTTCCAGCCTGAAAAAAACAATGAAAGAGTCCAATTAAAGTAAACAAACATCCAGTGCATAATTTCAATACAAACGTCATACACATTCAAGGGCATGTGGCTGCTAAGATTTATGACCCAAATGGATTTTGAATGCAATTTCCAAAAAGACTAAAATACACATTCTTTACATATGATAATTAAGTTCCAAAATTATTGTAGGTACAAAATTAATAGTTCCCCAAAGTTGTTGCCTTTTGGTGAACAATGCCATTTTAATGCCAAAATAATATTTTGTATTATATTTCCATTGTAATATGTATTATATATCCATTTAAATGTCAACCTTTTGTGAAAATGACGAGTGCTAGGGAATATGTGTTGCAGGTGTGGCGTATTAAAGGGATAGTTCACCCAAAAATGAAAATGTGATGTTTATCTGCTTACCCCCAGGGCATCCAAGATGTAGGTGACTGTTTCTTCAGTAGAACACAAACAAAGATTTTTAACACAAACCGTTGCAGTCTGTCAGTCTTATAATGGAAGTGAATGGGAATCACGGCTTTGAGAGTCAAAAAAACATACACAAACAAAACCAAATTAAACCCTGCGGCTCGTGACGATACACTGATGTGTAAAGACATGAAACGATCAGTCTGTGCAAGAAATTGAACCGTATTTATATCGTTTTTTTACCTCTGATGCACCGCAATGTCTGAACTATCCTGAGCGTGTTCGCGTCTTCTTCTTGCTTTACGGCGGATCACAAATGAACCATTGACACTCTATCTACAATCTCAATTAGGAATGTCAATGGTCCATTTGAGAGATAGCTGGCGGTAATGCACTTATAAGTCTGCGATCCGTTGTAAAGCAAGAAGAAAACGAGTCACGCGCCGGCTGTTGAGAACACGCTCAGGACAGTTCAGACATTGCGGTGCATCAGAGGTAAAAAACGATATAAATACTGTTGTTTTTCGCACAGACCGATCGTTTCGTGTCTTTACACATCAATGTATCGTCACGAGT
>NW_015555728.1:1752505-1758939 GCF_001515605.1 Sinocyclocheilus anshuiensis
CAAAGCCGTGATTCCCATTCACTTCCATTATAAGACTGACAGACTGCAACGGTTTGAGTAAAAAATCTTAGTTTGTGTTCTACTGAAGAAACAGTCACCTACATCTTGTGGCGCTTATGTGCGGTACGGCTCAGTACGGCACAGCACGGTTCGGCTCGGCACGGTTTGTGTTTCCACTGCAGTTCAGTACCGCATTAGGGTGGGCAGGATTATTCACATGTCTTTATAGTTGCACCGCCTCTACTACCACAACTCCTAAAAACAACTTTTTCATTCCGCATCGCCCCATCAAGCTCTCACTGGATCCGCTCCTCTGCTATCAACGAGAGGAACGTCTGTACTTCTGCAACAGACAACAAAACTTTTTGGTTGTTAAAAAAAAGGTGCGCTCGTTCAAAACAGTTGCGTTCAATCCTTCGCTGGCTCTGCTGATTTAAATCTAGAGGTTCTTTTGTGTTTGTGTTGCAAGTTCAGTGACTCAGGTAGTGACAATTCTCTCCGGCTAATCCGTGATCAGCAGAGTTTACACGTCACGTTTTGGTAACGGTACGGTTCACTTGGAACCCCAACCGAAGTGGTACTAAAAAAAGTACCAGGTACCAGGTACTGTACCCAGTGGAAAACCCCCCAAAAGTGAACCGTACCGAGCCGTACCGTGCCGTACCATGCAGTGGAAAAGCACCATTGGATGCCCTGGGGGTAAGCAGATAAACATCACATTTTTATTTTGGGTGAACTATCCCTTTAAGGACTACAGAAAACAGCCTCTGTTTTACAAAATCAGCTTCCAAACGTAGAGATAAAGTGCAGTTTAACTTTGCGGTGTCCAGTGCTGATGGTTAAAATTAATTTGTTTCTAAAAGGTACAGAAAACATATAATATTTTTAATATTGTAGAATAGCGTCAGTAAAGGCATTAATGTATGTTTTTGCTTTGGTTCATAATTCAAAAGTATATAATTGGGTCTGAAAACATTTCAGCAATTATTACAGTGAAAGTAACATTTTATTATAATAGTTATTTTTATTTGGGGTTGTGTTTTTCCCATGAAATACAAATGTTATCAAACAGTCAATTCCACTGTTTTCCATACATGACAATGGAGGGCGATTACTTGCAGTTGAATTCATTTGCAAGTTAGCTTGGTTCATTATAAAAATGTATATTAAATCAGAATTTGAACCCGGCCCCATGCATACTATTATATTACACCACTAGACTATCATGACTTACAATCCTAGGAAGAAGTGTCAGAACTGTCACTGGTGCCAAATAAAAAAACTAGGTGCATGACAGCCCTACTGTATATATACTGAGAAAGACACACACATTATCCTTACCCTCAGGTTCTGAAAAGGAGAGAATTCCCACTTGACGTCCCTGTTGAGAGCTCCTATGTTAACCCCTCTGGGGATGTAAATGCTCTGTGTGAGGTCATTGATGTCTTTGAGGGGACGCTGAATACCGTCAAAGATAGAGCCCATGATTCCGGGCCCCAGCTCCACAGAGAGGGGCTTACCAGTGCGGAGCACAGGGTCTCCGACAGAAACTCCAGCTGAAGATAGCTCAGGAAAACATATAGACAAATACAACATACAAAAACATACTTTGAGAGCACCATGATGGACCATGATCAAATAAAAAGTTTAAACTCTTGATTAAAACCTTTTCAAGCATGGTAGAGTACGTAAATCACTCATGAATGGTAAAGGATACAGGTCTCCTCGTATACCTGGATGGTTGCCATATCTCCCTCCAATCGGATAATTTCTCCCACCAGCTCACTGTGGCCCACACGCACCAGTTCATACATGGCCGCTCCTGCCATGCTAGAGGCCGTCACCACTGCAATGAACAGACACACAGATTGTAACCTGTCCATCTCATGACCGACATCTGACAGTCAAAATAAACTGCTTATGGGATAAATGTTGTGCTGTATGTTCAATTTTGTAACAAAGTGACTTCAGAACATGTTTTTATTTTTACCTGGGCCTGAAACTCCATGCACATATCCGAACTGACCCTCACGGTCCTCATCTCGGATCTTAGGCAGCTTGGAAAAATCCATTCTCTGTGTTAGCAATCCTGAAGGAGAAAGTGTAAAACAGTTCATTCATTAAAACTGCACCAATATCTTTCAGTGGTTCAAGACACAAGCCAAACCTTAAATCACCATTACAAGACGTTTCAATTTTCATAATTTCAATAGAACCACAGGGTCTACTGTTTTGTTCCAGTTCTAATCAATATACTCAAAAGCAAATGTGAGTTTCAATCTTATTGTTATGGTAAATATGTCAATTACCGATGACAAATTTAAAGACTTTCTCGATGACAACACCATAATACTAATAGGACCACTATGGCCAACCGGTATTCATTCAGATTCAAACTATATTCCTGCTGTAAATCAAATGAAAATGTTAGGAATTTGATTGCTGTACGAAACCCACCACAGCTAAAATAAATAAATATATGAATAAACGCCTTCACACGACCAAAACTACTGAATTACGAGATCTACGTTAGCAGGCTGTCGTAAGGAACCACTGGATGTCAGGTGACAGATGGCTACTAGCAAAGCCTGATCAGCAACTGAGCAGATTTCACCTGCGTAGAAAATAGGATCACACTACCCGGTTTGATAGCAATAAACAAAAATACAATTGTATAAAAAAAAGGAAACGATGAGTCTTACTGTATTTGCATGAAATTAACGACAATCCTTGGAATATCCTATCAAGCAGTGGAGCGAGGGAAAAAAACTGTCACGACATAGGTCAGCTGACCTGCCAGGATTAAGGAAGTCCGAGTTTCACAGTGCAAAAGACAGTGCGCCATTATGGCTCCCCTAGAGGAGTTTTTGCATGGATATGTATAGCGCATCTGATCCAACATGGCGCCCATCGAACCACAGTTTCTCCATTTCCTGTGTTCATTTTATGGACACAAGGACGTTACTGCAAGCAGCCACGCATTATAACCGTTGACATTTACAAAGCCTGGGCACTGTGTGTTCCACCATTGTATAGAACTGCGTACGAATAAAAAAATGCGTTGTCTATTTTGTCAGATTTTGGATTATTTTTGACGATCTGTCATGCCTATTCATTACGTTCACATCAATAAGCATCACGCAAGGAATCTGGCGCTCTTTGCGTGGTTGCGTCACAGGGTGATTCCTGTTGAGACCGCGCGTAACACACGTTCAAGACTTTGTTGAATGCAGTTGCAAAAAGCTCGATTTTGATTTTTCGATATTCGAAAATTGATAGCGAACTTAGTATTTTTTCGTCTTTGCTTCGCGTTTGTGGATACAATCAAGGTGTCAGCAGTTTTGTAGATGTAAAACCACCATTCGCTGGTGATCAACGAGGATCGAAGATAGCACCATCATCATCATCGATAATTGAGGTCTGGGCGAAATAATACACGGTTCAGCTTAATTTTAGCTGAACCATGATCTAATTGTCGAAAAATCTGATAATTTGTTTAGTGTTACAAGTTTTGATCACAAGACCACTCTGAGCATATGGCAGACCTCCTTTGGTTGTGCGGTAGCTTATTAGTTATCTGTTAAATTCAAAAGCAACCGGACTTCCAACTGGAAGACATTTCGCTTTTCCTCAAATTGACTCCACTACATCATTAGCAGGAAATCAAACAGCCAACATCAAGAAGAACCCAACTTTATGGTACTACTCCACCATGTTGGGTATTATGGATCATCACCAAGGTAAATATGTGCTTTTTTTATTGTATAACGTTACATACTTCTCTTTTCATTTTATTTTAGTGTCACACCAGTACTCGAAGTTTTAAACGAGTTTCGTGTAACACCAATTTAACAAAGCGCCCCTGAATGGATTAACTACTCGTGCTAGAAGTGAGCTATCCTCTTAGGTTAAGTACACTTAACATGGCCTCTCTACTATCTCGAGATACATAACATCATTTTCTAAGCATACTTGAATAGTTCCGATGCCAATTCGCTTCCTTGTTTTGCTGACTTGACACGGTTGCTTCTGCTCTTTAGCTTTTAGCATAAGCAGCTTCTCTTCGGATGTTAATATGTTTACTCGAGCAAATGAGTCCTCAAAACACTTGCAACAATGTTTAATGTTTCGAAATTTCTTACGTTTACAACTGTAGCATTCCAATAATCACGTAAGGAAATTACTTTTAAGTTACTCGGTATCCAATTAGTCTAGGCTAAAGCTAACTTGACAGTTCATTTAAGATTGTGATTTCAGCGTTTAACATTAACAGGTTCTGCCAGTAATACCGATTTCTTCTGTTTCTTTTACAGACACCGTTCGGAAATGTAAAACGGAGGCTTTGGTAAGTGCTGTCGCAGTTGTATTCTGTAATGGTTTTGAATGGTGACACAGGCTCGTTACTTATTTATAGCTTAGGCCACATGTGGCCGAACATGGGGGGATGGGATGTGGATAAGATCAGTATCTGTCTGTGATCACTGACAGTAATTGGCAAAAATATTTTGGTATTAAAAATGGTTTCAGATTGGTGACAGACAGGTATTTAGGTATCAATCTAAATTAACTATTAATGATTGGTCACTATTAATGTCCATTTTCTTTGTTCCAGCCTCCAGAGCGTAGGAAGAGGACCGTGGAGGATTTCAATAAGTTTTGCAGCTTTGTCCTGGCCTATGCTGGGTACATTCCACCTCAAAAAGAAGTGAGTTGAATGTCATAAAACATAGTCTTTTTGTACAGCAGTCAAGTGTTAACTTTGACCATCTTCATGATAATCACCTGCTACTGACTCTGACACGCACCGCTGAGTGTGTGTTTTTTTTGGGGGGGGGGAAATACTTAACCGTAATAATGCATTCTGGTCTATGTTGACCCAGAAGAGATACATAAACATTTATTTAAAAAAATGCTTTACTTTTTGTATGGAAACCAAACTTTAGAAATGTCAAATTACACACAATTTAATACAATTTTAAAATCGTTTTTAAGAGATATAACCATTACAAAAGTTAAACTTTTTAATTCAGACATCAACTGAGGATTTACCACTTTTTTCGTGCATTAAATTGGTCTCAAAAATACTTGTGTAAAATATATTTAGCCGCTTTCCCATATCACACACACTTTTGGGACTAATGAATTAAATTTATCGTTTTCTTCATCTGACAGTGTGAGTTAATGTGTTTGATGCTTTTTTTAAAAATTAATGCAGGGCTTAAAGTTCTCTCCGGTGTGCGGCGTTTGGCTGCCAGAAAAAAAGATAGTCGTCCTAAATTTAAAAAACATTTGTTGATATCACGTTCGAGTTCATGAGTTCGCCTACCAATGTATGAGAGGAACACAGCTTTCACTCTCAACCAAACTAACATTACTAGCCAGTCAGAAGTTTTTGCTTTTATAAACACGAGACGCGCATTAGTATCCAATTGCAGAGTCGCAGCTGATGAATGGAAAAGAAGCCTGGGTCTCGAGCGCGACACATGGTCAAAGATTTCCATCTAGCGTAATCTATATTTACATAGAAAAGCTATTTAAAAAAGCAGCGGAGCTTTGTAAACAGCTCAGAGTAATCACATCATCTCCATAAGAACAATATGATTGCCAGAACAAATTTACCGGGATTTTTGAAAAGGTCCTGTTCACACATGATCTCTTAATGGTAATTTACCAGTAAAGACGGTATGTGTGAAAGGGGCTAAACTCTTCCTCTGCATATGCGGTGAGTTTGGGTTGCTTAACGTTCATCTGGGAAAACTCACTTGATTGTATAACTTAAATCATTTAAACCTATGCCAACACAGGAGAATACATCAACATATTTCTAAATATGCCTTTTTATTGTACATCGCTATTTCAAAATAAAAGTTTCTGACTGTGCATTTGGCCAAATATTAAAATTAAATGGATTTAAACGTTGAATCACATGAAACCTCACCAGGCCGTTGGCGCCCTCTGCAGGTATTTGTTGTAAATATAGACATATTACATTATGTATTTAACAGTGTTGTTCAATAAAACCATGTACTTGGTTTTGATACTTTATTTGAGGCCAATTATTATTGCCTCATCGTTACTTTATATATAAATGTAGTCATATTAAAGCCTGTTTTTCACTTAGTTCTCGGTGCCTTGCTCAAGGGCACCTCAGTCGTGGTATTGAAGGTTCTATTATTTCTAGGTTAGTTCTATTTGTATTGCTAAAAAATATCAGATTACTCGCTTGTCAAAATAATCAGTAGATTACTTGATTAGCAAAATAATAATTAGTTAAGCACTAGATCAGTTAAAACATTTCAAAATACAACTGCATTGTTTTACTTCTTGTGATTACAAGACAAATATTTTGTCATTTGAAAATTTCTTAAAGTATTAAAACATTGTCTCGTTCTAGTGAACCAGGTATCTGCATTTTGTCTCACCTTGTGAGCTAA
>NW_015555728.1:1758992-1759466 GCF_001515605.1 Sinocyclocheilus anshuiensis
TTTTATTTTGCAGTATCTGTACGAACCCTGTTTAAGTTACCAGTTCTTGGAGCATTTTATTTTGTTTTTGATTGAACTGACCTGTAGTTTCTGTAGTAAACTGTCTTTGTATATTTCCTATTTTATATTAATTTCCTAGTAGTTAATTTACTATTATTTCTTTTGCCCAAAACAATTTCAGAAATTTCATGTTTTAGATTGTAGGTCATCTTGTACCCTGTCAAGGACAAAGCTAACCAGCAAGACTTAATATCAAAAGCATCCTAAATGTTACATGTGTTTGCACCATATTGTAGTGAGTAAACTTCCTTGGTATTGCAGTTTCAAATATCCCACCATAATCTGTAGTCTGAGCCTGTCGAGGGCTAATGGCAATGGCAGATACGTTACTAGTTAGTTTCAAGGAAAATCATTTTGTTTTTTTGTTTGCCAAATAACCCTGTGTATGTGTCCCCGCAACCCCCAAGCCCCGCA
>NW_015555728.1:1759500-1772821 GCF_001515605.1 Sinocyclocheilus anshuiensis
ATTATTTCTTTTGAACAAAACAATTTCAGAAATTTCATGTTTTAGATTGTAGGTCATCTTGTACCCTGTCAAGGACAAAGCTAACCAGCAAGACTTAATATCAAAAGCATCCTAAATGTTACATGTGTTTGCACCATATTGTAGTGAGTAAACTTCCTTGGTATTGCAGTTTCAAATATCCCACCATAATCTGTAGTCTGAGCCTGTCGAGGGCTAATGGCAATGGCAGATACGTTACTAGTTAGTTTCAAGGAAAATCATTTTCTTTTTTTGTTTGCCAAATAACCCTGTGTACGTGATACTGGTAAATCTCCGATTGTATGTTCTTATAAGTTTATATAGTGATACATTCCAATAAAATTTCTCATGAATATTTTTTTTTAATTCCCTATCTCAGTTTTTTTTTCTGTAGTTTATGTACATTTAGAATTATTTATATATGTATATGTGTAAAATATAAGCTTACTTTCCACCATGCAATGCAAAATTGTATGCAGATTTTGAAAGGATTATGAGGGTAAATTGTGGTGATTTGTGTTTCCAGGAGAGTTCATGGTCTCCGTCTTCATCTCCATGTGTACACGAGCTTTCTGAGCTCTCAGCCGAAGGGTCTGTAAAGGATAGCTGGACAGAAGCACACTCTGACCTCAACAACATTCAATGTTTGGTCCACAAAGCTGAGACAGACAGCAGCAGCAGCACAGAGTTCAGCCATCTTCAGTCGGACAGCTCCTTAGACAAGATGAGATTGAAAGACTCTCTGAACCAGATCCATCTGGATAGTAAAGCTGAGAGGAAGAAGGTGAAGAAACTCGGACGCTTATCTTTAGGAGGGCCGAGGAAAAGCATCTCAGAGGCAAGGGCACACAAACAAGCGAAAGCAGCACTAAAAAAAATGAAGAGATCAGTAAAGGCTGAGAGACGCTTTCCATCCACAAGCCCTTTAAAAGAGGGGTTTCAAAAGGAGGAGGGGCTAACTGAACGGGCCGTTCACATGCATGAGGCGGGGCTTAAACTGGAGTCCAATCAAGAAACAGACCTGAGTTCTTGTGAAACGGACACATTGGTGACTGATGAGGATATTATGGTTGAGTCTGGTAAGTGTCTGTTTAGACTTGGTATGCTAGTGCTGTATTTAATGTATATAGCTATAATAACATTTCTGTCATTAATGTAAACAAATTTTTTGCCTGTCATACCGTCAAGTCCTATTTTATCTCTGTCCTTGAAGAAAACATCTGATCATAACCTTATTTTGTTCTATCCGTTGTAGGTGATGATTCTTGGGATTTGGTTACGTGTTATTGCGGGAAGCCTTTTGCCGGACGTCCCATGATTGAATGTGACGAGTGCTCCATTTGGGTCCATCTTTCCTGCGCTAAGATTAAGAAGTCCAACGTACCTGACATTTTCTACTGCTACAGATGCAGGGACTCTCAGGGCACCATGGTCAAAATAGACCACTGAGAATGAATGTGTGGGTGCAGATCTTGTGTCTATTTAAATGGATGAGATGTTCTCATATCTGTTTTTTTTTTATTTTATTTTTTTATATATAACTCCATTTGTTCTCCTTTGTTCTGTGCTGAAAGACTGGTCTTGGTTTATGGCATTAAGTGTTTATCAGGTTTAAGGTGTACTAAAACTGCACTTATTTGCACTATATGAGTGGTGTGTTTTTGATTGTACACAAACCCAAAATTATAATTGGTGGCAAATGTGCACTATGACCACATATTATGTGGATAAATAAATGAACATCTCCCTTGGCCCTCTGGTATTTCACAGCTATTGTCTCTTATTTGCATATTATACACTTTTTTTATATATATATATATATATATATATATATCCCCTCAGTGATGAATGTCTAGATGGGTGAATCTCACAAAACCTGTCAAGGATGTGTCTGGGTCATATTTCTCTCCAAGCCAAAAGAAAATTGAGCATATTTTAGGACCATTAGGTTTTCTTGACATTTAACCCCATTTCCCTCCAAATACCATGCACATGCATCCATTAAAGCAACTCCACTTCCAATGAAGAGGTGTTGTTCTAATCCAGTGTTTTTCAGTCTTGCACCTGCGGGAACCTCAGCACAGGTGTCGCACTAAACAGACACACCTTATTTGGGTCATGGAGCACTGTATGAAAGACTTGATGTGTGCAAATAGGAGTGGTAGATAAGAGATGCCTCCAACACAGATCTGTACAACTCTCAAACGCCGTTTAAATATCCTCACTTTTATTGTTACAGGATGTTCTCAGATTAACCTTTGACTATTGTTAGGCAGATATCAGCAAATTTAGATAGTTTTATTGCCTGATTTTTGCTATTTGTGTATTCTGTCAAATACAATGCTAGAAATGTTTTTGATTTTAAGACTGAAAACAGATTTCTCTTATTTTGTTTGTGTGTCCTGCTCATTCCGGTGTATAATAGTACATGTATGTACAGGTGTATATGTTCGAATGATGAGGAAATGCTATATTTTTCTGACCATTTACAGCAGTGAATTCTGAAAATAAATGTTCTTTTAAAGTAAAGCTGTTGTTCATTTGCACTGTTTTGTTTACTGCTGTCACTACTCTTTCCGTGAGTAATATCCAAAGGGAGTGTAGGCAACGGGGTGTGACTAGACATTTACGTATACACACTTTCCTCCGTCACATGCTGTAGTAGAGGTGCGTGACTCTTCACTTCATCTGCTGTAACGCTGTGCTTGCCAGTATTTCAACAATCAGCTACTTAATGTAAGGTAAGCGCATATACGAAATTTGACCAATTCAAGCATCTCATTTTTGAGTATGTAATTTTTATTTCTGTAGTTTGCTTAAAATTTGCAACTATTTACTGCGTGTCAAGTATGCTTAGAAAATGATTTACTATTTATTGGAAACCCTTTTGCTGTTTAGTGAGTTCAACATGTCCGAGCTTTATTCTAACCCAGCGGCTGTGCCACCTGGTTTGGAGTACCTTACACAAGTGAGTGTGCCATTTGAAATGAATTATTTAATGTAAATAAGACAGTAAAAGTTGTAAAATTACATATTTCCACTATACGCGAATAATATATGTTAAAGGGACAGTTCACCCAAAAATGACCTTTGGTTCCAAACAGTTTCTTTCTACTGTTTTGAAGAATGTGAGTAAGCAAACAGTTGCCAGTCCCCATTGACTTCCATAGTATGGAGAAATCTATGGAAGTCATGGGGACCCGAAATTGTTTGGTTACCAACATTCTTCAAAATATCTTCTTTTGAGTTCAGCAGAAGAAAGAGATCCAAATTGAGGGTCAGTAAACGGTGACAGAATCTCCATTTTTGGTTGAACGATCCCTTAAAGGTGTACACAATAATTGGTATCTTATGATAGGAAAATGTATAATGGAATATCTCTGCTTCCTGTTCTGGTCTAACAGATTGACCAGATATTAGTCCATCAAAAGATTGAGCTCCTTGAAGGTAAAGTATATGAAGTTATTCAACTTTTTTTTTCATACATGACAAAAAAAGTTTAATAACTTTAAATCTATATTTATCCTTTTATCACAAAATAATTATCACTAAATAATAAGTAAAATGCTAATGAACAATTTCTCTTCTTTTCCAGCAATTATTGGCTTTGAGACTAATAACCAGTATGAGATTAAGAACAGCGTGGGGTCAAAAGATCTTCCATGCTAAAGAAACCACTGACTGCTGCACACGGAATATCTGTAGCCCTCTGAGGAGTTTTGATCTGCAGATAAAAGACAATTTTGATCAAGAAGTCATTCACTTAATCAGGCCTTACCGCTGCACAACCTGCTGTTTCCCCTGCTGTCTTCAAGAGGTAACAACTCAGAATGCAGCTGCAGAAGTTCTGTGTAGAGTTTTTCTGACCTTTGAAGAGAGAGAGAAAACATTTCAACAAGATAGATTGCTGAAATTGCAAAATTTACTATAAATATGATTAACTCTATATGTAATTCTATAACCCATTCTCCGATTCTTTTTCCTGTCTGGATGTGACATTGACTGAAGATGGAGGTACAGGCTCCACCGGGGAATACAATAGGTTACATCAAGCAAGACTGGCACATGTTTAAGCCCAAGTTCTCTATCTATGACATGTCTAAAACAAAGGTGCTGTCCATCGAAGGGCCTTTGTGTGCCATCAGCTGCTGTGGGGATGTGGATTTTGATGTATGTATTTATGTGTGATTGTGTCTGTTCGCCATGTATGTGTGACCGTGATTGTTTTTGAGACATTGCAACATACAGTATCTGGTGAATGATTATTTAAGGATTTCACAATTATTTCTAGTGTTAATATTCATGTTGTGTTTTACAGACCAAAAAAAAAAATTTAAGTTTGACAAAAGGTTATGTGCGTTTGTCTGTCCTGTGCAGGTTACCGGTAAGGATGGCCATTCTGTAGGTCGTATCAGTAAACAGTGGACTGGCTTGATCAAAGAATCACTGACTGATACAGATAATTTTGGCATTAACTTTCCCATGGACTTGGATGTGAGGATGAAAGCAGTTCTGCTGGGAGCATGTTTCCTTATAGTGAGATATGACACAAAACATTCATTCATCCACCAGTTTAGCTACTTCCTGTTACTTTCTTTATATGACCATTCATATATTTCATTTGATCATTTCTCTGTGTTGTCCTGCAGGACTTCATGTTCTTTGAGCAGACCGGTGACTCTGGACAGCGATGCAGTGTGTTTGGCTAGTAGGGAGTGGGAGATAGTTTGAGGTTCTTGATTTCTCTGGTATATTCATATGTAGTATCACTACAGTTACCACTTGTATGTACTAACATCAGTAAAATCACTATAAAAGCATTTTTACAAAATAGATGTAACCCAGTCTGGCTATAGATAAACAATGTTTTGCTGTTGATTTTCTCTTCTATTAAATAATACTGTACATTTCCTACTGAAATCTCTTTGCTCTCTAGAAATTTTTTTTTTCTGTGACCACACCTCTGAAACATGTCATGCATCACCAGTTTTATGATGATAAAGTTCAGAGTAATTACTTACCATCCATTTTTTTTTTTTTGTGAACATCAATGGAAAGAAGTTGTCATGAACAACCCAACATTTGCCCAATGCTTATCACAGATATAGATGATCATTGCTGATTATGAATATTAATTTCTGGTCATAGTTTACAACTACAGTGCGTGAGTAGGCTTTTTCTGCGGACATTGTGCCAAAAATAGCACATATCCAGGAATGGCATACATAATGATTCAAATATGCAATTTTCAGTGGTTATTTGCAAATAGAGAGCTGATTGATCGTTCACCCATTTAGGGGTGCATAATTGTAGGATTCGCCAAGAATCCTCATTGGCCTCCGGATTTTCATAAAGTTTGAATGTAGCAACCTGAATAGCTAAACACTGAATCAGTCCACTGTAGTAGACACCATGTATCAAGGGTTAATATCAACACACAAAAAAAACATAAATTCAATGATGCTTACAGTGGAGAATTAAGTTGTTAGAACTCTGCTTAAATGTTGTAGCCTACTATATCAATCAAGATTATAACAATATTACACTTTTAATTTAATCGTCACAATTAATTCTTAGCAATGTCTGTGAATATTTCCTTTATACACATATTTTATTCACTTTTTTTTTTGAATGTGTGGGGCATTTGAGAGAAAATTATTTAAAAATATGTATAATAATTTGAAGAAACACTTAGAATAGCATTATTGGATCCTACTGTATAGGACTTATATAGAATATTATATAGAATTCTCACAAATTAATTTTCAGATGTATTTTTTTATTAATGCTCAAAAATCAAGAACAGTATACAAAAAAATAATACAACCATCAACATAAAACTGATAAACAATCATTTTTCAGATGTATTTTATGTTTTTTTTAATTTTTTTTTATTAAACTTCAATAAACAGTCAAAGTACAGTTAGGACTACAATAATACACATGAAAACATAAAACACAAACAAAACATTAAAAAAAATATATGCATACAAAATACACATACAGCCAGGGGGGGTGGCCTAAACATTATGTAAATATATTAAAGGACTTACAAATGGAGACAGTCTTAATTGCTTTCTTATTATGTAAATACAAAATCGTCTTAACATAAATTTGAATTTCTTTCTCAAGAACCAAAAATAAAGGATTGGTTTTACTGTAAAATTAAAATTAAATTTATAATGTAGCCTAGTACTCTTTCCTTTTATTTGAGGGGATATTAGTAAAACCAAATAAAACCCAGCACAAAGATAAAGCGAATTATAAATCTAGTCAAATCTTTCCAAAATTTTTTTACATAAGAGCAATGCCAAAATAAGTTAAACAAAGTTTCAGTAATCATATTACAGAAAGAACAATTCAAATCAATATCATTTTTAAATTTAACAAGAAAATAATTTACTGGGTAGTATCTATGTAAAATTTTAAAGGTTACTTCCTTGACTTTGTTTACCAATAGGTATTTGTTTGGCAAGGTCCAAATGGCCTTCCATAATAAACCTTTAACTAATCTGTTCCAATAAATTATACAGTTTGGAGAAGAAACAATGTCTTTTTGAAGTAAGGAACGGACAGTTTTGTTAACATTCAGATTTCCAGGGGCAAAACAAAGTTTCCCAATACAAGTATCAAATAGATCAAATGCAGAGGGGAATGATGTATTTTATGTTCCTGCCCATCGCGAACACCGACGTGACGTCATAGAGACGCGGCGGAAGAAGAGTGTTTTCGCTCTAAAGAAGCGCCAGCTCTCATTGAATGAGCCAAGATTTAAATAATTTTATCTCCTCGCAAAACGTAGTTATTCGCTTTCTGCGTTGGCAGACAACGCCTACGCGTTTGGCTTGAGGTTACGGTTAAACGGTGAGTACTCGCTGGTGCCGACACCCCACATTTTCTGCATCGCGACACCGGAGGCCGAACAGTGTTTATTTGTGATCGGTGCTTGATTCGCCCGCTGGAATGATGCGTTATATGACCAATGCTGGGGGCGCTCTGCTCTAATAAGACATTTGAAATATAATTTTAGCCAAATACCAGACTGGTGTATTAGCGATGCTACAAAGCCTGCTTCACTTCACTTTGCGCATAATTCAGAATAAAAGAGCAGAACAAAGCGCATCGTGCAGGAGTTTATCTCCGCTGCTCCAGCACTGCCGTTGCTTCGCCTCTCTTCTTGCGTGAACGCTGACAACTGCATGGACAAAATACAGCCAAATACATGTGCTAGTTTTGCTTAAATTACATTAAAATGAAAGTACTTTTACGTAAGCGTTTAAATGAATACATTGTCCTAACATCTATAAGTGTTTTCTCTGATGTTCTTAAGAGACGTCAGTATCAGTCCAGTGATCTTTATGTACGCATAATCGTATATTAGGCCTAAATACCAGATGTTTCGAGACGCAGTGACCCCCTCTCATTCTCTCAAGCAAAAATTCTCAACATTACTTTATATTAACTGTCAATAAAAAAAACTACTGACATAGCTTCAAAAGAAAATACTTACCTATTCATTATGGGGTAAACAATACACTTGTATCTTGATTTGGTTTGATACACAGAGATAAACTATATGAATCTTACCATACCTCATATCTCATGATACTTTAAACAAGGCTAAAATAGTAAAAAAAAAAAAATAATGATTACTTCTAAGACATATGATAAAGAGTTACCAAAACGTACTATATTACATCAGGAATGGACTTGAGTAGGCCTGAACTTGATCCTTCTCCTTGCACAGAGCAATTGTGACACCAGAACAGAAGTATTCATGATTTTGCTTAGCTAAAAATACAGTACACTCTTACCCTGACTACATATATTTAAGTTTTAAATGTTGTATTTTATTAAATAATCAATTTTTAGTTAATTATTAATAATCAATAAACATGAAAGCTCAAATGTTTGACCATTACTATATTTGATGCTAAGTTAAATCTGTCTAAACTATAATTCAACATTTTTGGTGAATTATACACAATACATATTGTCATTATCCATGATACATATTGTTGCATTTTTGTATTGTTATATATTGTGACGTTATAACATCTCATTAGTTAGATAGTTATTAAGTTAGTTAATAGTTGGAAATGTTATGAAAATGTGTTGTCATTGTTGTTTTCATCTCAAAGGCCACCCTCCAATAATTGCCTACAGTTAAACATTTTCAAGTGAGGCCTGATTAAAAATATAAAATTAGAACTATTTATTAGTATTATTTAAATTTATTTTATTTAAGTCCTCATTATATCAAGACTGAGCCTATTTACTTTGTTACCGCACATTACTTGTCTTGAAGTGAACAATTGATCCATGCTACTTGATCCACATCTGTGCTACCTAAAAAAAAAATTGGTGCACTAAAATCAAATTCAACATTCAAAGTTCAATTCTATCGTCATTTACTCACCCGCAAGTTGTTCTAAACCTGCGTGAGTTTCTCTCTGCTGCTGAACACAAAAGAAGATATTTTGAAGAATATTGGTGATTACACATTTGATGGTAGTCACTGACTGCCATAGTATGGAACAAACTATAGAAGTTATCATCAACTGCTTGGTTATCAACATTTCTCAAAATATTATCTTTTGTGCTCGGCAGAAGAAAGACTCACAGGTTTGGAGCAACTTGCGGGTGAGTAAATAATGATAAAGAACCTGATTAGTGACACATATACTAAATATATTGAGACTAGACCTTTTTCATAAGTCTGTTTTTTAACTAGCTTGGTATCTACACTTTTGTTGTTCTTTGGTTGTTCTTAGTTTGGTCATTTGGACTGCATAAACGCCTAATATTAACAAATTAAAATGCACAAAAAAAAAAATCTTGCTGAGTTAATATTTGTATCTCAAATGTTTTATTTACATTTTAGGTCACTGAATGTGCTTGCATTCTTATTTTTTTTTTTCCATTTAGCAATCTGTTGGTTCTCTACTCTGACAATTGACATGTTTTCTGTCATGCATTAGCGAGGAGGCAGGCTGGCGCAGGCCGTAGGGTGCTCCTGGATCATGAGAGACAGTGGCAGCAGCCTGGCTCAAACACACTGGTCCAATGAGCTGACGCTGACAGCGGGGCAGGAGGGCACTGGGGGTGGGGGTGCCATTGGAGGTGGCCATTTAATGAATCCAGCCATGGCCCAACATGCACCGAGCCCAGCCCACTTCAAACTGGGACGCAGAGAGGAGGACGTCAGGATGTGGGGTGCAGACTTTACTGTCCCTGAGGTGAAGGACGAGGAGGAAAATGTGGAGATGGAGAGTGAAGAGGAGGACAAGAAAGCTGAGGGTGGTTTGCAGCGTAATGATAAAGGTGACGATAAGGAATGGGGCTCGCCAGAGCACTCACAGCTAGTGGAAATGGATGTCAGTGTTACAGGTGACTTTACCCACTGCTTGGCCCAGACTAGCCCCAGTCCGCTCAAAGAGAGGAAGCTAGCCCGGTTGCGCTATCAGGGCCAGAGGTGTGTGAGCGTTCGCTACCGTTTGGCCCAGCTTTGGAGAACTTGGCGCCAGCGAGCCAAATGGGCAGGAACTATGGGATACAGGAGGGTACGCAGATGTCACAGACGCCGCCACTATGGCAGTCGACCTTTCCAGAGACTGCCTGGCAGATCATTGTTAAATGGAGACCCAAAAGGACATTTGGGGACAGCAGAGGACAAGGGAGCTGATTTATCTGGTGAGTATGAACTCTCTTATTGACATTTGTGATATAATTTTGGAAAATAATGTTAATTTTTCCAACTTTTTTTAAAAGAGCTGATAATATTAATCATTTAGCATGTGATGCCTATCTTGTTCAGGGCTCCAGACTCATTCTTTCCACTGGTCGCTCTTTTGCTACTAACTTTCTCAGTTGGTCGCACGAGCACATGAGTTGGTCGCAATATTTTTATTTTTTTATTTTTTGCTACAACATGGGATTAATCAATGCATGCTGATGAACTTATCATAGTTTATAGTTATATGGAAACGAAAGTGGTAAACATTCAACCTGTTCTTTTTCTTCAGTATTTGTGATTTGAATTTTGTGAATGGGAGCTCCTCTTTTGCTGTGTTATAAGCCGCAGGCTTCGGATGCTTTCAAATTCGCGATCTTGTTGTCACGTTTTACAAGAAAAGCTAATTGTCTGATTTGCTTACATACATCTATACATATTTCACTTTTTAAGACTAAAACAAAAGATGGATTCATTGTTATTCTTAATTAAAAAGCACAACAACAATAAAACAGTAAGATACAATGACAAACTAGCTTACAAAACGTTTATTAACAAAAACGAATAAGACGAGGCATTACTGAACGTTTAGCAAACACTGAGAAATCAAAAAAAAAAATAAAAGAGAGCTTCCATAGCATAATGTGAGGTAAACAGCAAAGATAACAAGTTTTCAAAATGAAAACAAAAAGAAAATTAAAACTAAACTTGCTGTCGGTGACAGTGCTTGCATGTTTGTTTGTTTGTTTTTTTTCCCACAAGAATACCAACATGTTCATCTTCTCTGGTTTAAGAAGCGGTCTTTTACTTTACTTTAGCTTGAAAACCATCCATTGTTTCCTCAATATGCGCATCATTTTTGCTGCGCTCACCTTCGTGCTGTGCTGACGCGGCGAGTATAAACCAGGCTCTACACCAGGGATCCTCAAATCTGGCCCACGAGATCCACTTTCCTGCAGAGTTTAGCTCTAACCCTAATCAAACACACCTGAGCATGGTAATCAATGTCTTCAGGATCATTAGAAAATCACAGGTAGGTGAGTTTGATCAGGGACCGCACACAAAATTTAGTCGCACAGGCAGAAAAATGGTCGCAGTCTGGAGCCCTGTTGTTTTAAATGAGTTTTTCAGTTTAAAGTGTAAAATGTGAATGTTTGGAAGCTTGGAACATTTGTCTGTGCATTAAAATATAATTTATATTTTTTATAAAATATTTTAATACAATTTATGCTGGTGAAAATGAAATAAAATTAAACAATTAATAGATTTCTTTATTTAAATATTTATTATTTAAATTGTCAGTATTGTTCCAGAATCTGGTTTAGCAAAGGTAAGCTACAGTAAATGACATTAAAATTACAAAAATACATATGATAGTACCGAGGACCTGAAAGAAACTTGCACAGCTTTCCAAGTTGTGACATCTGTTCATTTATCCATCATATTGGCTATTAATGACCCCTGTTGATTTCTTAGACCCCTGTAGCACAAATGGAGTTCTGAAAGGAAGGGATGGTATCCATTGTGCAACCATGGGGGACAGGGAGGGACGGGCCTCCCCTGCTAATGTCCAGTCTCAACGGGAAAAGTCCTCCCCACAGAATCAGCTTAGCAGTGAACACATCTCTTTTGTACAAGGTACAACGTATAATTTTCCTAAATATGGAACAGGAGCATACTTCATGTAGTATTTAACATTTTATTGCCCAGTGGTTATTCTCTCACTCTTCCTCTTTCTCAGGTATTCTGGATGAGTTTCTCCAGCAGTACGGCAGTTTGATTCCCATCCATGTGGATGAGGTGGTGGAGAATCTTCAGGAGATCTTCAATGAGAGCTTTTCAAGTCCTCACAGGTCAGAGGGGGCTCATACCAGTCAGTCACAAGGATTATAGAATCTTAATATTTAAAATGCCAAACAGATGAAAGAATTTACTGTGAAGTCTCCGTTTGTACCATTTTAACTTGTACCTGTTTACAGGAAGGTAATGGTGCAACACTTAATGCAGTCCTACCAGCGCATGTCTGGAAGTGCAGTGATGCGGGGGTTTCGTGTAAATTACAAACGTCATGTCCTCACCATGGATGATCTGAGCACACTCTATGGTCAGAACTGGCTCAACGATCAGGTGGGCCTCTTGGTTAATAATATTATTCATTTTGAATTATTAATGAACATTATTATTAATATTGGGTCGCATTTACTAATCATATGTACACTTAGATTGTTTATCTATATTTAGGATAAAATTCAGAACCAACTCAAATTGTGACTCTACAATAAGTCTTTCCTATTTTATCACATCACAATGCATCCTGTAATAGGCATACGCTATCGTTCAAAAGTTTTTAAAAATCTTTTGAAAGTCTCTTATATTCACCAAGGCTGCGTTTATTTGATCAAAAATACAAAAAAATATGTAATATTGTGAAATATAATTACAATTTAAAAAAACTTTTCTATTTGAATACATTGTAAAAGGTAATTTATTTCTGTGATGGCAAAGCTGAATTTTCAGCAGTCAAAACTCCAGTCTTCTGTGTCACATGATCTTTCAGAAGTCATTCTAATATGCTGATTTGTGACCCTGACCACAAAACCAGTCTTAAAGGTGCCATAGAATGTAAAAATCACTTTTATAAGGTGTTTGAACACAGTTGTGTGGTCGCAGTGTGTGAAAACAACCAGCCTATAATGGTAAAAATCCACCCACTCATTGTTTTATAATCCCAATAAATCATAAACAGTCTCTCCACACTAGCAGTTCCAGATTTCTCACTACTATGACATCATACTCGGGGAAAGTCCCGCCCATTTGTGAGCTCTCTGCCCTATTAGCATATATACACAGCCCTGAGTGAGAAGCAGCGGTCCGCCATTACTGTTTTCTTGCTGTAGCTGCTGGAGGAACAATGTCAGAGCCAAAGAGCCATTAAAAGTGTCATGTGTTGGGATGCACCAACGAACATAGGAGTCTCCATAGACCACTGAGGACACAGTGGTTAAATTTCATTTTCGAAGGAAATGTCCCGGAAAAAAACGGAAAAGTCCTATATGTTTGTGCGAATCATTTTACGCCTGACTGCCTCACAAACGAGGGTCAGTTCAGTGCTGGAGTTGTGCAAAGATTACTTCTGAAAGAGGGATCGATACCAACGCTTCGTGTGTCCAAACGTCTAGACTCCAGACAAAGTAAGCATCACGCCTCATATTTTGTTTTCCAAAAGAGCTTCTTGGCTCTCTGTAAGACTAATGTTGCTAAAGCTACCATTGTCTCTGCCTGTTTTCACTAATGCTGCCTTTACGTGCTACCAGAATGATCGTAAATAGGAATGTGGTAGTTAAAAATTGCATTTGGAAGCAATATGAGGATCAGTAACACAGTCACCACCAGTTAAACCGTAACACCGGAACACCATGAGCTCTTGAAGCTCCGCACTCTTCTGAAAAGGGAGACGGGAGCACCAGCTAATTTTCATTTAAAGGGGTCATATGATGCGATTTCAATTTTTCCTTTCTTTTTGGAGTGTTACAAGCTCTTGGTGCATAAAGAAAATCTGTAAAGTTGCAA
>NW_015555728.1:1773004-1773385 GCF_001515605.1 Sinocyclocheilus anshuiensis
TTTCCTTTCTCTTTGAAGTGTTACAAGCTCTTGGTGCATAAAGAAGATCTGTAAAGTTGCAAAGACTAAAGTCTCAAATCCAAAGAGATATTCTTTATAAAAGTTAAAAATGGCTAAAACCTAAAACGGCTCGTTCTAACGCCCCCCACATGTCTACGTCACGATGTGCGAAGATTTGCACAACGCCGCCCAAATGTTCACGCAAAGAAAGAAGGCGTAACTTTTACAAGCCTGCCGGACGCTCCTTTGTCGAATCCGCCGGCCGCCTCTCACTCTGGGCCGCCGTGTGTGACACTGTGTTTCGTTGTGAAAGCGAAACTACTTTGTTTGGCCTTCCAAAAGAGGACACGACTAGAAATCAGTGGTTAAGTTGTATTTACA
>NW_015555728.1:1775345-1792321 GCF_001515605.1 Sinocyclocheilus anshuiensis
GTGGAAAATGTGTTTTTTTAACCTTAAACCGCATAAACACATTTCATTACACCAAATACACAAAATAATGTTCTTTTTAGCAACATCATATGACCCATTTAAAGGGGACAAACACAAAAAACAGCGGGTTTTGGCTCATACCCTAAAAGTGGCAATTTCAACAAGCTATAAAAAATTATCTGTGGGGTAATTTTGAGATAAAACTTCACATACACACTCTGGGGACATCAGAGAACAATTTAAAATATTGTATAAATGCATTCTATGGCACCTTTAAGTCGCTGGGGTATATTTGTAGCAATAGCCAAAAATACATTGTGTGGGTCAAAATTAGTTATTTTTGTTTTATGCCAAAAATCATTAGGATATTAAGTAAAGATCATGTTCCATGAAGATATTTTGTAAATCTCCTACTGTAAATATATTAAAACTTAATTTTTGATTAGTAATATGCATTGCTAAGAACTTCATTTGGACAACTTTAAAGGCGATTTTCTCAGTATTTTAATTTTTTTGCGCCCTCAGATTCCAGATATTCAAATAGTTGTATCTTGACCAAATGTTGTCCTATCCTAACAAACAATACATCAATGGAAAGCTTATTTATTCAACTTTCAGATGATGTATAACTTTCAATTTCAGAAAATTGACCCTTATGACTGGTTTTGTGGTCCAGGGTCACGTATGTTGCTCAAGAAACATTTCTTATCATTTTCATTGTTGAAAATGGTTGTGCTGCTTAATATTTTTGTGTAAACGGTGATCCATTTTTTCACGTTTCATTGATGAACTGACAGTTCAAAAGAACATTTTTAAAGAGAAATCTTGTAACATTATAAATGTCTTGCTGGCTAATGAGAGGTCCAAAACATGATCTAGGTCTGCGTAAATGGTGTTTATTGTGTTTCAGCTGGCTTTGAGAATGGGTCACATTGTGCAAAAGCTGTTATATATAGAGATTGTGCTTTTTATTATTATTATTTTGATAATTTTGCATATTTCAGATTGATCAACATATTAAAAGAAGGGTAATAGTTAAATATGTCCATACCCACCTGTTTTGGCACATTTAACAACGCTTGTTGTGATTAGTGAATGAGAACCAATATTTTCGTTCTTCATGTATTTTTCATTGTAGATGATCAAATAAAAAATTGTAGCTTTCACCGTACTCTTGTCACTATTATGGCACTGTCTTTTACATTAGTTTGTCAGAGTTGTATAGAGAAGATCCACAGTTATGACTCTTTTATTTGATGAATGGGGGGCCCTTGTTGTGGGTCTGTAACTCACTGCGTCACCCAGGTCATGAACATGTATGGGGATTTGGTCATGGATGCTGCTCCTGAAAAGGTGGGCAACACATTTACACATACAAGCACAAGGGAATTTGACAAAGCCGTTATATGAACTTGTGTGTCAAACAGTTAAATGACTATGAAACCAGTATATCTCTCAGTCTTACCATGTCTTATTTTTTAACTTGCAGGTCCACTTTTTCAACAGCTTCTTTTATGACAAACTTCGGACGAAAGGTTACGACGGGGTCAAACGGTGGACAAAAAATGTCAGTACTGGAGAGTGACGAGAGGATTTTGTCTGTCTTTCACATGTCATTTATTCATTTTTAATTTGTATTGTTATTTTTTAAATTATTATTAATAATAATTATTATTTTAAATTTTTATTATACATTTTTAATTATTATTATTTTATTTACATTTGTGAACAAAAAGTAAGGTGGATACAACCTCATTATTGTAGTACTACATTTGTTCATTTCACTGTTGTTTATTTCGCTATTAAATCTCCTCATTAGGTTGATATTTTCCAGAAGAAGTTCTTATTGATCCCTATTCATCTTGAAGTGCACTGGTCATTAGTGTGTGTGAATGTTCCTCAGCGTAGCATCACATACTTTGATTCCCAGAGGACCCTCAACCGTCGTTGCCCCAAAGTAGGTGTTGTTTGTTCTAATGGTGCTATTTTAATGGCTACGCCAATCCTTGTACTAGTTCTTAGCATGTCGTCTTGTCTTACAGCACATTGCCAAATACCTGCAAGGAGAAGCAATCAAGAGAGAACAGAAGGCGTTTTATACAGGGTGGAAAGGCTTTTTCAAAATGGTAGGGTGAAAGTTGAATTTGATGTGTATGTGTGTGTTTTGTGTGTTAGTGAAAGTATGAGAGAAATAAGGAATAAAACCGTGGAAAAGCTTTTTTGTGTATGTGTTGTTGACTCTTCCCTCTCTTTGGAATGTTCTAGAATGTGGCAAGGCAGAACAATGACAGTGATTGTGGAGCTTTTGTCCTTCAGGTTAGCTTTTTTCCCTTATTAGTCAGTTCTGTTTTTGTATTTTATATTGTCTGTGTTATTTTAACACTTGATTTTGCACATAGCACTGGTGCTGTAAGTAAAAAATAATCTTCATTTGTGTCTTTTACTCACATGTTCACTCTTCTTATCGTTGTACACCAGTACTGTAAGTGCCTGGCCCTGGAACAGCCTTTCAGCTTTGGTCAGCAGGATATGCCCAAGCTACGGAGACAAATGTACAAAGAACTGTGTCACTGTAAACTGTCTCTGTGAGACCGTGAAAGAGACCGTGACATCTTATACTTCTAAATAAGCTCCAAGTCCAGACAGCATTTAGGCGGGAGACGTGCAAACGTTTTTAACCCTTTTTTGTTCAATGACTTTGTATTTTGACTTGGTGAATGCCATACTCTGTTCGGCCCAGTTGTTTGTTTGCTCCGATCAAAACGCAAGAGGAGTTGTTTTCTAGAAGTGGGTGGGGGGAGTTGACCTCAGTGAACTGTTCATTAGGTGCCGCCATTTTGTTGGCAATTCTGTTTTTTATTTTTCATGTTCTTGATGTCAGTAACTTGTATGGTAAAGGTAATACCATTGACTGGTGAGGGAAGAGACTTGCAGACATTTTAAAAATGTAATGCAATGTTCATAAACTGAGAGTCAATACGGACCACAACACTATATGAGCATTTTTGTTTGTTCAATATTGTTTGTCTGTTGTTATGTATCTGTGCGATTTAAGATGCAAAATTATGGAGATGAAAAAAAGAGCAGCTGTAAATTAAACTGTTTTATATCTTTTGAGATGCATACGTTGTTGTAAGATGTACTAATAAAAACTGAAGAAAATAACTGAGCCTCATCAATTTGTGCATTAGTCATAAAGTTCGAGTCATAATGTTGCTGTTCTTGTGTAGTAGTTTGTAATGTGACATTCAAAATGGTTATAAATACAGCAGCTAACTATAAAATAGTCCTACTGTTAGTTTGATGAACAGGCTAGGCTTACTAAATTTCTGTTTGGATCAGTTTACTCTAAAACACAAATGTGTTATATGTGCCGTGTTGAGTTTTCCCTTACAGTATAGGAGTCGCCACTGCAGGAACCATACATTTTTAATGCATATTAAAATAATAAAGTAGTATTAAAATAAAACTGCCATATGATAAAAAAGGTGACGATTCATTTATCATTAACACACTTCTTAAAATATATTTATATGCTTAACAAATTACAGAAATAATTTAAAAGAATTACGGGGAAAGCATCAGCCTAATTATATATTATTATTTAAAGGTCGGAAAGGTTGAAAAAAAAAACTGGATCATGGAGATTAAGTGTGTGAATATTTAGTTATTAAATTTAGCTTACAAAATAAAGCTGTCAACAACAAAACCAAGTATTTTTGTGTAAACTTCACATTCACAGTGCTGAATACACACACAATGGTCATACCTGAAAATCTATGGACGCTAGAACTACGCCACCTTAGGTCAAGCGAATGATATTTTGAGGTTTAGCTTTAGTCCAATTGCATTTAAGCTAGCGCAGGACTAACGTGACAGGTACCGCCCATCTCCACCTTATCCAACACCAAAAGGCGGCTACCATTTGTTGAGTGACGTCTGTACTACCCAATGAAAATATGCGAAGGGCGGGCCATATTCCGACTGATGGTAGAATGCTGCAATCACAATTTTAGTAAGAAACCCGTCTTAAATTATATAAAACATTTTCGCGGTGTGCTCGCCCTTTGTGATAATGTCGGCAGATTATGAAGAGAGGTAGGGCAGACGGAATATAACAATCTTGATGTATTTATTTATAAATTAGAGATCATATGCATACATGTTGTCAGTCGATATAGACATTCCGCTTCTAGATGCAGTTGGAAGTAGCGTGTGGTTCGTGATCTTGAATGTCGTAAATGAGTTGTAAAAACCCCACCGGCGTTAGCATATGAGCTCTTAGCAGTCCGGCCTGCTTTAGGATATTGACGTTTAACGATCTCTTCGTTCAAGCGGCTCAAAATTACGGTTTAGATCGCGAATGAGGTGTTGTTATATGCATTTAATGTATTCAATCCACTTGATTTAGACTGATCGACACAACCCATTAATGGCTCCGAGTAAAGCTTGTTTTTCCTCTTCATTCATTCATCCATTAAATTCACAGTTAAAACTGTTCTGCTGAATATATTTTCATTATAAAACTGTATATTGAAACCGATTTACAGTTATTTAATGTCATGTTGCTTTAAAATGGTAGATGAAATCTAATAATTTTATTTTCTAATTTGACATACAGTCATAATGTGTCATTTTTATAGCATATTACTGCATAATGTCTATATATAAATAAACACACATGAATATTAGTGCATAATGTTCTTATTTATATATTGTAATATGTGTTACACTGTCCTGTTTACCTTACAGTGTTGATTTGCTGTTTTGTTGTTTTGCTGCAATTGCACCATAGTTTTCATTGATAAATCAATACAGTATCTATCTGCCTTTCACAAATAGTTGTATGGTGCTAATGTGACATTTCTTTTGCAGACCTAGAGACAATGGCCCCGAGGGCATGGAGCCAGATGGAGTCATTGAAGTGAGTTCATAACCATTTTTCACATTTAACTATTTCATGTATACATACACACACTATTTATATATATATATATATATATATATATATATATATATACTGTTTTTATTTATTTTTTTCTGCATGTTTCTCTTTGCACAGCTGTGAGAAGCGGGTCAACCTGTTATCCTTTATGTATTGAGTGACAAATAGCAAATCCTTTCTTAATCAGAATGAAATGGAGTAAAGATTAGCTTGTCTGTGGCCTTATTCTTTTCCCTGTAATTGCATTAAATGGGGAAGTCATGGCCTAATGGTTAGAGAGTCGGACTCATAAGTGTGTTCACTGCTGTGTGTGTGCACTTTGGATGGGTAAATGCAGAGCACTAATCCGAGTATGGGTCACCATACTTGGCCACATGTCACTTCACTTTCACTTTCACTTTCAGAGTAACTGGCATGAGATCGTGGACAGCTTTGATGACATGAACCTGCGCGAGACTCTTCTCAGGGGAATCTATGCTTATGGTTTTGAGAAGCCCTCTGCCATCCAGCAAAGGGCTATCCTCCCTTGTATCAAGGGTAAGAGACCTTTAAGAATATATATATATTTATCTGAGATTGTAATTTGATTGCAGCACATATTATGGGATGCTCGATTATATTTTCACCTTCTGTGAATGAGTTTTGGGGCACATAATATGCCAAATGGTCATCATTGGGTGTTTGTTCATTTGTAATTATGTAATTTAGGGGATTTTTTTATCCTGGGTATCCTGGCTGGTAGCAATGCAGTAGTGTTAGTAGCATTAAAGGGGTCGCACCGGACCAGAAGCACGGTGCTTTATCTAGGACAACTCAAAAATATTGCACACCGGACATGTCACATTCAGTTGAAGATGGCAGTCCAAAAATTTTTTCACCTAACAGGCAAAAGTTCACTTAAAAAATTATCAAATTGGCATTGATGAGTTTGAAATTCAGTGTTTGAAAAATAATAAAAAAAAAACTGTGATCTGTATTATAGCTCTCTATATGAAGCATATAGTCTTCATTCAAGCTACAGAAAGACAAACAGCAATAGACAATCTTCCTGCCTATGGTGAAGTTATGTACATTAACAATGATTTGGGACAAATATAATTTATAATAAAATATAATAAAAAAATGTATGATAGGCACAGCCAGGATTTTGAACTGCCTCTTGAGTTGTAGCTGGGTGCCATGGACAGACACCGCTGGAGTATGTACACAAATTTTAAAGGGGACATATGATGTTGCTAAAAATAATATTATTTTGTGTATTTGGTGTAATGAAATGTGTTTATGCGGTTTAAGGTTCAAAAAACACATTACCATACTGTGATGCCATGTCCGGCCGGAGCGATGAGACAAAAACATTAAAACCCATTATAAACGAGGCATTTGTTGCATCCAGTGGGGACATAATTACGGATTATAATCTTCTTCTTCTTAGCGTTTGCATTGCGTGCCCAGCCACAGAACAGCATCTTGTTCAGCCAGATGTAGAGCCTCGAGTCCGCCGTTGAAATAAGTCAGCGGACAGCCAGGAGGACAGACCGATGGCTCAGCTACGAGGGAGTGGTTCACAACATCAGTTGCTGCCCACTCATCGCTCCATGCCGAATTGGCTGTCATATCCTCTGGCGGCGGGTCCAGCCAGACAGGTTTTCTCGATGACAGGCGGGCTGCTGGATGTAGTGTAATGTCCGTATTGAGTGGCAACTTATCATTCGCTTGGACTTTAGTCAGCAGCTTGGCAGTGGCCTCCTGTCGTCGGAGATGTGGTTTTGGTATGTTGCTGAGAACAGGCAGCCATGGAAGAGGAGTAGAACGTAGAGTTCCAGTGATTGTGCGCATAGACATGTTTTGTCTTCTTCAAATGATCATGATATGTTAATGAACGGTCCAGGGTAACGCCGAGATACGTCGGATTTGGGTCATGTTTAATCCGATGGCCCTTGAGGAAGATATTGAGCTTCCGTTTGGCTTGTGCATTGTGGAGATGGAAGATACTAGATACCGTCTTCGTTGCACTGGGTTGGAGTCACCACTTACTGAGGAAGTCCACCATCAGATCTATGTCCTTGTTCAGTACGTACTCGACCTCGTCAAATGTCCGATGTTGGGTCTTAATGCAGATATCATCAGCATAGATGAATTTGCGGGACTGTGTTGCTGGAAGATTATTAATATAGATGTTGAAGAGACTTGAAGACAGACCCCTGCGGGAGTCCGTTTGCTTGTCTTCTCCAAGAGCTATTTTTGTCTACCATGTGTACTTGAAAACGTCTGTCATGGAGGAAGAGTTCTATAGCCTCTACTACTCAACGCGGTAAAACTTTGGATAGTTTCAACAGGAGACCAGCATGCCAGAGCGTGTCATAAGCCACAGTTAGGTCAAGGAAGACGGTCCCATTTTTCTGGAATCCGTTTTCAATGTATGTCGTCAGGGCAAGGACTTGGTCACCGGTGCTACGTCCTTGCCTGAACCCTGCCTGCTCATCTGTGATGGTTTTCTCCAAGACTGGGCTGATTCGGTGAAGGATCAAGCGTTCGAGTATCTTGAAGCACACGGGTAGCAAGGATATATGGGCGGTAGCTAGCCGCGAGATTTGGGACCTTGCCGGGTTTCGGGATGGCGATGACTTTTGCCTGGCGCCAGGCTCGTGGCATCTTTTTTTCTCGAATTATCCGCGTGTAGAAAGAAGCGAGCCATGATTTAGCCTTGGGTCCAAGATAATTAAGAAATTCTGGCAGGATGTTGTCATATCCTGCGGCGGAGCCGTCCTTCACTGTACGGAGCACCGCCTCCAGTTCTAACTCTGTGAATTCCTCCGGGCAGTCACTCTCCAGTCCGACTGTCTTCAAGCGACAATACTGCCGCCACTCGTTGCGCACAGATTGACGGTGTGGTTTCGACAGTGGAGCTTTTGCCACCTGGAGAAGGTGGCTGGCAACGGCGTTTGGACTGATGGCTGGTCTAGACTGTCCTGGTGGTCGTTGGGAGGCACCCAGTCGATGAATCAGGCTCCAACTCTTCCGACTGGAGTGGGTGAAGTTGAGTTTTTCCACTGATTCTTCCCATCGGCTATGTCTGGCAGCATCCAGGGATTCAATTAGGTGGTCGGCAGTGTCGGGGTTTCCAGACCCTTCGTACTTCTCAAGGAGAGCTTGGCATTCGACATCCAAGCACGGCGTGTAGACTGGCTTACGGCCACGGGGGATGGCTGTAGTAGCAGCACTGAAAATTGCTTCTTGGAAGCATTGGTAAGCCTCCTTGATTGGGATGCAGCGAGAAGAGATGGTTACAACACTCCTCTCCAGCTTGCTACTATACAAGTCCCAGTCGGCTTTACGGAAGTTCCAGCGCTTCTTGGATGATCGGCAATTGGAGTCCTATGTGGATGCGCAAAGGTCTGTGCTGACTATGAGGGAAGTCTCCCAACACCATCTGGCTAGCTGGCTGGGGGTGGTCACCGATCGATGTGATCCAACACAAGTCCGGTGAGTAGTCATTTTGCCATCTTGCCGAATGGAATGTACCACATTGCTTGGCATCATGGGTCAGAGCGAGATCACTGTTGGATGCCCATTCCACCAAGGCCTCTCCATCCTCGTCAGGTTCTGAATAGCCCCACTCAGGGAGATGGCTGTTAAAGTCGCCCACGTATGCCGCGGGATGCACAAGAGCTGGAAGCACACCTTGATCCCAGTGCTGACTGAGTGGTTTGTAGACTCTGGCGACTCTGAATCCTCCAACTTGAACTATGTCACAGAAGTTTGATGAATAGACTGGGGAGGCATCAGCGACATCACTGCGAACATATGTTGCCTGGCCGAATCTGGCATCTGGTGTTGACGAGATAAGGTCAAATCCTCTAATGGTGTAGCGCCCTGCTGACTGGTCTGCTACGTGTGTCTCCTGCAGACAGATGACATCAACGCTGTGACGGTGGGCTATGGTGCTGATGAGTGTTAGTTTGGCTGCAGATAGACCCTCAACGTTAAGTTGTAAAACTCTTGAGTGCCGGTCCAATGGCTTGAAAGTCACTGCACAATGGCTCGTCGGGATCTGCTGATGATTGTGGCACGTGGCCGGGATTCAATATTGGAATTCGGTCTGCTGGTTGGATCATTGCAACTTCGGGTCCTGGCTAGAAACCAGGTCGGAGTTGACAGGGAGCATGACAAGAACGCTGATCCAATGCTCCCCATGGATTATAATGACTTATACTGTCTTTTTATGCGTTGCATCGCGCCGCGTAAACATAAAACCATGTCTGCATTTGTGATTGTAGAAATGACAAACAACAAGCGCTACTCTACACTGCTCAAAACTCGCGTTTGAATCATCAGTGGCAAATCCTTCAGGAAACAGTCCTCCATAAAATGTGCTGCACACATATTTATTTGGGTTGCACACTGCACACGTAATATTTGGGTTGAACTGTTCTGGAACGGTGTTGTAAATACAACTTAACCACTGATTTCTAGTTGTGTCCTCTTTTGGAAGGCCAAACAAAGTAGTTTCGCTTTCACAATGAAACACACAAGGTCATACACAGCAGGCTTGAGTGAGCGGAGGTTGGCGGTCTAGAGTGAGCGGCGGCCGGTGGATTAGACGAAGGAGCGGCAGGCGGGCTTGTGGCAACCACATGTGACGACACCGGGCTGGACTCCGCTTCGTCCACGGTGAAAGCTGATCCGGGCGATCCACAGCGTGAAGTTGATGTATTTGAGAAAGGAAAAATTTAAATCGCATCATATGACCCCTTTAAAGACGTGGCACAACTGGCTTATGCACTTCTTGTCTGTTGTGCGACCCCTTTAGGCTGTCATTTTCCATCTTTGCATGCTTGAAGAAGAACATCCCGTTTCTATCAGTTAGAGCTCATTATCTGGCCTGTTGTTTTTCTCCACACTAGGATATGATGTCATTGCACAGGCCCAGTCGGGCACGGGCAAGACTGCCACCTTTGCCATCTCCATCCTGCAGCAGATTGATATAGAGCTTCGAGGTTCTCAGGCCTTGGTTCTGGCACCCACCCGTGAATTGGCTCAGCAGGTTAGTGCTGTCTCTGTGCTCACTGCTTTTGGTTCACTTACTGCAGAACCAGTGTCAGCGGTGCAGCTAAATTATACTGTTGAGTTCTCGTGTTTTCCAGAAACTGACACAATCATTTTAAGGCCAGATCCTTTTTTTGTCATTTGCATGTTTTAAATTGGACCTTGAACTGAGCCCATGCTATTTGTCAAGATGATAATTTGGTCAGTGTTAGGGAATGTTAAAAGCAACATGTTACAGTACTGTGTTACTCTTTTTTTTTTTTTTTAAGTATGTAATCATGTTACATTATTACTTGTTTTCTATTGCAAAAATGTGTGGGTAGACAGTAGAGCCACTTTTAAATATTTTAGAAAGGCTGTTATACAGCATTGCATCTTCACAAAGTATTTGGATGCAGCAGCACAGCCAGTGGAAAAACACTGTTAGATTAAGCAGATTTTTGCCTGTTGTGTGCACTATGTAGGACTATATGACTACGTTTTGGGTACGGGAGGGATTTCAAGTGTAATTGTTAATAAATACATTATTACAATAATGGAAATGCTTGTTTGGAAATGTAAAGCTAGTAGGTAGTATTGTGTAAATGAAAAAAACAACAAAAAAATGCCAACTCTAAAGTTGATATGATAAGTGGCATTATACATCTGCTGTGGCTGTGGACAGAGGCACATTCGCCATCCATGCAAGTACAGACTTTCTGCTATTAGTTTTGATCTAAGTTACATTACACTTGATTTTCTTGTCCATACAGATCCAGAAAGTGATCCTGGCTCTTGGAGACTATATGGGTGCGACATGCCATGCCTGTATCGGTGGGACCAATGTGCGAAATGAGGTCCAAAAGCTGCAGGCAGAGGCACCGCATATTGTAGTAGGAACACCAGGTCGCGTCTACGACATGCTTAATAGAAAGTTCCTCTGTAAGTACTCGGTACTGTCATAGATTTTGTGCTGGGGCCGGATTCATGTAAAATTCTTAAGAATATATTTCTTCTAAAATGCCAATTTCTTTATTTCTAACTTAACAGTAACGTTAAGAACATTTTCTTACTTTTTTTTTTTTTTTCTCTTCAAAACATAATAATTTGAATTCCTGGAATGAATGTTCCTAAAATCATTGTAAAAATATAGCCTCTTAAAGTTAGGATAACCTCCAACTTATCTTTAATCCCCAAAGCTAGGATGATTAATGAATTGTGTTTGAAATATAAATCAATAATGTAATGCTTAGTATTTTTATTCTATGTAGCTAGTGTTCTGTTGTAATGTGAACATTGACTTTTTGCTGAATTCGAAATTCAGTAACTACTAAGCGAAATGTATTAAAGTATGAAAATGACTCAACTAGGGGCCTCATTTTAATTTGATAATTACATCATTTCATAATTACAACTGTCATTTTCTTCCTTAAAAAAACAGATGTTCTTAAGAAAATATTTGAGAACTTCATAAGATTTTTTTGAAGAATTGCACTTTACTTTACCTTAAAGGGGTCATATGATGCTATTTTAAAGATCATTATTTTGTGTATTTGGTGTAACAGAATATATTGACATGCTTTAATGTTCAAAAAACACATTATTTTTCAAATACTGTAAATTATTGTAGGTCCTCTATGCCCCGCCTCTCTCAAACACGTCGTTTTCAACAAAACTCCCTCCTTTGACAAGCGCAGTCTGCTCTGATTGGCCAGCTGACCTAGTGCATTGTGATTGGCCGAACACCACAAGCACGTGTCGGAAATGTAACGCCCATTACCATAATCGCGAGCGTCAGCTTTCAAAATAAATGTAAAGACAGAGCCCGAAAGGGGAACAGAGTCGGAAACACACAGCGTCTCCCTGACATGGCTGCATCAACACTACTGCTGTTCCTGAAACCATGCCTTCTTTCTTTGCGTGCACATTTGGTCGGCATTATGCTAATATTTCCACATAGTGACGTAGATATGTGGGGGCGTGTTAGAACGAGCCGTTTTAGGTAGGCGTGGCTGACTCTTAACTTTTATAAAGAATATCTCTTTGGATTTGAGACTTTAGTCTTTGCAACTTTACAGATCTTCTTTATGCACCAAGAGCTTGTAACACTCCAAAGAGAAAGGAAAACTTGAAATCGCATCATATGACCCCTTTAAATAAATGTCTTAAGATTTTTGTGAATCCAGCCCATTTTTTTTCAACATTTTTTTTGTGTTATGTCATCTTTTCATGTTCACCCCTCTTCCAGCTTCTAAGTACATTAAAATGTTTGTGCTGGATGAAGCGGATGAGATGCTGAGTCGTGGTTTCAAGGACCAGATCTACGAGATTTTCCAGAAACTCACTACTAGCATACAGGTTAGGATATGAAATGGACCGTGTTTGCTGTATGTGCTGTTATCAAGCTGACTACTTCCACGCTTAATTGCATTAGTGTATATGAGAATATGGTTTTGCCAAAGCATAATTCAGTTGCAGCAACTATTTGAGAACAAACACAAATGGCATTGAAATCTTTTTGAATTGAACTAAATTGAATTTTGTTGCTGCTTTGTTCAGTCAACTCTGTTTTCCACCACTATTCCATTACGACCAGTAATAATAGCTTTTTAGGAGACCCAGCTTTGCTTAAGAGGTCATATGTGCATTTGTGTTTGTTTAGAAATGTGAATAGGCCTCTGCATGTTGTTGTGCCATCTGTCCTCCAGGTGGTGCTGCTGTCAGCCACCATGCCTGTGGAGGTGCTGGATGTCACTACCAAGTTTATGCGAGAACCAGTGCGCATCCTGGTGAAGAAAGAGGAGCTTACCCTTGAGGGTATTCGTCAGTTCTACATCAACGTTGAAAAAGAGGTATAGTGCTGACAACTGTCTGATCTTGGGGTACTTTAATGCAAAGCGACAATAGCAGACATGAATGAATTACATACATGAACACATCAGAATTTATCAGGGCCTTTACAAGGACATGTTTTGTGTTCATATGCATTAATTTTGACTAGTGGCTGTTAATAGGTAATTGTGTTTCTCACCCTGCTTTGGTGTGTATGTGTTTTTGTCAGGAATGGAAGCTGGACACTCTCTGTGATCTATACGAGACTCTGACCATCACTCAGGCGGTGATCTTCATTAATACACGCCGGAAAGTAGACTGGCTCACAGAGAAGATGCACGCCAGGGACTTCACTGTCTCAGCTCTGGTAAATACTGAAAGTGCCACACCACAACTATAAATGGAACCAGTTGGAATCCCTTTCAGAAAGAAATGTATTTTATTTATTTATTTTCTTATTAAAACATCAGCCAATCAAAATCATTTCTGCTTTAAAGGGTGAGCTGCAATTATGTTCACATAACTATATTGCACATTTAGAATAAACATTGCTTATTGGTATAGATGCTAATATAGTTATCATTATAGTTATTTTTCTTATTTTTCATGGGATAGTGCACCCAAAAATTAAAATTCCTATATGTCTGACTTCTGTGGAAGACAAAAGATAAAATGAAGATTCTTGGTAGCTAAACTGTTTTGGTTCCCACTGACTTCCACTGTATGAACAAAAAATGCAGTGGAAGTTAAAGCGACTTTCTTCAAAAATCAACATTCTTCAAAAATTTTTCCACAGAAGAAAGTGTATTCAGCAGAAGAAAAATGCATAACAAGTTTAGAACGACATGAAGGTGAGAAAATGACAAAATGTTGGGTGGACTATCTCTTTAACAGACCTGTCACTACCTAAATGTAAGTGAGTAGCATTCAGTGTGCAGTTCCACAAAGCGCAAGCTTTCAGTATTTTCACAAATATCATGTACAGACTTTCATTTGATTTTCAGACTTTCAGTTGTTTTTTCTTCTATGAAGGATGGATCTTAAATATTTAATGATATTATCTTCCCAGCAGACCAACTCTCAATATTTAGTTTTTCTTTATGTACAACAGGGGTGCGCAATCCTGTTCCTGGAGATCTACCTACAGTTCCAGTCCTGCTCCAACACAGCTGTCTGTAATTATCAAGTACTCCTGAAGATCTTAATTAGCCGATTCAGGTGTGTTTGATCAGGGTTCGAGCTGAATGGTAGATCTCCAGGAACAGGAATGGGCACCCCTGATGTACAAGATGCTCATTTACAATTGCAGGGCTTAAAGTTCTCCGGCACCGTGCCAGATATCCAGCATGCGGCGTTTGGCTGCGGAAAAAAATAATCCTACATTTAAAAAAAACTTGTTTATGTCACTTTCGAGTCCATGAGTTCGCCTACCAATGGTATGAGAGGAGCACAGCTTTCACTCTCAACCAAACTAACATTACTAGCCAATCAGCATTTTTGCTCTTATAAACACGAGACGCGCATAATAGTATCCAAAGCAGAGTCCTGGCCCTGATGAATGGAGAAGCGTGACACGTTAAAAAAGCTGCGAGGCGCAAAGATCAAAGATGTCCATCTAGCGCATATTTGCATAGAAAAAATAATTAAAAAGCAGCGGAGCTTTGTAAACAGCTCAGAGTAATCATGTCATCTCCATAAGAACGATATGATTGCCAGAACAAATTTACCGGGACTTTTGAAAAGATCCTGTTCACACATGATCTCTTAATGGTAACTTACTGGTAATTTACCAGTGAAGACTGTATGTGTGACTATTCCTCTGCATATGCCGTGAATTTGAATTGCTTAACATTCATCTGGGAATACAGTGTGCATTATCTCACTAGATTTGTAACGTAAATCATCTATAAACCTTTGCCAACACAGGAGAATACATCAACCTATAAACCTTCTAAATATGCCATTTATTGTTCATTGCAGTTTCAAAATAAACGTTTCTGAGTTTGCATGTGGCCAAATATTAAAATGTAATGGATTTAAATATTGTTTAATCACGCTGTAAAATTAAACATCACCCTCTGCAGGTATTTGTTATAATACATAATGTACTTAAGTTGGTTATGTTCATATTATGTATAGGCATATTACATTATGTATTTTAACAGTGTTGTTCAATAAAACCATGTAATTACTTGGTTTTGATATTTTATTTGAGCCAGTTATTATTGCCTCATCGTTAGTTTATATATAAATAGTCATACTAAAGCCTGGTTTTCACTTAGGTCTGTTTCTTACTAAAAAATATCAGATTACTCAATTTTCAAAATCAGTAGATTACTTGATTACCAAAATAATCATTAGTTACAGCCCTAGATTTTTTAAATATTTCAAAATACAACTGCATTGTTTTACTTTTTGTAATTAAAAGACAAATATTTTGTCATTGAAAATTTCTTAAAAATAGTATTAAAACATTGTCTCGTTCTAGTGAACCAAGTATCTGTATTTTGTCTCATCTCTTGAGCTAAGTGTATTGTCACACCCCTAGTGTCGATAAGCGGTGATATAGCTCATAATTTTCCAAGTGTATGATACAGCTTTCATTCTTCAGGTCAACCATATATTCATGAAAAACAAAAATCAGTTTGAATAAGGAAAGCAATTTTTGGCAATAGTATCCTTTTAAATGTTAAAGTTGCTACAGCCATTGCATGCTTTGAATGTGCTGCCCCATCTCCCGGAAAAAAGTTCAGGCTTAGGATTTTTTTTTTTTGCTTTAACCCCTGCAATTGCTAAAGCAGTCCCATTGTTGACCTGTAATTTAAAGTAGCTGTATGGTTAGAAATGAAGCTTTAGGTTCTTGTATGGCCAGTTTATTTATTTATTTAACAATTTGCATTGAGACATTTTAGCATTCATTCTACATACTGATGGTATGATATGTGCTCATATATCAAATTTTCTGTCTTTGCAAGTGTAATGAATAGCTTAACTGGAAATGTGAATAATGTATTACATAGTGTGGTGTGTGGTAATCACACACTGTGTGTTATATTTGTCAGCATGGAGACATGGATCAAAAGGATCGTGACCTGATTATGAGGGAGTTTCGCTCTGGTTCTAGCCGAGTCCTTATTACCACAGATTTGCTGGTGAGCAAATACATCAGTGCATGTTTCTTGCTTCATTTTTTTCTCCTAATGGAATGAATTCCATTCAAATCGGGTTCATATAGCAGATGAGGTTGCCAGACTTCCCTGACTCCTTAGCACCCTCTAGTGCTTTGGGGTAATTATAGTATCTGGTATAAAAAATAGTGTGTATCCTGTTATGGATGGCTCATTCTTTCCTTCCCCATAGCTTTATCAAACTACACACTACAAAAAAAATATTTATATGTTAAATATATATGCTAGCAATTGCCAGTGATAGTAAGTGAACTTTGATATTGGAATTGAAAAACACTGGGAATAAAAATAAATTGATTATCTCATTCATAGGCCAGAGGTATTGATGTCCAGCAGGTGTCTTTGGTGATCAACTATGACTTGCCAACCAACCGCGAGAATTACATTCATAGGTTTGTGTTTGGTACATCAGTCTAACCTTGAGCTTGACCTAAGCTAATGAATTATACCCAATGCCATTTTATCATTTCCATTCACAATGTTTTGTTCTTCTGTGATACTTAGGATTGGTAGAGGAGGCCGTTTTGGCAGGAAGGGTGTAGCCATCAACATGGTGACCGAAGATGACAAGCGTACTCTGCGGGACATCGAGACCTTCTACAACACTACCGTAGAAGAGATGCCCATGAATGTGGCTGACTTGATCTAGAGATTTATTTGACCTGATCTAGAGACACCCCCTTCTCCCCATCTCTACAATCTCGCTCTTTATTTTCTAGTTTTAAGCACTTCTGAATGGAGCAGGGAACGTGTAACTCCCTGCGCTTCCACAGTTGCAATTTCATTTTCCCCAAAACTGATCAAATTTGATAAATCTCAAATGCTGAATTGACATCACTTTATCTCCATCAACTTTCATAATAAACATTGAAATATGAGCTCAACCATCTTCTCTTATGGAGAAGAGTAGCATGTTTTGTCACTCTGCTCTCGATTAGTCATTCTGGGCTCGTTTTTTTTTTTTTTTTTTTTTTTGTGGGGATTCT
>NW_015555728.1:1792373-1816836 GCF_001515605.1 Sinocyclocheilus anshuiensis
CCCTCTCTATCGCCACAATCTCTCTCGCTTTATTTTCCAGTTTAAGCACTTCTGAATGGAGCAGGGAACGTGCAACTCCCTGCTCTTCCACAAATGCAAATTAGTCATTTTATCTTCCCAAAACTGAACAAATTTTATAATCTCAGATGCTGAATGTACATGACTTTATCTCCATCAACTTTCATAAAAAACATTTAAAATATGGGCTCAAGTCATCTTCTCTTATGGAGAAGAGTAGCATGATTTGTCACTCTACTCTCAAGTAATTATCCTGGGCTCATTTTATTTTTTTTGCTGGGAATCATCAGACTTTTTGGATGGATAATTGGACTACAGTTACTGGTTTCCAGCTTCTGTGCATTGACGTTTCTTTAAAGCACACCTCATGCTGCTAATGTACTTCAGCCATGTGGTAAAAGTGCTAGCTTTTAAACCAACATGAATAGCATTGGATTTGATTCATTCTTTGGATCTAACTACTCGGACTGTAAAATCAAAGTAGTTACTGTACTTGCTGTACTGTTTTCTATAAAACTGTACCAGAGCCATTTAATCACCCTTGAACGGTATATGATGTAAGATGTCTGAGTATTGTGGGCTTCCTGAATTTAGATATTTGGAAGTCCTTACGCAGATGAATTTTGACTGAAAGTGGTACAAAAATTTGATGGATAAGAAATATTGCAACATTTTTTTTTTTTTCTTTTTAATACATTTAAATTATTTTGTAAGTATATTTAGGTTTTTGGAGGAGGGGGAAATTTCAATAAAGCTACAGCCTAACTCGTCAAAATGTTTCCTTTTTCTTTTCCTTTTGGTTATGTTCATTGTCATTTTTTGAAGGTTCCAGTTGTTAAAATGACTAAATGTTAGTTGGATGTTCACAGAAATATTGAGTTTTTCACATTTTTGGGGTGCTAGTGCAATGACTTTACATTGGAATCTGTACAAGTTAAACCTTAGAATGCGTTTACTTTACATTCATATTTTTAACAAACCCCTGAATATATACATATATATTTTATCTTTAGTTATTCTGTTAAAGAATCTGACATTAAAAGGATTTCAAGTTCATATTATTATTTTATTTATTTATTTTTGAAAACTTCATGAACATTCGTTCATGAATTTACAATCAGAATCTGCCATGACCTTGTACTGCATGTAAACTTTTATTCACTCAATATTGCTCTTGTATATCACCTAATAAATAAGTGTACAAAAAAGATACTGTAATGCCATTGTTCAACACTGGAGGGAGGCTCCACACAGCTGATCTGAACTTTAGTATTCAAGAACAAACAAATTGCAGAAGATAGAAAGACCAGAGCTTAAAATCATCTGGTTTCAAAATATAAGGATCAATAGAAATTAAATCCGAAACTATTAGAAATTCAGAGTTCCTCACTGCAAACACTGAATTTGTTATAAACTTAACAAATCTGTTCTATAACAATTTGGTCCATGTCAAAACAAAGGGAAGTGTTTTGTGTTGCCTTTCACCAGACAAGTAATCAACATGCAGTATATGCATATACATGAAGGCATAAATGAGATGTTTGTTGCAAATTAACTAAAAAATGGCTTCTGGCACACAGGAAGAGTTTGCTAGTAATTATGAAGCGTACTGCTTTTCAAATCAGCCATGAACTTTTAATTGAACCTCTTTTGCTCTCTCCTCTTCATCACCTTCATCCCCATCGCTATTCCATGGCACCTTACCATCCCCAATGGCCGTGTTGCAGTTTCTCGCACAGTGTAGGTGGCCTCGCTGCCTCCCAACCCCCCCCCTCCATGGCCATAGTGTTTGTGGGGCATGGGGATTTTGCAAGTGGGAGGCTCGTAAAGGCCTGGCTGGACTACCGGGCAGTGTGATGGATGGAGGGAAGGCCGCAGACTCCATTTACATGAGAACAGAAGCCAGAGAGTGGCTGAATAGAGGGGTTTTCAATCTGCTTGTCATTGAAAAAGCTTAAGATCTTTCTCCAGCGACTATCCAACCCCCCTGCTCCTCTGCTCTCTCTCCCTCTTACTTTCTTCTTTCTTCTCGACCCCCTTTTTACCCCCTTGCTGTCTCTCTTGCTTTTCTTCCACCACCGTCCTCCCCTCCCTCTGTCCATCGCTCTTTCTTTTCTCTCGACCCCCCCCCCTTACATTTTATCTTTAGTTATTCTGTTAAAGAATCTGACATTAAAAGGATTTCAAGTTCATATTATTATTTTATTTATTTATTTTTGAAAACTTCATGAACATTCGTTCATGAATTTACAATCAGAATCTGCCATGACCTTGTACTGCATGTAAACTTTTATTCACTCAATATTGCTCTTGTATATCACCTAATAAATAAGTGTACAAAAAAGATACTGTAATGCCATTGTTCAACACTGGAGGGAGGCTCCACACAGCTGATCTGAACTTTAGTATTCAAGAACAAACAAATTGCAGAAGATAGAAAGACCAGAGCTTAAAATCATCTGGTTTCAAAATATAAGGATCAATAGAAATTAAATCCGAAACTATTAGAAATTCAGAGTTCCTCACTGCAAACACTGAATTTGTTATAAACTTAACAAATCTGTTCTATAACAATTTGGTCCATGTCAAAACAAAGGGAAGTGTTTTGTGTTGCCTTTCACCAGACAAGTAATCAACATGCAGTATATGCATATGCATGAAGGCATAAATGAGATGTTTGTTGCAAATTAACTAAAAAATGGCTTCTGGCACACAGGAAGAGTTTACTAGTAATTATGAAGCGTACTGCTTTTCAAATCAGCCATGAACTTTTAATTGAACCTCTTTTGCTCTCTCCTCTTCATCACCTTCATCCCCATCGCTATTCCATGGCACCTTACCATCCCCAATGGCCGTGTTGCAGTTTCTCGCACAGTGTAGGTGGCCTCGCTGCCTCCCAACCCCCCCCCTCCATGGCCATAGTGTTTGTGGGGCATGGGGATTTTGCAAGTGGGAGGCTCGTAAAGGCCTGGCTGGACTACCGGGCAGTGTGATGGATGGAGGGAAGGCCGCAGACTCCATTTACATGAGAACAGAAGCCAGAGAGTGGCTGAATAGAGGGGTTTTCAATCTGCTTGTCATTGAAAAAGCTTAAGAACTTTCTCCAGCGACTATCCAACCCCCCTGCTCCTCTGCTCTCTCTCCCTCTTACTTTCTTCTTTCTTCTCGACCCCCTTTTTACCCCCTTGCTGTCTCTCTTGCTTTTCTTCCACCACCGTCCTCCCCTCCCTCTGTCCATCGCTCTTTCTTTTCTCTCGACCCCCCCCCCTTACATTTTTCCCACTCTCTTTTATCTCCGACCATCCAATCTGTCATTCTGGATCTCTGCTTCTCTCGCATGTATGATGTTTGGCTTCTTTCAGGCTTTCTCTGGACTCTCCGACTCTCTCGCGAGGCCCCCACTTAAATTTTGATTTGATTGTCGACACAACACCAGGAGACATCAATGTGTTTCCTCTCTTTATTCTCCTGCTCTTGCTTATAATGAGACTGATCCCATACATGAGAATGACTCAAGGACAATAGCTCCGGCACACTCCATATTCAGCCTCCACATAAAGTAAGGTTAATTGTATAATAAGTGTGTGACAATGACCTGCAACAATGGCTCAAGTCAATATTGACGCCGTACAGTGGGGTTTTGCAGCGTCAGGCCGTCAGCCAGTAGAAAACTGTAGCTCACATGTCAAGCGTGAGATATTTTTACGTTTCTGCTCTGGTTTGAGGTAAAATCACTTGTTGCTCTTCTATGGAATTTTGGTGTGGTAAAATGGGCTCAGTCACTTCAGGTTTCAGTCACTCAACATGTCACAAAGCCAGAGAAAACATACTAATCCAATAGAAGATTCTGGTTTTACAAGCTACTGTCTTAACACAGAGACAATTCATGGCTACTCCTGGTTAAAATCAACACGTTTTACGCCACACGTTTATCATATTCTTTCAGTATCCTCAAAATTTTCCTACAATGGCACTTGTGGAGCACATCTAGCAAATTATTATTCAGACTCATATTTTATGTTCAGACTTCATTAGCAGAATTACTTTCAGCCCCCATTACACATGCAGTCTGAAAAATAAATGTCCCAAAATAAGGTTTTCGCATGAATGTCATAGAAGAATCATTTTGCCACCTCCCCCCAAAAAACTTTCAGTGAACAGTTCTTAAAATAACTAATTTTCTTAGTATAAGGACAATTTTAAAAATCTACAGAGCTATACTTTGTTACACTACACTTTTTTCACCATAAATAATTTCTTTGTCCAATGGAAAGTTTCCATGGATGTTAAAGGTGGAACCATGGAACCATCAATGCCAATGAAGAACGTTTATTTTTAAGAGTATGTTCAATTATTAGACTGGAGTAAGGAGAGGAGAATAGAATATGGAAACTCTTTCTCCTGTTCTTGGAGTGCTGAGGATCTGATGAATTTGTTCACTGATGAAAATATAATGCCAAATCCAAAATTGGGCTTTCACAGATGCAATAGAAGAAACATTTTGGGTTCCCCAAAGAACCTTTCAGTGAACAATTATTACACATGTTGTCAACGATTAGATGGGAGAAACTAAAACAAAAAAAAAGAGGAGAATGGCGTAGAGCAACTCCTCCTCGTTATGCTATACTTAGAATGCTGAAAATTGGATGCATTTGTTCACTGATGAAAATGTAATGTCATCTCCACCCTTAAAATAAAGATTGCAAAATAGGGTTTTGCAGTGATGCCATAGAACAATCATTTTTGATTCCCTAAAGAACAACTTTTAAAATAATATTTATAATCTAAAGAACCTTGTTCCACTATAAAGAACATTTTGTCCATTTGAAAGGATGTTAAAGTTTCTTTGTGGAACCCTAGATGCCAATAAAGAACCTTTTATTTTTAAGAGTGTATTGGAGATTAATAGTAAACTAGTAACTTTTGCAAGCAATTATAATGACCTAATGAAGTCACTTTTATAACAGCTTTTTTGTAGGTCTTATAGGAACATTCAGATGATGTGTTAGAACAAGCTAAACTCAGAGGGAGTTCATTGTCACACTTCTTACTGATGGTCAGTCGTAGTGGCTGTGTTTGGGGGTGCAGAGCTCACAATAGAAGTGTGAAGTGATGCCTATAGAAACTAATGTGTATGGATGGTTGGGTGATAAGGAGTAACTACTCACACCTGCGGTCATTAGAGAAGACGACTCACTGGGGTAGAAGACATCTGAGTTCACTGGCATCATGGGAGATCTCTAAAAGAGAAAAAAGTTGGAAAAAAGATCCATCAAGTTTTCAACAATACAAATAAAAAGTGTTTTTTTTTTAAACAGGAACCTGAACATGTTCTTCGTGGGATAACATCTAAAACCACTGGTTTTATTCCAAGTGTTCAGGTCCAAGTTTTTAAAGGGGCAGTGTATAATTGTAACAAACCTTTTAAGAAAACTCTATAATTATAATGGGCATTATTATAAGTATTATCACTAAAGGTTTTCTTAATGCATCAACAAATTTTTTTCTATTTTATTTTCATCTTCTTTAATCATTTGAATGTCAGCACTGCATTTCCAAAATTTCTTTGCATGCTGTTTTTCTCTTTTCTCTTCTTCTCTTCAAAATTAGCATTAAATTAGCATATTAGAATGACTTCTGAAGTCATTGTGACACTGAAGACTTGGGTAATGGCTGCTAAAAATTCAGCTTTGCCATCACAGGAATAAATTACATTTTAGAAGGTTTTTTTAAATTGTAATAATATATCACAATGTTACTGTATTCTGATTAAATAAATGCAGCCATGGAGCGCATAAGAGACTTCTTTCTAAAGCATAAACAAAACATAATTATTCTGAACTTTTGACCAGCAGTGTATATACAGACAGAGCGAAAGATGTGAGATTGTAGTGAACAAATCTCATTAAAAAGTTTTATTAATGTGTCCTTAGGTTATGTATCATCTCTGTTATCACCATAACTCCACTTATAAAAATTATGTAGAGTTCCACTAATAAAAAACTTGATGATGACAACATCATCCTTTCAGAATGTGAATTCTTCAAATATAAGTAAATGTCTCCAGCATGTTTGTAATCACTGTTTTGTTATATTTCGTGAGGTTTGTCAATAGGGGACAATCTTAAATAAGACAATGTAACTAAAAAAAAAAAGCACACTGTAGTGTCATGACCTTCAGCACAAATCTAAAATGGTCAATCCTGTTACTTTTATTTATTTTTTTCAAAAGCAGTATAATCCGACATATATAAAACTATTAAATTTAGCTTTATATGGCATAATGCAACATTTTAAAGACAGTTTGTCTCATATGTAAATGAAACTTCCTTTAAAAATCACCTATTAAAAATAAAGAAAAGGCATCCATTTCGTGCAAAATAAAAATAACTGTCCAAAAGTTGCCTTTTCAACAGGTAACAAGTGTCTAAGTATAAATAAATGATTTTGTTTTGGCCACTATAAAACAAAGTACTATATTGTAAAATCCGTTTAAAGAGTTGCAGGTGAATACAGAAACTCTTCTCCCCAAAACTGAATCCTCCTCCTGCTGTTGGCCTCTCCACATTCACCGCACCCCTTCTTTAGTGATGCTAATGTGGAGAGAAAGAAAGCAGCTGGAGGCGGACAGTGATGAAATTCTATTATCACTCAAGCACTGAAAGAGTCGCAGGCAGGACGCACAGTGAGTTCAGCTCGGACATGTTTCGCTTTTAAGGCAAACTAGCTTCACCTCAGAACTTGTTGACAGTCTTTAGGCGTTTACAAGCACTTCTGGCTATAGTTACAATCAGTTCGCTCTCGTCTTTTGGACTTATGTGTCCAAAACGTAACGCGTAAACGTTTAGCTTCGCGGACACTTAAAGTCAGTGGATTTAATTTTAAATTATTTAGTAGTTTACGGTGATACTTCAGTATCACCACTAACCTCTGTGGTCAGCCATGTACAGCATGCTGGAACACGACATGAAGTCCGCCGTGCCACAGACTCACCAGAGCGCGCAGGGAATGACCCAGTTGAACGGTGGAGTGACTCACGGAATCGCCAAACCGGTTGTCAACAACCAACAACAACAGGGTAGCGATCCTATGGACAAAGTTAAGAGGCCCATGAACGCGTTTATGGTCTGGTCTCGGGGTCAGAGGCGCAAAATGGCACAGGAGAACCCCAAAATGCACAACTCTGAGATCAGCAAGCGCCTGGGCGCCGAGTGGAAGCTGCTGACGGACGCGGAGAAACGGCCGTTTATTGACGAGGCCAAGCGGCTTCGCGCGCTGCACATGAAGGAATACCCAGATTATAAATACAAACCCCGTCGTAAGACGAAACCCGTGCTGAAGAAGGACAACCCGGCTGCTAAGTATCCCCTATCAGCCGGCAACTTACTGGCGGCAGCCGCGGCTCAGGGATCAGGGGGAAGCCCGCGGATGGACAGCTACGGCTGGGGTCACACAGGTGGCTACACTGGCATGCAGGCGGATGCTCTGGGTTACAGTCAGCAGCTGCACCGCTATGATCTGTCCGCCCTCCAGTATCCATCCGCCATGGCCACCGCACAGACTTACATGAATGGTGCCAACTCCTACAAGTAAGTTGTTCTTATCGTTCTTACAGATATTTTCATGTGCACTAAAAAACATGTCCACGATATGAACTTATAAAAGCTTTTCTTCTGTTCTCTCCAGCCCCATGTCCTACAGCAGCACTCCACAGCAGCCCAGCCCGGTCATGTCCATGGTGAAACCAGACCAGGTGTCTCATTCTCCCACCGGAGCACACAGCCACCAGCGGGGTCCTTTACAAGGAGACCTGAGGGACATGATTAGCATGTATATCCCTGGTGGAGACACCACAGACAGTGGAGCACAGAGAGGCTATTCCAACATCCAACAGCATTACCTCACCGGTACAGCACCTCTCACTCACATCTGATCAGGAAACTGTCATTACCTTCCTGTTTCAGGTCTGGAGGGCCATCGATGTCGGTTGTAGATTTGTGAACATTAACTTGATATGTAAAAAAGGATGAGGGTGTGTGGACACATGGTCGAACTGGAAATCGCAAGGCAGCTGGACTTCTGGCCTTGTTGAAGTGCCTCAGAATATTGTGCGGAATGTGTATCGCCCATTTCTATAACAATTTTTTTTAAAGGTCCATGTCTTTGTTTTCTGCATAATGTTCGATGATTTTGTCATTTGGGCCTGGTGCACTGTTGTTGGAATTGCTCATGGTAGTAACACGGCACATTGTTTTTTCTTTCTGTAATCGACTAGCCAAATGTTGACTACTGCTTATTATTTGCATAATCAACTAGCTAGTTTAACATCTCACTGACTAATGACTTCAAAGGCATGGCTGTGAACGCTAAATAGGAAAGGAAGGGAACGGAGCACACATTCTCTCAGTAGCTGCTTGTACTGATCATCAAAACACCTCAAAAATTAATCTCCCAAGTTTTACTTTTAAGCTTTCATACCACAAGACTTTGTAACATTGTGCTGCTCTTCATTGTTTAGGTAATGCAAAAAATATGAAATGCACAACGGTTTAGACATTTTTGTTAGTGTAGATATATGCCCTGAGCTACAACAGATTTTTGTTACATTAAAAAGTGAAAATGAAATAGAGATCCCGCTTAGAGGGATTTGACTGTATTTTCTATTAAAAAACAACAATTAATTCTCAACTCCTTTGAGAAATAGAACATTGTGAATAGAAGTGTTGTGTGTAAAAAAGGGAGAGTCAAAACTTTTTGAATAATGTTCATTAAAAACGAAAACTTTATGAGCTTGTTAAAAGACTGTTTTGACTAAGAATGTATTGTTGTGAAATGTTTCTTTTTTACTTTTAAGCCCTTATAGTAAGGGTTAATAATCTTGTATGTGACTTGACAACCTTGATAGAAAAACAACAACAAAAAATTTAATAAAGTATTTTATTATTTTTGTACACTCGTCTTTCCTTCTCATTATATTCAAAACCAGACAACTTTTCTAAATTTTACAACTGAAATACAATAAGGCCATGCCAATAAAAATGTATTTAAGCATGCTTAAACAGACAACACAGAAAAACATATAGGCCTAAACAATCAATGGAAATAAACAAAACAATTTTAAAGAATTTAATAACTGGAAAAAACAAACAAAGTAGAAATAACTCCCCTCAATTTTTGTTCTGATCTTAACAGGTTTGTTGCAATGGGTCTGTCAGGCCTGAAGCTACAAGTTAGCAAGTTAAAACATTGTACATATAGCCTACTTATGATTAACATTTTAACGACATCTGTTCTTTGCACAGATTTTTACAAATTCAGTTACATTCAAACACACTTTAGACTGTGACATTCATAAGTAGCAAATCCTGGAAAGCAAGTAAGCCTTAAGAAGTTTGTTTAATGATAACATGACAGGTGTTGCTTTTCTATGGCGCCACAACCTACACACTTTCACGAATTAGACGATATAATGTGATAAGTGCAAGACAGCCCAGCCCGACCACATCGGCCTTTATTGCGAAATTGCTGAAACGAACTTTTTCCAATGGTTAATCAAAACCCATATGGATCTGCTTCATATGGCAGCCCATTTAAAAGCGACCAGACTCATTTAATTTAATTTATCGTTAATACGATAGCGGGCTTATGGTCCCGACGTTAACGCATTCAAGTCGATATGACTAATATTACAATTAGCTAAACGCACCAAATTAAGCAAGTAAAGGGAACAATGAGTGCAGTGGACATTGATTTAGGAGGGACAGGGTCTTAGTTTTGGCGAGTGCTGAGGGGACATCTGACCTCCGTCACCTAACCCCGAGAAGAAAGTGGACATCGATTAAAACGATAAAAGTTCGGAGGATCAAAACACAGAGGTCGGAGGAATATCCCTCCCTTCCTCTCGTGTTTTTTCATACTTTGCCCGCTTTTTTTCCAGGAGAGAAAGCGAGTGGCTGTCCGGGCCGTAATTGGCCGTTTCGGAGTCTCATTGTCCTGCGCTTTTGAGTACGCAGGTGCGCGCAGTAAAAGCGCGCGGTTCTCAGCGCCTCTTATGCTCGCCTTTGTTCTCCTTTCTCTCGCTCTCCTACCGGGCAGAAAATTAGCGTTGCATTGAGTGCCTCATCTCCCCTCTCTCAGCAGTCCCGAGCTTAACCCGCTCGCTGCTCTCCGCTATTCTCATGGTAATGCTGTAGTCAGGACCGGCTAATCGGGGAGGATTGGGGGGAGATGCCAAGGAAGAGTTTTGAAAGGGGGATGGGAGTTATAAACACTCGCGCATATGAGGACAAATATAGTCCGCCGGACTCATAAATGCTATTGCAGGATGTTCTACAAAGAAGGAAGAAGTCCATAAAGTCAATAACAACTGTTTGAAATAGTTTTTAAAAGCAGAATCTTGTTGGTTGTCGATGAATTCATGCTCTTTTTTGTGTCAAATTCGGTCAAAAAAGTTCTAAAATTGTTAATTTATTAAAAAATAAGCTACAATAAAAATGCAATGCATACAGAATGAATTGGATATATAAGCCACCTTATCATACACATTTGTAAATCATAATGATATTTTCTGGAATTAAAAATTGTCTAGGTGGTGTAACTGTCCGGAGATGGAAAAAAAAAGACAAGCAATTATGATTTCAGTGAAGCAATTTTCAAAAACATTTAAGTGTGGTGTCAGTGTGGCACAACCAACATACAGGAAGCCATTTTGTTGTCATGTGACAAAGAAAAACATAAACAAGAAAGGTTGTCTCTAGCGTGTTCATAAAAGTCATTAATACAAGATATTTTGGCCTTCTCATGAAAGTGCACGTTTTGTTCAGGTAATAAAGTAACCATAAGAAAACGTCTTGGAAATTCATGATATTTGTACTATATATTAATGATTAAGTTCTCACTTATGGTGCAAAGAGAGTGTTTTGATATGTTTAATAATACTTTAATACTTTATGTAGCCTATTATATGTTCTATATTGTGCAGATCCAGTAGCAAGTCAAGTGTATAGGGGAAGGGTGAGAGATATGTGAAGCCATGAAGAGCATCATCTAACCATTTAACATTTGTTTTGATATTAACATCTTATTTTCAGAATGAATCAGTTGGCAAATTCCAAAACTGAGTGAGCTTTGTGTCTTTGTGTGTGTGTGTGTGTGTGTGTGTGTGTGTGTGTGTGCGCTGTGTGCATGTGTGGGGGTTCAGTTGAAGGGGGAGACAGATTTTCTTGCTGAAAGCATAAAATCTCCTAGCAACACACAGAGGCTTCCACAGGTTGTTCCCAAAGCAACAGCAATCCCCCAAACTCAACCCCACACCCACCAGAGAGAGAAGAGAGGGGAAGGAGAAGAAACAGACTCCACAATTTCAGCTGAACAACATTTAAATGCCTGCTGACTAACTCAGACAATTTGAGAAACTTTTCATACACACCTTTTTTGTCTACATATGAAACTGATTAGTAGTCCAATAAAGTTCACAAACCTATTAATTTCTCATTAATCATTAGTACAGTCACACAATGGTCAGTCACACTAGACAATACAACTGTTCCGCACACACAAAAAATAAAGAATAATTGAAAAAGATGGTTTAAATGTTTTTGAATTGATTTTATATCAGTTTTCAGACTGTTTTCTCAGAATCTGAGCAATACTGAGTCAAACCCATCTGTCACAGGTCAGATCAAATCGAAAGGTTTTCAGTCATACCTCAAATTTTACAAAATGTGCAGCAGTGTTATTTTAGCATCAATGAGAAACTATTTCAATCTTTATTCATTTTATTTTTATATTTTCTGCTTTTATTTTAATTTTTGTTGCAGGTTTTTGTATTTCTGTGTAATTTTGTCCTTTTATATATATGTCTAGTTTTATTATTTTTTTTCAGTTTTAGTTTGAGTTGTTTTAGTTCATTAAGTTAAAATGAAAATGAGAAATGTTTCCATGGGAACTAGTTGAATTACAATTAGTTTTTTTTTTTTTTTTTAATTTTATTTCAGCTAACGTTCATTTTAGATTTAAAAAAATGTTTGTTTGTTTTTTTTGTAATGGTTTTAGTTTTAGCTAACTATAATAACCCTGACATGCAGATGTGATTTTACTGTACTAAGTGATGTACTGTATGTAACAGCATGATAAAGTTACCAGATAAAGTTAAACACGTGTTTTTAACCAATATGGTATAAGTTTGGCTCTTTATTCATGTTTATGACTCGATGGGACGCAGTTGCTATGCTCCAGTTCAGAGCTGCAACAGAGAGCAGGACCAACAGCATATTTATGCACTGCTGTCTGCTTGAATGCCACCTAGAACATTATTATGCTTGACTTACATGCTCAAACAACAACAAAAAAAGGAGCAAGCGAGAAGTAGTGCAGGTTTGTCTGTGCATAAGTCAGACTGTAGGTGTGGTGCTTATTCATGGGAGAGAGATATAGCAAACATTTGCCATTGAAGGATTGTGCAAGAACAATGAACCGATGAGTGACAAAAAACCTCAACAAGTGAGCAGAATATCAATCGTCTTAACTAACGTCACACAGCTTAACGTGAGTCCCCAGAAACATGTAAATTATTGAAACTTTGCTTGAGCATCAATCATCTCAGTTATAATCAGACATAAGTACTGAACTATTATCATCTCAACTTGACAAAAAAAATCACATACAAAAATTGATACAAACTAAAATACACCACACATATAACACAATGTATCTTCTATTCTTTACATGTGTAAAATCTCGACTTTAACAGGTAGCAACTTTCTTCAGATATCATCATTTGAGAAGCAGAATATGGTACAATATCAGATATTGCATATTGACATTGTATATTTAGTTGTGTATGCTTATTTCCGGCTTTTACATTTAGATGACCTTTGCCGTCATCTAATGCTCACTTAAAGTTAATCATTAAAAACGAATCAAATTAATAACACTGTTAAATGTAATCTTTACCCTAATCTCAAAATGAATTTGAATTGTTCATGCTGTAGATTATACTGTTATAATGCCTAAATCCAAAATACTGATTTTAGTTGTTATAGTGTTTCTTTTTACTTTACTTAGACAAAATAGAATATAACTACCATCTACCATTTATAAGTTATCAGCCATAACACAAAGAGAATTATCATCTTATTAGCATCATATCATTTCTTTAAAATACAATATATATATTTTTTTTTTACAGAAAATGTAAAATAACATTATTTCACTATATTTAAATAAGCGTGTGTGTGTGTACAAACACCATAAAATACTATTAAAAAGGTCATACTGGCAGGTGATAAAGTGTTTCAGTTTGCTATAGGTTGTTTAATAAAGCACCATCTGTATGTGGATGAACATGTTTGATGAAGTTGCTTGATAAACTGGATTTCAGTTGTAGTACTGAGTCGTAGGAAATGTTGTAAACACATTCCTATCACTACTTTTATGCCTCCTCCGAATCCAACCTGGCCAGACGGACGAAAATTCAAGAACCTTTGAAGATATGATGGGTGACAGGTGGCCTTTCCACACCGTTCTTTTTCTTCCTCTTTCACTATCTTGCTCTCTCTCACACACATTTTGTTTGAACATGCAAACAATACGTCATTTCAGGGTACTATTTTAGGTAAGCTCATGGGAGAAACAGAGAAGGAGAGTGTTCGTTTTGACATGCTGCACTGAACTGCAGAGGGATTACAACACTCAGATTGGAGTATTGATCCACTGCAGCTGCTCTTGCATGGAGGATGAAGAGAGAGAAAGAGAGACAGACAGACAGACACAATGCTATCTGATTTCTTGTTTTTCCACTTTACACAAAATAACTGCATGGCTGATTCTTCAACTTAAAGCACTTTTGGCCACGTGAACGAAGAAACTAAACTTTTAAAAAAATTTCACACTCTCAACAGTTCCTTAAAATTGTCTACTAACAACGTTACGTGTGTATTTACATACATAAGAAGGGAATTATATCGTTTTTTTCTTAAAGTCACGAACATTTCAACCACAGCATCATAGATGAAAATGACGTGATGGAAATGACATTTTAAACATTGTTGGATGGCTGATTATTTGGTCTGGCTAAGGCTAACTTCATAGTACTTTATGCAGCCCAATTACACACAATTAAATATCTATCTATCTATCTGTACACACACACACACACATTTTGTATTAAATATAATCCTATTTCATACTTTCGTTGCATCATTTTCTTTATTATGTTCGTCTCCTTTGGTAAATATGTATAATAACTTCTGAAAAAAAATTTGTTGATCATGACGGAAACTACGCCACATCTGAGAGACAGTCGTTATTGGTATAAAAATTAATATAAATCACATTAATTTTTTTAATGTATGTATTTTGCTCGTTTAGGGTATATTAGATTTAAAATGTAATAATGAATATTTTAGGGTGATTTTTATATTTCAAGACTGAAAGTCTGGGTCTGGGACAATAGTAAAACAATAAAATGTATTTATGAATACGTTGCAAAAATAAATGGTAACGGTATGGCCAAAGTTCCAGTTTTTAATGTGAACTTCACATTCACAAATAAAATTTCATAAAAAGAAAACATTTAAAATCTTCTCATTCTAAATAATAATAATAATAATAATAATAATAATAAAATCAATCCAAGGCACATAAAAGTTCCTGATATTGAAGGAACACCCATATCTAAATGGGGTTTATTTCATCTGCACTCATTCAGAATTTTTAATCATTCGTGTTTGTTCAAATCTCAGAACACCGTGAATTACTATCTACTGTCAGATCTGTTGCCACTGGAGTGCAGCCCACACAGACAGAAATACGCACCAAACACCAAGACCCCATTCTTCAGATATGCAGAAGAACTGCATCAATGGGCTGCTTATCACACACAATCAAACAACACACATCAAAGTGCTCCGATAATACAGACACACAATCGGAATCAGTAGAAGTCGTAAATATGGAAAGTATAAGTAAATCACTTTCTTCTTCAACGTAATTCTTTCGTGTCCTCACACACAAACACACACGATTCTTTCAGAACCTCATTTGCAGGGCAAACAACACACACACACACACACACACAGTGTGGCGTTTCCACACAGACACGCAGATTAGATCATTATGATGGTAGATTGAGAACTGTCAGACAGGTAGATAAGGAGCAAATCACACGCATGCACACACGCTTTATGACTCATGTTTCAGTGAGTTTTCATTGCTCCGGAAACACACACAGCCCCGCAGAGAAGACCTCCCACAAAGCAGACAGAGACAGGACTACACAACCAGACCCAACAAACAAACCACACCACAGCGTCAACACAGTACCTAAGCAACACCGGGGGACACGCTGCCTGTCATTTCAATACCTTTAAACTACTTGTTGACTTCCCTACTAATCCCAAAGATACTTTCACTCAACATGAGAAAAAAATGATTATGTAAAAAGAAATAATAACATGTTAAAGGAGCTTTAATGATCAGAATCATACTTTATTATAGAAAAAGATGTCTGAAAATGTGCAGTGTATGGCATAAAAAAATAGAAAGAAATTAAATCACATCTTAGGACTGAAAAGAGAAATTACAAACATTTCATGAGACATTTAATGATTCACAACCTCTTTTCCGGGAGTGCACACACATTCTGAAGTGTAAATCCAAGAAAGCAAAACGGTATCTGACCAAGTGACAGAAAGAAAGAGAAAAATAGTGAACAACATGTATTTACAGTGATATAGTAACAGAATCTGCATGGACAGTAGAAGTTCAACAGTACACAATAATGTAAAGAGTAAAAAACTGCTCTTCTGTCACCTAGTGGTGCTTTATTGCAACATTCACAAGCTCGCTTGAGCTAAATAACTACTGCCACACAGAGGCGGACTTGTAAATTGGCCTTGTCAACGTCAGTTCATTTCCCCTTATTTAAACAAAATGATAAATACATCCTATTTTTACAGCATTTATCCAAGCAAATAAATATAGTTAGTACTTTCCACATGTCAGCCAAATATTCAGTTTTCTGTAGCTGAATTACCCCAATATGGATTTGATATCAGTACGAGATGAAATGATGTGCTAATTTAAGAAAAAATGTGTAAGATGGTTTGTAGTTAAATTTAATTTAAATTAATACAAATCTGGAAATAATCAAGCTATTACTGACTATTTATCTGATTTTCACCAGAAAAGGGTTGAAAATTTCACTTCTGAATGCTCGCACTGAGTGAACCTCAATAGTCCAAACAACTGAGTTTATTTCACCTCTTTCATTCAGCCTTGTCTTTCTCCTCTTGTCCTTCTTTCTGGCTGTTTGTCACGCATTTATTCCAGTACATCAGGACCTGTGCTAGTATCACCCCACTGCAACAGCAGGCCACCACATACATCTGAGTTAAGAGAGAAAGGCCTGTGTCCTACAATAAGAGAGAGATTATATATGAAAAGAGAAATGTAAAATGTAATGGGAAATATTAACACATCTGATTAACAGGGTCAAATCTTACAAATGTCTATCAAACATTTCCATTGTTATTGCCCCCCAAAAAGCCACAGTTCATTAAACATTGACTTTTGGTGACAACATACCCCAATAACAGAGCATGTCATGACACAATGGGGTAAGCTTTTAAGAACAATTAAACAGCTTATTTAATATTTTTTGTTGTTAAAGTTTCAATGTAACAGAAGTAGAAACAGACATATTCTTCAATGTTGTAATGTACGTCCAAGTGAAACAGAAAAATGTAGGGCAGGATACTTGGTAGTTGATTCTATACGTCAGTTGAATGATTGGAGAAGAATTATGATATTTTAATCAAAAATTACAGAGGTCAAAAAGAAAGAAAGAAAGAAATAGAAATGTATGCACAAATTATTTGAGTTTCAGACTTTGACTTTGATAAATCCAACATACAAAATCACTGCTAGGGAAAGTGATCATTTGTCTAATTGTACATTGACATTTGAATAGTACAACCAACCCTGGTCTCTCTTGCATGAGTGTACTTTCTGCCCTGAACGTGTGTGATAATGTGTTTGTGTACCTACAGTACTTACTGGGGACAAATTCGTACCCAGAAGTGAGCTAAATCTGACAAAATCTCCCATAACCTTCTTTTAAGGAATGTCCTCGTTTATAAAAACAGCATAATCATAAAGTAAATAAATTTTTTGTTTTTATTTGTTTGTTTTTTTGGTAAAAAAGCAGAATGTTTTCTGTTAGGGTTAGGTTACAGTATTTATAACTAGCTTTATTTAAAAAAAAAACAAAAAAAAAACAGAAGTCTATGCAACGTCCCCATTAAGTTAAGTAAACGTGTGTGCACCTGCAGGGAACTGAAGATGCGTCCCAGAGAGCCAAGAAAGTTCAGGAAAACAGAGAGCGCAGACAACTGTCCTGTGTGTCCCCACCTGAAGTTACTTCCTGCCTGGAAAAACTAAACACAACATAAAATACAAAAAAGTATTTTTGGTTTGTTTTTTTAAAGACAACGTACAGACACACATTCTCATCTCTATACATATTTTGGGGGGGTACAAAGTCCTGACTCACCCTGCCAGCAATAACCAACAGCACGTTCCACTCATACAGTGTCCAAACCACTGACACAGGAGTCAAAGGTGAGGCCAGGAGGAACATAAAGCCACAGTATACAGCAAGAAAATATATACCTGCATGAAAAACCCCAATCAAACATTCAAATAAGAACACTTAGAAGATTATGAAAAGGACCTTTTTTGTCATACAGTTTAAGCCTCTCTCTTTTTTCTTTTTCTAACCTTTTATGGGTTTCCCTCGGTAGTGCTGGACAAGCAAAGTCAGGACAGCAATCTGGATCAATGCAAACAAACTTTCCCCCCAGGCACTGCAGACACACACACACACACAAATTCATGACTTAGCATATTCATCTACAGTATATATAAGCTTTTAGCATTAATGCAAACACTGTTTTACCCAATGGGAAAGTTCTGAGTGTAGCAGAAAGCTGCATGTGTAGAGATGGCCAACAGCTCCAGAAAAATCGAGGTCAGACACAGTCCATTAGAACTTCCAGACCAAAGAACTTTCCAGATCTGAGGGAGTGGAGCTGTGGGAAGAAGTAGATTCACACATACTATGAAACACAGTCTCACAAGATATAAAACAGAAAAAAAAGTAAATTACTTAAACTTTGGAGGATATGAAATATGATGTCAAATAGACTAGTACTTACCAATAACAATTCCCACCAAAATCAATATTCCCATAGTCTTACGTAAAACAATCTTCAGACAGGGTACTAGAGAACAATACAGAATAAAGAGTAAAGAAATATTCTGTTATGTCGGCAAGTGCACTGGATAATAACTGTCAGTTGTGACTAACATTAAACATCAATGCAACCAGTCATCTGTGTGGTAAATGTAATGTGTTAAATCAATGTTAAATGCTAACAGTACAATTTTACCCATTGTAAAATTCAATTGTTTTGGAGGCAATACATTCGCTGATATTCTCATACGTTTATTCGAGATAAAGCTGTCTCTCACCGTGCATAAAGTTGAAGTAGAAGAAAAACTGGTCATAGCATTTTTTCTGGCATGAAGAAAGTTAGTAAAAATTATTTCAAAGGACGCATTGTTCCTTCATCAGACGTGTCCATAGTTCAAAAGTTGAAGTAGAAGAAAAACTGGTCATAGCATTTTTTCTGGCATGAAGAAAGTTAGTAAAAATTCTTTCAAAGGACGCATTGTTCCTTCATCAGACGTGTCCATAGTTCATGTAACGTTATTCCTGTCGCTGGTCGTGCTATCGTGGACCTACGCAAATCTTCAGCACGGAAAATAATGTCAGTTCAATTTATTGCTTGACACCAATAAATAACCATTCACATGATTAAATTAACTAGCCATCCGAAATTTAATACGTGGCTTTTGGTGGTCTTTTTTTCTTACGTATAAGCAAACCTTTTTTGAATGTTTTAAAGACCTGTCATAACATGTCTTATTTTGTAAATTCCACCAAAACTGTCTCTAGTTAGACAGCAAAGCAAGCCTCACCAATGATGTTAAAGTTTTAGAGGGGCGTCTCTGGGTTAAGTCCTATGGTTTAGTCACTGCAACAGCTGTCTCATGATGTTTTCACCGCTGCCGAAATGAGAGCCCCATTTTTCCTGAAAGTGTTTAAGGTAAATTAACTGCAATCAACGCCTTTTCTGTTTTCACAAATTAGATTTAAATTTTTGTATTTACGCAAATAACGCAAATTTTTTGGCATCAGTATGCCGAAAAAAGTGGAAAATGTTTTCCTACAGGGGGCGCTCGAGGCTCATTCAGCCATTTATCTTTTTTTTATATACAGTTCGAATAGTTTATCTTTCAGATGGATTTCTTTGACTGTGATTCTGTAATTTTTGTCACTATATTTTAATAATTTGAGAGCATTAAATTGATCAGATGCATTTTAAATGCAGTATAAAATAGTGAAATAATATGCATTTAAAATAAGAATGAATGATACTTAAAAAAACAATTGGTATTAAATGTATTTTATACATTCTGTAAAAAAATACATGACTGGCCCATGGTAAGAGGTCGTGTTACCCTACGGTGGCTCCTTTACATTATTTTCAGTTTTTCATCATACTATAATTACAGCTATATTAGCAAAAGTTTCTGTTTATTCCCCTAAACACTCAGTGAAGCATTATTTTACCTAACATGTTAAACTCATATTTCAGTATGTTTCAGTTTATCAGTAAAAGCACACTGTCTGTGGATTTCACATGTGCATGTTTGGCTTGTGTTGCCTATCATATGAACCTTTTATGATGTTGTAAATACAACATTTATAAATACAACATTCATTTTTGGGTGTATGCATATTAACCACTGGAGAGCAAGCAATAAAATATGAAAATTAATAAAGTCTCTTTCCAACAAACTTTGCTCTGTAGTTCAACCTGTGCTGTTATTGGACCATTTTTCACAACCATGGGGAGAACTCAGACACAAAGAAGTACATTCAGAGTCTTCAAAAAGTAATGATAGTTTCATCCAGCTTATATATCGAAAAAGAGGAAGCAAAAAGAAGTATACGTCTTAAAAAGAGATAGTTTAGACAGTTCTAAGAAATAACAGTTACCAACCATTCATGCTTTGCACAGACACAAGATACACTTTCGCATGTTCACAAGACTATTTTGCTTAAATAGAAAGTGCTTTTAGAATTGTTTTTACTTTCTAAACAGGCAACAACACAAAGTTAATTTTGAGGGGAAACTGAGGATGTGGCATCATTATCGTGCTAATCTGATGTGTGTGAATTGTGACCCCAATGGAAATATTTCATTTGACAAACACATTTTTTGTCCAAGGCTTGGCTGATAGGGTGTGTCAGTCGGAATGTTTTAGTATGCTGGGATTAGGGGTTATAGGCAGACAGGAAAAGCCTTTAAAGGAGACGTGTTCTTGCAGTGTTTCCATAAACCATGACTGCACCTCTCCTCAAACATAAACTCCGCTGAACATCAAAAACTAACTCATACTGTGTGACAAACAGAATCTGTTCACTATCAGTCATTGCAAATTTGTTGAACTCCTTTAATGGAAATCTTAACACAAAAACATGGGAACTTTCTTGAATTAAATAAAACAGGTTTACCACAGCAGAATCATTATATGTTAATAAATAAATAGGCTGGACAGCAATGTCCTCTTTTATACTGGCAAAGGAAATAGCAAATCGGTTTTTAGATAACGCTATTTGCTTTGCAGTGTAACCGTCATGGTTTTTTTCTCTTACTACAGAGACAGTCCAAAGTCCCGCGGTACATTTGCTTTATAGCACCCTGTGCAAACATAATTTAGTGAAGTGAATACAACACACATCCCACACACACAAACACACACACACACTTCTCCACAGTTCATCATTTATTTTGTGTCAGATCTGACTCATGCTGCAACTGAATGATTAAAAATTTACTGTTTACGAGTGTTATGGCAAGCAGAGTGACAGATCCCTACAAAAATGTAATTAAATGCACAGAAACATAAATTTGTATATATGGGTTATAAGCTGTAGTTTTTAATGCTTGATGATGGTTATTTTAATTTAAAAGTCTTGTTTTGTTTATTAAAATAGCCTGTGTGAATTCCAGAGACTTCTGGGTTAAAAGGTTTATATGTACAAACAGTTAAAAAGGTTAACACTGTACATCACAAACACCTAAGAAACAAGAGTTAATAAAACAATTAAATTTTATATTGTATGGCTTAGATACAGATTCTCTGGACAGGGTGTGGTTAGAGGAACTGGATTCTATGGGCTGGTCTTATCTTAACTCAATAATAAATGACTAGCAGTGCTTATAAAAACCTCTGCACTATGGCAGACAGACAATTTCAGGCTGTGTGTGAGACTCCGAGACGATAACCAAACTTGTTGTCAAGTTCTTTTTATCTTGGAGCTTTTTAGTAATAGTGTAGAGATTACAGCTGTTCCCTGACTTCAGGATTATAATACCCATCTTGCAGCATGTGTACGGGAAAATGTGCGCTTTGCGTCGGGACAAGTCTGTACCCGTTGGCAGTCATATCCATAATATGTAATATTATGCTGTTTTTTCCTGGCTGGGATATAAAGTACGCACAGAATGGACAAATTACTGAGGAGGTCAAATACATGGGAGGACTGATTGGAGGGGGGATTCTGGTAAGTCTGGTTTTGTTTAATTGCAATGTTGAACTATATAAAAATTCGAATTTTATTTAGGCATCATAGCGAGTAGCCAATATGATGATTCTAGGTTTAGTTTGGGCTTCACAGTAAATGTACAAAACACATTTATTGTGTGTTAGAGTCAATCCAAACTCTATCAAAATGACAAAGTGATGAAAATCTAAAAGAATTCTCTCTCTCTCTCCTCCAGGTGCTGATTCCAGCGTTTCACATTCACCTGACTGGAAAGCAGGGTTGTTGTGCTAATCGCTGTGGGGTGAGTTTGCGCTTTATTTTTAGTCTGAAGTTTATAAATATCCTTTAGAAATTCAGTTATGAAGAGGATTGTCCACTGGACCTTTACAAGCCCAGGAAAAGTGATGCATTTGTCACCTTTACTGTTTAGGGATAAAAATAAAAAAGCTTCCATTTTCAGAGAGTTTAGAAATGGAAGCGCAAGTGCAGAGATTTTACTTTAAGCAAACTGAAAGAAAAATAAAATGTATGTGCATGCTCAAAAGTTGACAAATGACAACACAAACAAAAGAAGATTATAAACAAAACAACTGATTGACAAATGAAAAATAGGTGTTAAGAAAAAAAAAGGACAGGAAATAGCAATGAACCCCAAATACCTTCTAAAATAAAGTAACATTACAAAGAGCAAGAAAATCATAACTGAACACACACAAGCCTTATATAACTTGCTTGGCCAGTGTCTGTGCTATGAGCGGGCTCAGAGGGGCCTGGCCCGGCCATTTCAGTCCCATGTTACCGATATGTGTTTCTAGATCTGTTGTGAGATCAATGTTGTGTTGACAAATATTTTGTAAAGATGCATAAGGAAGAACTTTTGTTAAAGTAGTGGACTGAATCTTCTCTTAACACAAAGACAAATAAATGTATTTAGAATGTAACCGAGTACATGTGATGTGAAGAACATGTCATGTGCCTGTTAGCGTGAAGCACAGACTTGTCTGAAAATACACAGGCGTTCCTCTGTTTTGAAAAAATCTAGAGTCTGACATGTGGCTTGAAAAATGTGCCCTCATTGCAAATATTTGCAGTTTGTGACTTGTAAGAACCTCAACAGTTGTACAGGAATCACTGGATGACAACCTCACTGAATGGTGACAGAATTGTAGGAGTTCATTTTTCGGCCATGTTGTTGTTGTGTGATTGGGAAATTGTTCTTAAGATGTCTTCAAAATGAACATGTGGAAAATTCAGACACAATAATTCATAAAGATTGCATGACTGAATTAATTTCTTGTATATTTGTATTACGTTTTTAAATTAAATCATTCTGATGAAGGATTTTCTATTTCAGATGTTCCTGTCCATTTTATTTGCAGCAGTGGGTGTAGTCGGCGCCCTTTATAGTTTCATAGTGGCGCTGATGGGTCTAATCAATGGGCCATACTGTAAATATTACCTTCTTGTTTGGGGGACTCCCTTCAAAGACAAGTAAGAGACACACCTCAGCACTTTAAAGGGGTCATATGATGTTGCTAAAAAGAACATTATTAAGCATGTAATGGCAATTCTTACTGTTTAAATATGTTTAAATGTGTTTTGTCTATGTCTCTCAGAGACGAGAGTTACCTTAAGGACCGTGGCACGTGGGGAACTTGCACAGAGCCAAAGAATGTGGTGGAGTTTAATGTAGGTCTGTTCTCAACACTGCTGGTGACCAGCGCCCTGCAGCTCATCCTCTGTGCCATACAGATGATCAACGGCCTCTTCGGTTGCCTCTGTGGAACCTGCAAAGAGAAAGGGGTGAGACACTAGTTGAAAAACAAGGAGAGTGGTGAATAAGGAATACAAAAAGAGTTCTAATACGTCCGTGTAAAAAATTTTTTTTTAAATAGTCCAAAACATGTTAAAAACAACCTACCAAGCCATAATACGAACACTGCAGCAATTTCACAGTAACATTAATAGTGAGGCCCTCTGAGGTCATTTTCACTATACATAAATGAGATGCAAATTGGCGAAAGTGGCGTTTGTGTTGTTTCACACAAACGCAACAAAATAAACGCTTGTTAAGCACTCGATGAGCAAACAGATTTAAAGCTTTACCATCAGATGACGGTGAATATTGAAGAATTATTCCATGGTCTGTCGGAATACAGGATTCTGATTGGCTGGCAGGTATGCAGTAAAACCGTTTAATGCACAGGTAGTTCCAAGTCAGTTTAATCACCGTTCTATATTAATGCGCTGCTTTAATTGATGCACACTAACAACCAGTGTTGCCAACTTAGCAATTTTGCCAACTTAGCAACTTTTCAGACTACCCTAGCAACTTTTTCTTCCAAAAGCAACTAGCAACAAATTTAGCTATTTTTTAAATTTTATTTGGCAGCTTTTAGCAACTTTTGATAAGTGACTCGAACGATAAAAAGGCACAATTTACCATTTAAATTACACAAAAAGAGGAAACCAAAGATGCCTAGCAGTACACACGTTACAGGAATTAAGTTAGCTGCTATTTGCAATTGTTTAATAGTAATAATAATTGAATACTGTTATTTTTCATTTATGAGACACTTTGTTAGTAGCTTGTACCTGCGATTGTTGATCAGTTAAACATCATTTATCAACTTTTAGCAACAAATCAACCTTCCTTTAAAAACTTCCCCTGAAAATTAGTTGGCAACACTGCTAACAACACGAATCACTCGCGCACACACACACACACACACACATACACACACAGAGAGAGAGAGAGAGAGA
>NW_015555728.1:1816846-1841624 GCF_001515605.1 Sinocyclocheilus anshuiensis
AGAGATCAATGATTGCGCTGCACACACACACAAACTTGTTGTCAACGCTTCCCCGTGATTTTCATGAATAAAATAGCCTAGATACTAGACCGCTACATTATATTCCCCAGCAACGAGGGGATAAAATCGCTGTTTTTGAAGTAATTGTTTGTAGAGAGAGACGCGCAGACGCAGCAAACAGGTACACACAACTGTCATCTCTCTATCGATCTATAATTAATTGAAATACATGCTATAATTTATTCAAATAAATGTGGTCTTACCGCACTATTTCATCTCTGTGTATGATTTGAAGCTGGCAGAATGCTAGCGCTAACGTGCCGTAACTATAGACTGTAAACTGACGAAAATAACTAATTTTTACCCATTTGGTCAAATATTGTGCTGCAAAGAGCAATACTAGTTTTTACTTGTCTATAACTTGGCAAATAACCGCTTCGCGTCGTGCATTTAAAATCCTTTAATGCACGACTAGCCTTTGATTATCCCTTACATATCAGGCGCTGAATATTGAGATTGACCAATCAGAATTAAATATTACAGAAAGACGCCTTTTCAGTATTTTTGCAGGAATTTTAATACTTTATTCATTTTAATTTCTGTTAATGCCAGAACTCTCATCTTTAATTGAATTCAATATTAAGAGTATATAATTGAATTTTCACACTTAAACAGTACTATTATTATAGGACAATTGCATGTCTCCTACATATATATATATATATATATATATTGTTTTTGGAATTTTTAATTCAATGTAGGCCTACTGGCAGTAGATTCTTACGCCTCAATAATGAGAAAAAAAAAGAAAATAGTAAAGAGTAAGAGCCTCCTTCCAGGCAAAATGATCAATAGTAGAAATTCTCTTTAAAACTGATGAAATTGAAATTTAAAACTGATTGTTATTTTGTAGCCGCTGTAAACCCTGACTGCTCCAGGTGCCAGGGAGGTCATATCCCTCATCTCTACCATCCAGCGTCCTTAACCAGCGCCCTCTTGTGGAAGATGCTATCTGAACATTTTAATGAAGGTTTATTTGTACTTTTTTTGTGTACACTTAATCTTCTTGTCACCTATGGATGTTTATTGGTTACGTTTTGGCTTAATACAGTCTTTTTTAGTAATGGCTTATGTATAATGACTTAAAGTGTGAATAATATTTTAAAGGAAAATGGCTTTAATTAATGGCATAACACTTGTTTTGTATCTGTTTTTATAGCTTAGAAATTAAATAAAAATACTAAAATATAAATAAAATCCAAACTGTTACACAGTGTGGTTTACATGTCTTTTGTCAGACTTTAATTCACATTTAATGATACACAATTATTTCTCCACAGAAATCTATGATTTAGTATCAAGTTAATTCAAATCACTTTAACGACACTAAAATAAATCAAATATGCAGTTTAAAAAAAAAAATACAATCCTGGTTTTACAAAGTTATTCAGTTTTGTAGAGAATTGTTGTTCTTCAACTATATAAATGGGACACTTTCAGAAGTGAATCAAATAGAATATTTACAGTCAGTACATTTCAAATGCTATGATGATATGCCACAAATTATAATACTGCCATACTGTACTGCTGACCTCAGTACATCATTTGAAATATGATATATGCATGTACATTTCTAGACCCTCGGGCCAAGGTTTAGCTACATAAAAACACCCTAACTATAATAAAAAATAATGGTAACACTTTACAGTAAAGTTAAATTTGTTAACATTATGCTGTAAATGTTTACATATGCTATTAATATTTTTTTATTTTATTTTATGTTGTATGCATTTACATTAATGTATTATGAACAAATGAATTAATGAATAAACAATAGTATATTTGTACATTAACCTAGATTAATAAATGCTTTAAGAACCATTGTTCACTGATAGTTCACAATACCTAATGCATTAACTAAACAAGTATAACCTTACTGTAAAGTGTTAACGTGTATAAATAAAACAAAGCATCATTATAAAAATGTTCATTAGTGTGTGCAAACCATAGCATGTAGAATGAAATACTATAGAATGGCCATGGTGAATTAGAAGTAGTTTGTTTAAAAATGCTAAAAAACCAACTGGAGAAAATAACACGTGCTGTTACGGGGTTAGCTGTCAAACTGTGCCATCATGAATTTGCGGCTGGCTTCATAACCTAAGAACAGAGCACCGTTGGCCGGAAATGTGCGGATCATTGTGGGAGTCAGACCAGAATATAGAGCCCTTACACCTGAAAATGAGAGAAAAACAGAACCAAATGGGGGCTTCATGTTTAAAATTAAAAATGTAAACAGCTGTGATTTTATACATAATACTGTTTAGCAGAGAAAAACTGATCTTTCACATACCTTCTGTTCTGAAGATATGCATGAAAGTCTTGAAGAAGCCTGACTGCTTGCCTGTCATTGACATGACCTGTATCCTAGATTTAGCACAGTCCATGGGGTAAACCACAAGCCAGAGACAAGCTCCCCCCAAACCACCACTGAACACAATAGGGGCTACACCTACAAAAGACAGACAACACAAACTCTTCAGAGCTGACTTTAATGAACCTGGACATCACATATGTGAGAATATACAGCAAGCACTTTACAAACATAAGACAAAAAAAAATGCAAACAGGAGACCGGAGTACTACTAGAAAAAAACTCAAACAAATACAGAATCTACACTACCATTCAAAAGTTTGAGGTCGGTAAGATTTTTGAAGATTTTGAAAACATTTTGAACAATTTAGTCTCTTATGCTGACCAAGGCTGCATTTATAAGATCAAAAATTGAGTAAGCGGTAATATTATGAAATATTATTACAGCTGTTAACAAATATTCTATATGTTTTCTATTTTAATATATTTTAAAATATCATTTATTCCTGGAAAAGCTGATGAAAACTTTGATGAATAGAAAGTTCAAAAGTAGAGCATTTATTGGAAATACATTTTTTGTAATATAAAGGCCCTTACTGTCACATCTGATCAATTTAATGCATCGTTACAGAATAAAAGTGCTAAATTAGTACTAAATAAAATTTTCTGATGGGTAAAATCTTGACTTTTTACCTGAAAGAAGGGACTTCTACAGCCTACAAGAGGTATGTGTCTTTCTCCTTATACTATCTCTATCGTTATCGACTGAGTAAACTGAATGACCAGCTATATTTAAAACAAAGAGTTAATTGATTACTGACTGATTTTAAAGGGTTAGTTCACCCAAAAAGGGAAATTAGCCCATAAATTACTCACCCTCAAGTCATTCTAGGTGTATATGACTTTCTTCTTTCAGACGAATCCAGTCGGAGTTATATTAAAAATTGTCTTTGATCTTTCAAGCTCTATCGTTGTACTCAGCGGGTGTTGCAGTGCTTCGGTTCAAATGACGTGAAATAAAAAGCACCCTTCCACAAAAAAAAGTGTCTCACACGGCTCCGGGGGGTGAACTGAAACGCAGCCTAATTTTCATTTTTGACTGAACTAACCCTTTAATGTTTGTCCTTGTCCTCCTAATGACTGACTCAGGTACGCCATTTCAATAAAAACACACCAGAAAATACCAGAACAATCAATAAATGAGAAACAAAAGTATGCCGTTATCATTTAGTCATTTTAAAGATAACGTGTAGAAACCGTAACTGTTTGCAGACCTACGTCATCCTTGCCACAGTGCATGTACTCAGCAAAGAGAGAGCGACAGAGCTCATATGCTCCAAAGAAACAGAAATATCCAGGCACCTCACGGGCAATTGTAGTGGTTAAACCCTGGAAGAACCCTGCAGGACCATCATTATGCATAATGGACTTGATCACCGACCAAACTGTGCTGAAAAACACAGACATACATAAGGAGAAAGGAGGTAAATCATATCATGAGTAACACTAGCACTTAAAAGTAAATAAAAATATGTGCGCAGTATCCACAGAAAGGATGGCTCAATCTTTACTTCTGACTGTGGGCGATCTTGCCAGATGTGGCCATCTCATGCATAGCCTGCAGTCGGCACTTCACCAGCTCAGTGGGACATAAGACCAGAGAGGAGAAAACTGAGGCCACGGAGCCTGCGCACGCTTTCTGCATGTCACTGAACCGAAGTAAACAATCACACACATGGAAAATAAGCGTTAATATAAGCAAAAATGAATGAAATTGTGATAATGATATGTATATACATTACTGTGCCAAAAGTTTATGGTAAGACTTTTTTTAAAGAAATTAATACAAGGATACAAATTAATACAGATCAAATCAACAAATACACAAAGTTATTAAAAGTGATAAAAAAAGTGATTTATAATGTTACAAAATATTTTAAAAATAAATGCTGTTCTTTTGAACTTTCTATTCATTCACTTTCAAAATGTATCGCAGTTTCCACAAAAATATTAAGCTACACAACTTTTTCAACATTGATAATAATAGAAATGTTTCTTGAGCACCAAATCAGCATATTAGAATGATTTCTGAAAGATGATGTGACACTGAAGACTGGAGTAATGGTTTCTGAAAATTCAGCTTTGCCATCACAGGAATAAATTACACTTTAAAATATATTCAAATAGAAAAGAGTTCTTTTAAATTGTAATAATATTTCACATTATTTCTGGTTTTACTGTATAATAATCAAATAAATGCATTTAAAATAATATCCGAAGTAATTTTGGAAAAATAATCATGTGAACATGTACATCCTAATGGAATAACTTTATCTGCAGAGAATTATTTAATTTCAATTCAAGAAAAAAAACTAAATAAATAAGGCTACTTTAGAAGCAAAACCCTTCTGTCATGCATTTGTTTTGGAGCTTCCAGAAAATACTAGATACTATTCAAACAGTAGAGCATGGTGCTAGCAACTCCAAGGTCATGGCTTTGATTTCCAGGGAATGCATGAATGCATAAATTGTATACCTTTCATGCAATGTAAGTCGCTTTGAATAAAACCACCTGCCAAAATGCATAAATGTAAATGTACTATTCATAATACAAACTGAACTTGCCTGAGCACAGCCCCTTTCTCCTGACTAGAGATGAAGCAAACCACCTCTTGGCAAAAGCCATAGCACATGAAGAGCACAGAGTTCTCCGCAATGTTGGCCATGAGGGCCGGTGTGGTACCTTGATACAGCCCTCGAAGGCCCACCTGTCTGTATGTAGACACAAAGCAGTGCACAAAGCCTCTGTATAAAGTGGGGAATGTCTGCATTTTCACCTTAGCCGTGTCCAAAGGTTGACCACTAAGTACACAAGCTGTGCCCCCTAAAGAGGAAAGAGAAGTGGGAGAACAGAGAGCGATGAGCTTTTTCTCTTGTTAATGAAACAAATGGAATGTAGGAGTGAAATCATTCCCTTCAATCATCATTATACACATAAATTTGTCTGTGTGTTGCCCTTTCTTTTGTTACAAACTTTAATTGGCTTGTATTTTGGTATAATAACTTGGATATGGTTTGAAATAACAATAAAATAAAGTTCCAATAAAAATGTGTTTTAAGGGTTATGAAGCAATGATCTACAACTAATCCACAAACATTATCACACACTACAAACGTCCTCACCCATCTATCAGTATGATCTAAGCCAGACAGAACAGGTCAGTGTGTGTGTGTGTGTGTGTGTGTGTGTGTGTGGTGTAGGGACTGCTGAGACAATAGGTCCGGACTGTGAAACTACAGGGGTAAGCAAAAACACACCGCTCAAAGGTCAGATAAGAACTGACAAAAGAAAGGATTTAATACAGATGGTGCTGAAATAAAGCGTATCCCACTCTATCATCATAGGGCCCAGGATAATGTTCCCGACTGTCCCCCAGAATGGCCCTGATGTTAGGTGAAGTTACCTATAGCCCCTGCAGAGAGGTCTATTATTGCCTGAACCACAGGATGTGGTGCCATGGTGAAATATGCCAAGCGCTCCAACAAAATCCTAAATCAAAGATCTGTGCAAAAGATGAGACAGAGAAAAGAAAATCAGTATACTTAAAACTTTTAGTTCATCATTGTAAGTTTATTTCGTTTTTTTAGAAAGTAAACCCCTACGTAATCCCAAACTTACAAAAAAATCATGCTTACCAAAACACAGACGGTCCTTAACACTCAGAATTTGAAGTATTGAAGTATAACTATAACGTCTGAAGTATAACTAATACGTTGTACATAACTGTGTAAAGTTACATAAGCAGACAGCATGGAGCTGAATCTCAAGTTTCATGTAGTAACAAAGTTCGCCGACCGGAGAAAGTCACAAGCCACAGACTATGTTGTTTTGAAAAACTCACACAAAGCCATGCTCTTCAACCACAGCGATTATTTTCGGTGGAAACGCCTTTCTGAGGCAACAATTGTTTTTGCCATTATGTGGTTGTCTTTTATGTGATGCAAAATAAAGTAGCACCAAAAACTGCTGGTTACAGACAGGCGTGTTTTTGCATCACCTGAACTGAACACTGAATAGCGAGACTGAACATCTAAAAAGTAACTGTGACAATGTAGATTTCTCAATAAGCATTCACCAAGCATGCCTACCTTTTTTTCACGAAAACGCTTACAACGAAAATATGTAGCGAGATTGTTTGGTTCACTCTGGACCCTTACTGAACTGCAACATTTGCGAACAGACGAGTCATGACCTCTCGAAAGGGATCCGTATGTTAAGCCCCGTTCGAGATGTAGCGATGTCTGGTTCGTGAACAAATCGTTCAAATGAGTCGGATCATTTCAATGAATCGCTTGAACAATTCCCAAACGATTCGGTCACGAAATTACCTGAATCAGTCCGATCAGTTCTCGATGAACCGTGGATGAAGCTAATGTTCGCCGCGGGGCCCCCTCAAGCGCGGGGCCCGGTGCGACCGCACCAGTTGCACCCCCCTAAGGACGGCCCTGTGTATACTAGCATAGTGCTCTTACTGCTTTTACCCCTGCTGCGTCTCAATGTGCCTACTTATACTACGCCCTTAAAGTATGTACTCTTTTGGTGAAGAAAAAGTACACACTTTTGAATGTGTAGTAGAAGAGTAGGCAAGCTTTGGGACATACTATCACTTCACACAACTGTCTTTAACGGATGCTCTGTCGCATAGATACAGGCACCCTGTCACTGTAAACTGGCCTGTCAATCATCTTGTCACAGTTAACATCCTCCACATTGCATTTCATTTAACTTCCTACCGTATTGGAGAGAAAAGAAGTAGCACAGTGATCTGCCAGTCGCGGGTCTTTCATGCCCAGAACTCTGCTCATATTTTATGCATAATGATGCATTTAAAAGTTAACGACCAAACGGATGTTTATAAAAGTTTACATTGCTTTTGCAGATGAAATATAACACAGATAACATTAAATAAATATTTTTTACCAGGTTAAATGTTGAATATTAGTAACTCAAACCCATTTTTCTAAGCCTCTCTACCTGCCGGTCGCGCACATCCGCCATGTTTGTAGTTTTAACGCGTTTTATTAGTGTTTGTAGTTCTGGATAGAAAGCGCAATGGATTGTGGGCAATATTAGCCATTTGAGTGTGCACGGATCCACACTTCAAAAATCGACCTGAAATCGTAGACCATCCGGGGACTTTTGGCATACTCTTTTCAACATACTATGCTTTGGGACACACTTATTCTAATCTCACATACTATTTAGGATGGAGAGTATGAACATTGGGACTCCATGGCAAACATAGTAACAGTAGTATGCTAAGTTATACAGTTACGAATTCAGATTCGTTATTCGTTATGATTCAATGATTGAGCTGAAGTATATGAAATTGACTGATGGTGCAAAATAAAAGCTGGTTTCTGGTTTTGCTCACATCCAATTACAGTGAACGCCTTATTAATAAAACAATAAAACGTAAAAACGCATTATGGAAACGTTGTAAAGCAGGTAAAATGCCACGCCCATGATGTCAAGGGCCACGTGATGATGTAATTACGTCGTGTCGTAAAAGATTAAATGAATCATTTTTTGAAACAGTTCTTAGAGACGAACTGTTCTGAAGAACCAATTCGAGTAAAAGACTCGGACTTCCCATCACTAGCCGGGATGGAGCTTGACAGCGGTAGCGGCAGACCCCTCCCCTGGACAAGTTTATGAACGGTTCCCTTTTCCTGTTGCAATCCGATTTAATTATCCTAAAGCAATGTATATGATACAGACAGATTAAAACTGATAAAATCGCTGAATGTTTAAACACGTCTCATTTGTCACTTTTTACGAGTAAGTTCCCTTTAGTCGATGCAGAAAAGCGCCCGGAACTTTTATACGTCTCAGGCGCCAGCCGGACAGTTGATTGTGCTGCGCATGGAAACGTGCATGGACGACATTGAGGTCTTCTGAGAGGGACAATCATGTACAGAAGATTGTTAATAAATATTAATCAGGTTCGAAATAGATTCATTCATACGCACAATACACGATTAACTTTACCTTCCACAAAATGTAAAGAGAGGGAGAGTTTCGCCCCTGTTACCAGGTAAGTTACAGAGCTAAGAACCTGACAGGGTGACAGCTCGGATGAGATTGAGTTATGTTTATGTGTCAGTTAAAAGTCTCAATCTGGAATTTAAATATCTCAAATGGCAGAATAAAGTACCACTTGATTAACCTGCAGAATGTTCCATTTGCGTGTTGATTAGGTGTTTGCAATGTATATTAAATATCTAAATATACCTTCCAGCCCGTATGTTAATTATTGCTCTATAATTTGATTTTAAAATGTTTAACAGATAAATTATCCAAATTCTGATGTTTTTGTTTTAAATTATTAATTTTATCATTTTATCTAATTTCTTTATTTTAGGGCCCCATGTACAGCAAGGCCATTAGGAACCAGTAGCATCTCTTTTAGTGAAAATAAAGAGAGCTCCACATCCCTGTCAGAAGACAAAGGAAAGACACCAGAAGAGAATGAGGTGAATGCAGAGGTTAACACTGATGGGCAGAGGAACACAGAAATGAATGAGGGCACTGACATTTCAAATGCAACATTGACATCACAGTTAGAGACTGAACCAGAGGTTAAACCTGAGGACAGCAAACAGCTTGAAAAGACAAAAAGTGGGAAGGAGAGTCTTTTGGAGCTACTTGGGGCAATGAAGGTGGAGGTCACAACCGTACGTAAAATAAGACCCTCAAAGACTCCAAGAACGAGTGAGAGGCCCGACCAAGAGCCCATGGAAAGCACACACAGCATGTTCCAGCGTGCCGCAGCTGAGGGTTCACAACAGCAGTGAGTTATATATACATACAAGCATAATTCATTCACAAATTGGTAATGCTGACACTGAAATCCCTACGATAACAGCAATTCCATATATGTTTACACTAAGAGCTAAATCACAAGATTCAGATTAATGAATTAAGAATATTATGATATAATTTTGATTTCTGACTAGCAAACAGTGCATCCATTCTGAAGTGAAAGTAGCAACATTTTTCTGTACTTTCTGTACTTTAGTGGGACCTTGAGTTCAGCGCTGGTTGCTGCAGTCTCTGCCGCCGCATCCACCCTGCCGAACAGACATCAGGCAGAGTCAGAGCTCCTTAAGCAGCTGAGGAAACATGAAGCCATACCTGACACCCAGAGGAGAGCAGACTTAGGGTAGGGCTCATTTCAGATGTTGTGTGTATCAAAGTTGGCATGAAACTGAAATCTATTTCCTAAACGCTTCTTATTAAACATATTTTAAACAATACATCTATGTGTAGGTTACATTTTAAAAAATAAACTTGAGCTTAATATTTTTAATCAGAATGTCAAAGTTTGATCTTCCATTGAAATGCCAGACTTCTGTTGATGTGTGCCGGACTTCTCCATTCATTTAGTCTGCTTAAACCCCACCCCTTTTATAACAATCGACTACGACTCGCATTCATATCTGCCACCGTTCAATCAACAACCGATGGATAAAACCGTCCGAGACCTGCTTTGTGATTTTAATTGCATAAAAATGCATGTTGTAAAAGTGATGTTTTATTAGTGAATACAAATATGGACCTTCCTGTCTAAATGTGGAAATAAAGTGTAACATTAGTACATGTGTTAGAACAATTATGTGGTATCATCTCAAAACTTTCAGACACATAATTGCCAATATGAAAGTCGGAAAGAGGCCGAATGGCAGATCAAACGTCAGACCTACCAGTCAGATTCGTTTTGACGATGACGGAAAGGGATATACTCAAGACAGAGGCATTACCAGTGAACTTGATGGAGTCCGTAGAAGGTAAAAAAAAAAAAAAACGTCCCTGAAATGTCCTTTTTAAATACAAAATATTTTTCCACTAACCTTGTTTTTTTTTTTTTTAAAGGAAGAGTCCTTTCACTAGTAAGAGGTTGAACCTCTTTGCTGCAGGTGCTGAGCAAGACACATTGTCAGATTTGGGTAAGGAGAAGTTCTGTTTTATGGCATTAACACCTTGCAGCTGACACATTTGAGTATGTCCGTGTGAAACAGTGTAGCGTCTGGACCAATCAAAAACACAATTTTTCATTTGATTTAACAAATCAGTTATTCATTAGATTAACAAGTCGTCACAGACCCCTCACCCAATAGACTGGGCGCCAGGATGTCTGCGAATGACCACAGGCCACTGGTTACCATGGCAACCCCGACACCTTTGCTAAGACCAGAGCCATTTACGACCTGATGGAATGGGAGTAGGGAAAATCACTGCGTGTTCCATAGCAAGAGGCACAATGCACAGTAGAAATGGACTTTTCTACTAATTAATCCATAGGAAAACCTTTCTTTGAATGAACACACATAGCCTTCAGGTCATCGTGTATGTTGTCTTTGAGATTTTATACTGTTTTATGCAGGCTTGTGATGGAAACACTCATTCCTGTCATCCTACATATATGTAACCCTACCATGTTTAGTATCTATGAATTAGTCTTCTGATGATCTAAACGAGAGTGTATATTATATGTTGGTACATAGGCAATATATTAGTGTCCTGAGAATCTTTAGTAATTTCGATTCAAGTTCCATATGCAAATTACCATGCTTCCACACAAAGAGTCATAATAGTTTTGTATATTTATTAGGCCGAAGAGACCCTATTACTAGTAGCAACTCTGCATTTTAACCATTAGTCAAACTTTTCTTTTCACATTTACATCTATAGTTGGACGACTGGATTCATTTATGATCATGCATAATGCAGCTAGGCTTGTTTGCTAACTGGCTATTATATGTTTTCATGTAAAAATGATCTCACTATGGCAAAAGGTAGTGTAAAAATGCTCAACAGAATGTGTGACCTGCAAGTTATATAAAATAAATGTCTTGTGAAAATGGAATACCACTGAACTCCCTTAGACAGCGGCCTCATCAGTTATTTAAGCACATAATTATTTAATATCTACTGGATGCTCAGCGTAGGAGCCCATGAGCAATGAAGTGGAGTAGGAGGCATATGTAAGGCCCACAAAAATAAGATGATGAGCAATGGATAGCTAGTTTTTTTGTTTGTTTGGATTTGCTTACTATTATCATAATCACCAGCTGGAGTGCCCTTGATGGCCACCAGAGGGCACTCCATCCCAGACTTCTGCCACTCTATCAAGGACTTCATTCCCCATAATCCTCTAGAATCCTCTCGGTCTCATCAGCACTCATTTTTTGCACCTGTGTCTCATTAGCATTGTTAGCTCACCTATATAAGCCCGGATCTCTCTGTCATTCATTGCTAATGCTGTGTCCCAATGTGCCTACTTACACTACGCCCTTAAGGTATGTACTTTTTTGGTGAAGAAAAAGTACACACTTTTGAATGTGTAGTAGAAGAGTAGGCAAGCTTTGGGACATACTATCACTTCACACAACTGTCTTTAACGGATGCTCTGTCGCATAGATACAGGCACCCTGTCACTGTAAACTGGCCTGTCAATCATCTTGTCACAGTTAACATCCTCCACATTGCATTTCATTTAACTTCCTACCGTATTGGAGAGAAAAGAAGTAGCACAGTGATCTGCCAGTCGCGGGTCTTTCATGCCCAGAACTCTGCTCATATTTTATGCATAATGATGCATTTAAAAGTTAACGACCAAACGGATGTTTATAAAAGTTTACATTGCTTTTGCAGATGAAATATAACACAGATAACATTAAATAAATATTTTTTACCAGGTTAAATGTTGAATATTAGTAACTCAAACCCATTTTTCTAAGCCTCTCTACCTGCCGGTCGCGCACATCCGCCATGTTTGTAGTTTTAACGCGTTTTATTAGTGTTTGTAGTTCTGGATAGAAAGCGCAATGGATTGTGGGCAATATTAGCCATTTGAGTGTGCACGGATCCACACTTCAAAAATCGACCTGAAATCGTAGACCATCCGGGGACTTTCGGCATACTCTTTTCAACATACTATGCTTTGGGACACACTTATTCTAATCTCACATACTATTTAGGATGGATAGTATGAACATTGAGACGCAGGGCGTCTTTCCATGGCAAACATAGTAACAGTAGTATGCTAAGTTATACAGTTACGAATTCAGATTCGTTATGAATCAAGATTCAATGATTGAGCTGAAGTATATGAAATTGACTGATGGTGCAAAATAAAAGCTGGTTTTAATAAACGCTCACATCCAATTACAGTGAACGCCTTATTAATAAAACAATAAAACGTAAAAACGCATTATGGAAACGTTGTAAAGCAGGTAAAATGCCACGCCCATGATGTCAAGGGCCACGTGATGATGTAATTACGTCGTGTCGTAAAAGATTAAATGAATCATTTTTTGAAACAGTTCTTAGAGACGAACTGTTCTGAAGAACCAATTCGAGTAAAAGACTCGGACTTCCCATCACTAGCCGGGATGGAGCTTGACAGCGGTAGCGGCAGACCCCTCCCCTGGACAAGTTTATGAACGGTTCCCTTTTCCTGTTGCAATCCGATTTAATTATCCTAAAGCAATGTATATGATACAGACAGATTAAAACTGATAAAATCGCTGAATGTTTAAACACGTCTCATTTGTCACTTTTTACGAGTAAGTTCCCTTTAGTCGATGCAGAAAAGCGCCCGGAACTTTTATACGTCTCAGGCGCCAGCCGGACAGTTGATTGTGCTGCGCATGGAAACGTGCATGGACGACATTGAGGTCTTCTGAGAGGGACAATCATGTACAGAAGATTGTTAATAAATATTAATCAGGTTCGAAATAGATTCATTCATACGCACAATACACGATTAACTTTACCTTCCACAAAATGTAAAGAGAGGGAGAGTTTCGCCCCTGTTACCAGGTAAGTTACAGAGCTAAGAACCTGACAGGGTGACAGCTCGGATGAGATTGAGTTATGTTTATGTGTCAGTTAAAAGTCTCAATCTGGAATTTAAATATCTCAAATGGCAGAATAAAGTACCACTTGATTAACCTGCAGAATGTTCCATTTGCGTGTTGATTAGGTGTTTGCAATGTATATTAAATATCTAAATATACCTTCCAGCCCGTATGTTAATTATTGCTCTATAATTTGATTTTAAAATGTTTAACAGATAAATTATCCAAATTCTGATGTTTTTGTTTTAAATTATTAATTTTATCATTTTATCTAATTTCTTTATTTTAGGGCCCCATGTACAGCAAGGCCATTAGGAACCAGTAGCATCTCTTTTAGTGAAAATAAAGAGAGCTCCACATCCCTGTCAGAAGACAAAGGAAAGACACCAGAAGAGAATGAGGTGAATGCAGAGGTTAACACTGATGGGCAGAGGAACACAGAAATGAATGAGGGCACTGACATTTCAAATGCAACATTGACATCACAGTTAGAGACTGAACCAGAGGTTAAACCTGAGGACAGCAAACAGCTTGAAAAGACAAAAAGTGGGAAGGAGAGTCTTTTGGAGCTACTTGGGGCAATGAAGGTGGAGGTCACAACCGTACGTAAAATAAGACCCTCAAAGACTCCAAGAACGAGTGAGAGGCCCGACCAAGAGCCCATGGAAAGCACACACAGCATGTTCCAGCGTGCCGCAGCTGAGGGTTCACAACAGCAGTGAGTTATATATACATACAAGCATAATTCATTCACAAATTGGTAATGCTGACACTGAAATCCCTACGATAACAGCAATTCCATATATGTTTACACTAAGAGCTAAATCACAAGATTCAGATTAATGAATTAAGAATATTATGATATAATTTTGATTTCTGACTAGCAAACAGTGCATCCATTCTGAAGTGAAAGTAGCAACATTTTTCTGTACTTTCTGTACTTTAGTGGGACCTTGAGTTCAGCGCTGGTTGCTGCAGTCTCTGCCGCCGCATCCACCCTGCCGAACAGACATCAGGCAGAGTCAGAGCTCCTTAAGCAGCTGAGGAAACATGAAGCCATACCTGACACCCAGAGGAGAGCAGACTTAGGGTAGGGCTCATTTCAGATGTTGTGTGTATCAAAGTTGGCATGAAACTGAAATCTATTTCCTAAACGCTTCTTATTAAACATATTTTAAACAATACATCTATGTGTAGGTTACATTTTAAAAAATAAACTTGAGCTTAATATTTTTAATCAGAATGTCAAAGTTTGATCTTCCATTGAAATGCCAGACTTCTGTTGATGTGTGCCGGACTTCTCCATTCATTTAGTCTGCTTAAACCCCACCCCTTTTATAACAATCGACTACGACTCGCATTCATATCTGCCACCGTTCAATCAACAACCGATGGATAAAACCGTCCGAGACCTGCTTTGTGATTTTAATTGCATAAAAATGCATGTTGTAAAAGTGATGTTTTATTAGTGAATACAAATATGGACCTTCCTGTCTAAATGTGGAAATAAAGTGTAACATTAGTACATGTGTTAGAACAATTATGTGGTATCATCTCAAAACTTTCAGACACATAATTGCCAATATGAAAGTCGGAAAGAGGCCGAATGGCAGATCAAACGTCAGACCTACCAGTCAGATTCGTTTTGACGATGACGGAAAGGGATATACTCAAGACAGAGGCATTACCAGTGAACTTGATGGAGTCCGTAGAAGGTAAAAAAAAAAAAAAACGTCCCTGAAATGTCCTTTTTAAATACAAAATATTTTTCCACTAACCTTGTTTTTTTTTTTTTTAAAGGAAGAGTCCTTTCACTAGTAAGAGGTTGAACCTCTTTGCTGCAGGTGCTGAGCAAGACACATTGTCAGATTTGGGTAAGGAGAAGTTCTGTTTTATGGCATTAACACCTTGCAGCTGACACATTTGAGTATGTCCGTGTGAAACAGTGTAGCGTCTGGACCAATCAAAAACACAATTTTTCATTTGATTTAACAAATCAGTTATTCATTAGATTAACAAGTCGTCACAGACCCCTCACCCAATAGACTGGGCGCCAGGATGTCTGCGAATGACCACAGGCCACTGGTTACCATGGCAACCCCGACACCTTTGCTAAGACCAGAGCCATTTACGACCTGATGGAATGGGAGTAGGGAAAATCACTGCGTGTTCCATAGCAAGAGGCACAATGCACAGTAGAAATGGACTTTTCTATGATTAATTATTCATATTTCCCTTATGAGCTGATTCGCTACAAGAGTGTTACTTAGCCTGTCCTGTTCGCTGCTCTGAATTTCAGGCCCTACTCTTTGGGACATTGATCTAGCTAATCAAATTGTCCAGGCAACAAATCAGATGCCTCGGAATGGCTTTGAGGAGATGATCCAGTGGACCAAAGAGGACAAACTTTGGCAATATCCAATCAACAATGAGGCTGGTGAGTTCCACTGTAAGAATAGGTTGCATCCATCTTTGTTTTTAATTCTGTACCTTTTCTTAATCTTGTCTTCTGGCACATCATGCAACTTTTTTAGGCCTGGAGGAGGAGGCCAGTGTGCCCTTCCACGAGCATGTGTTCCTGGAGAAGCACCTAGATGAATCATTCCCCCAGCAGGGTCCAGTCAGGCACTTTATGGAGCTTGTAATTACAGGCCTTGCAAAGAATCACCACCTCATGGTTCAACAGAAAAAGGAACATATTGACTGGTTCAGAGACTACTTCCGACAGAAAGAAGATGTCTTGAAAGAGGCTGAGGCATAACTTAACTAAGGATCGGACAAAGATAGCAAATGACTTTGGATCCAACTGTACTGAATGCCCTAGAACCAGCTAATTAATATCCTAACTGCAGTGATAATTAGCAAAGCTTGATTAAGCAACTGGAAGTAATAATTGCATCCATAACCAGATTGAAAGACTGGATCATTGTCGTTGCTTCTTAATGGTCAGCTGTGTTATACAATCTCCTGAAAATTGTCTGATTTTTGTGTTGTTTACTAAAACATAACTTTTTCAATAAATAGTCTGGATATTGCGTATGCTGCTCATAATTCAGTTTACTTGTGTGGCACTTTTCACAATACATGTTACAAAGCAGCATAAAGAATTGTAACTCCAACTTGAAATTACTATAAATATATCTAGCTTTATCCGCATACACATAAAGTGCTATATACTACAGCAAATCTCAACTGTTTGTGTATTTCATTGCCCTGTCGCCAGCTCTAAACTGCTAAATGTAAACAGCTAGGCATTAATGTATTATATAAACATGAATATTATCTGTAAAGCTGTTTTGAAACAATGTGTATCATAAAAAGCACTATACAAGTGAAAATTGACTTGTTGGGGGTTCCCACTCTTTTGAACACCAGATTTCAGAATTTTAGGATATCAAGATCTTAATCAGACTTGTACGTAGTGAAGGCCTCAACAACAATTAATGTGCGATTACAATTTGTCAAGATGTTCAGGTCAACAGTATGCTGTATATCATTTTTAAAAATATCCATGCACCTAAGGCAGGGCTTTGCTGGTACCTTCCAGCAAAGTTCTGCTCCACCTCTAATCAAACACACCTGAACCAGATAAATAAGATCTTTAGAAACACTTCTGGTTATTACTATGGGCATGCTGGAGCAGGTTTGGCACTGACCTCAGCAGGAAGTTAGTTCTCAAGGAACTGGATTGGGCACCTCTGTAGAAGATGGGTTTTCAACTCTGGCCCTCGGAGGTCCACTTTTCTGCAGTTTTGCTCCAACCCTAATTAAACACACCTGAACAAGCTAATCAAGGTCTTCAGGATGGCTACAGAGATCGTCTAATTATTTGGGGATGCCAGGGTCTGTAGTACTAACCATTGGAAAAAGCTTAATGGCTAACTTGGATTTTAGCCATTATGCTTTTTTGGTTAAAGGTTGCAGGCTTGCCTTCCAGTGGCTTTGGCTACAAGGTTACAGGCAGGTGAGATTGATTAAGGTTGGAGATACATTTTTAATATCAAAGTTTTAATATTGCAGCTGCAGGAAAATCAATATCAGACTGATGGATGACAGAAAAACATAGGTTGGAAAGAATTCAGCAGTAAACTGCTACGATACCATGGCTAGATCATGTGAATCAGAAAAAAGGTAAAATTGGTCAATTTTTGGTTGGTTTTGTGATTGAGCATTCAAAAGCTTTAAAAAAAAAAAAAAAACAAGTCTACTCAGAATCCATGTATCTAAAATTTAAGTACATTCTAAAAGGGAGGGAATCCAGCACGCAAACAAGACAAGTATTTGATTTCACACAACAGAAGACATCTGACAATTACGGTTTTATTCAAAGTGTCTGATTACAAAGAATGTACATGTCTTTTATGAGCAACACAAACAAAACTTTTCAGGGAAGTCATTTATCAACACATGGAGCTCAACTAATCAGACACTCAAAACTCAGTTGGTTTCATCAAATGAAAGCGTTCGACAGAGATCACTTCACATGATATGTCTTTTAACAGTCACTTTCAAAAAGCATCTATTCAGACACTGATGTATAAACATGAATACATGTTGAAAAAGAATTCTAACCAAAGCTAAAAATCATATTTTCACAAAATTCTGGCAAACAGAAGGTTTTGTACAGGTTAAGGGTATATACAAAAATGTAATGCTAATCTGTTTTTGAAACTCCAAAAAGACAAATGCACAGAATTCAAGACTTTATCTCTAAAGCACATCAAAGAAAAAAAAAATCAAAAACAAAAACTACTATAGAAGAAAAATAATACTTTTATTTGCGTTTTTTTTTTTTTTTTTAGTTCAAACTGTTGCACAGCAGGAGATAAGGGAAAGTGAGGGGGTAAGGGAGCTCCATAGACAGGCTCTACAGTGGACGACTTGCCTCAGCATATGCGATCTACAAAAAAAAAACAATATTAATGGATAATATAATTAAATGACAATATTCAACAGTAATGAACAAAAATTCAGACAAGGAAAAAAAAAAAAATCTGTATCATTCAGGTGTGTGAAATTGGACTCACAATTTTGGGTCACCACCGGCGATAGCTAGTGGCTTGACGCTGATGGGGCACTTTATGCCTCAACGTCTGCAAGTTCTTGTACTTTGACATGATACTTTGACTCTTTTTGAAGACAGGCTTCTGATTGAAGGGTGGTCTTGGAATTAAAGTACCCTAAGAGGACAGAAAATATTATGGATTTACTTGCAATGTGCATGGAAACACTACATAAGCCAAATCAAGCCTACTACAAAGACTACACAGTTAAATAATAATCATGTATTATTGTTATTATTCAGTGTTGTGACAATAATAATACTTTTCACTTCTAAAACAGTATACCAACAAGCATCACTTACCATCAATGGCTTCCTAATAACTCCGTCAGGGGCGGCTCCCCTCTTCACTCCAGCAGTTGCCCCACAATTAGGCCTCTATGTACAGAAGAACAAATGTTTCACTACAAATCACTATAAATGACTAACACGTGTAAAAACAATATAAAACGAGAAAAACAAGACAAGCTTTTACTTTTAAAGCACCCTCGAGGAGTAAAAGACATTGACATTTTAAGACTTTACCTGAAATGACCCAGGCTTCCTTTGGGTGTTTTCTGGACTTCCAGAAGACCTACAAAATTGTAAAGTATTGCATTCAGCCAAATTGTTAAGATTTAGCATATAGAACAGACCAAGAATACAGTTTCTCACTTACCGTCTTTCTTTCTGTTCCTGTGAAGAGCTAGTAGGACTTTGAAGCTTGGTGAAGCGTTCATTCAATGTTAAATTCCCATGAGCTTCTGATTCCTCTGTAAGATCGAGAAAATTAAGAACAAAACAAAAAAAAAAGTTAAAGACATTTACAAGTATAAACATGAAAACTAGCATATTGCTACAGAGTGAATTATTTGCAAATCATTCAGACTTTTACCAGATTTGTTCTTGGGTGCCTTGTTTCTCCAGGGTGCATTGTTCTTAGGGCTAGTACTGGGTTTGTGCCCCGCCTCCCAATGGGAAACCACAACAAGATCACGTGAAAGTCGTCTGTCTATTGGTGAAGAGCTGAAAAGAAAGTCAACAAGGCATTTGAACAAGTGATCCACATCATTCGGGCTCTTAAGGAATAAATTCTAAACATCATAAAGCATTCAGAAAAAGCAGAAGGCATGCACAAATGTTTTCTGATTTCAAAGTGAAATGAACTTGTGCCTTGTGAACGGAGCAGAGAAATGTTGCACTTCAAACTAAATTACTCAAACATTCACAGTCCTCAAGAACCCAATTGTACTGTTGCAAATGCACAAGGACCAATGATGGATTACTACATGGGTACTTACAGCAGAGCAAGCCCATCATCTCCATGCTTCAGTTTGAATTGGCAGATACATTTTCCCTGATTCACCTTGGCCTTTAGCAGCCTTCCTTTCGCTAATGTGAATAACCAATATTGGCAGACTGAATGAGCGGACTGAAGAACGCCGTGCAGGAATCATGTTACGCTCCAAAAAGTGAACAGACTGACATGCAAGCACTTCCTTTTTATCCAGACTTGACAAGTCACACATTCTTCTCAACCCATCCTCTCACACTGGATTAGATGTGTTTGGAGACTGCAAATGCTTCTTGCTGGAACACACATTTCATGGTATAAACGCTGGTTTGCAGCTCTGGATTCTGCAATGGCATTGAGGTAAAGTTTCCAAATACAGGATTGATTTTGACAAATTGTTGGCCAGTTCTCCTTGAGTAAAATCCAGAAGCTTCAAACTACATGGTTTGTGGAAAGACATTCATCAACTTCTTTGCATATGTATATCCATCTTCACTTAAAGGGTAGGTATTTGGAACTAAAATTGCTCAGATAGTTCTTCTGTTGCAGAACTTCTATTGAGGGTGACTATAAATTAATGGTTGACATTTTGGCAAATATGTTTCATTAGGCACAACTGGATCAGGTCTTATCTTCAGCACAGCTCCAGCTTCCTGCCATTTCAGTCAATGGGTTGGTTGTAAAATAACAAGATCCCTGCTTGCATAAAAGGCATTTAAGAGCCTAAATCTTTCATAAAAACCACCCACGTGATGACAAAGGTCTGTAGTTACAAAGGAGGGATGTGACAAATGAGAATGTCCATTTTGCTCCCATCTCTTTGATCTGTCGTAGACGAAAGTGCATGCAAGTCTTCTTTCTCATAGTAGTTCTCACAAGATGAGGCCTCTTGTTGAGTGCAGTTTCAAGGCATTCCTGAGGTAACTGGACATGGAATTTCATTCTTTTAACCACGGTCATCTGGTAAGATTTGCTCAGCATCTGATATTATTCTTTGGCAACGCGTTCAAGAGAGTTCTCTCTTCTTGCAAACAAATCTGTTTTCCACTGAAAAAGCAGTACAGCCCCGGAGTTGATGTTTCTTCATCCAGTCAATCATTTAAGTTCTTCAAAGGGAAAAATATCAAATGATAGTATCAAAATGTCGTAAATGTAGAAATGGAATCTGGCTGTGAAAAATTCTTGTCCGTTCTCTATGAAATCCATTCACATTTCCATTTTCCAAGACATCCTATCCTATGTCCTTAAGACGTAGCCGTGACAGATTGGATTTTGCTCATTGTTACTGCAGTTAGTTGCATAATGAGGCAGAGTGTCCTTCTGCAAACACTTAAAATGAAGGCTTAAAAACCATTTCTCTCCCTGGAAGACATTTTAAACATCTCTTCTGGGTCAATGTCGATCTGGATGCATCATTGTGGGACAATTGGCATTTGACTTTTGGAACAAAATGGACTGCGATTGTGAAACTTTTGAAAGACCACTTGCTCAGACTTATCTCTTATCACATTCTCTTGACAAGGACAGAGGTATTCTGGACAATGACAGGATTAACATCATACTGTTGTCAATAATGAGGAGGAAAACAGGCATGATTTTCTTTTTTCTCTCCTCATCCATCTCATTTGACAAGGTGACACCCCTTTGATGAAAGTTGTGCCATTGAAAAACAGGAAGCTTGACCTTCTAAACATCACGCGCCCATTGCCACAGTGTGAGGGGTGATACCATACCTGTGTGCGCTCACAGAGCGACGGGATTCCACCTTTGTTTCGGAGTCCCTCTCAGGCTCTGCAGTCTTGGAATCTGTGTTCGGGGATGACTCTCTGGATGATGACATCTTTTTGAGTGGTAACTTGCGTGGTGAGACTCCTGGGGAATCTTTGCCAATCTTCGGTGCGGTCTGAGGCTTGGGCTTCTGGACTCTGTCTGAGATTCTTGGCCTCGGTGGAGGCACTTTGAACCGGGCCACTGACTCTGCTCTAAACTTCTGTGCCTTTAGCAGTCGACTCTTATCTTGAAGGGACAAACCACGACCTCGGAAGCCCCTGAGAGGAACAGGTCTCACTGACAATTCCCTGCTGAAGCGCTTTGGTGGCCCATGCTCCAAACCACTTGATGACGGTGGCCGCCTGAATTCTTGACTGTTCCTCTTCATTGGCCGTCCAAAGGGCCTTTCCTGAGGTCGCAAAGGCGGATATGGTCTGAATGATGAGCCAGATGGGGGTGGGCCTGGCCTTCGTGCCGGTGATCTGTAAGGGGGCCGAGCATGTGGATTTCCCCCTCTTCCCTGTGCCCATTCCATGCCGGCGCGCCGGAACTCCCTTCCAACCTCTCCATGCGGTGCACGCTGATCTCTCTCTGCAGACCACCTACATATCCATTACAAACAATACAAACAAGTTGATTATAATGCCAGTTTGTGCTGCTTGAGAAAGCTCTTGTGGAAGCTCTTAACGTCTATGAATTTAGATCCAGCCCCAGGCTGCTGAATGCCATATCACTTCTGTGCCAGTATAACTTTAAGGGGAAAAAGCCTCAAATGGTTTTACATTTTCTCCAGACAGACTGTTTCACTTTATAGGCTTTATCATTAGATCCTGCGGTACTTTACACTGACAGAAAGCTGAAGGAAGCTGGGATTTACTCTCACCACCCTGCAGTGTACTGGACTTTTGCATTCTAACACATAACTGTATATTTACTTTACCCAGCCTGCACAGTTTCATTCCTGTACCTCTCTGGATATGAACTCCTTCCATGAAACTCTCTGGGTTTTCTATGGGGTGGGCCGGAGAGCCTCGAATCCCCACCGGGGGGGTGAGGGTAACCTCCTGGGCCATTCCAGTGGTGCCCGCCAAGTGTTGGTCGGCCAAAGGGCCTCTCCCGAGGTGTGGGGCACCAGCTCCTGTCATGCTCCTGGGGGCTTGGGCGTCGCTGCGGACCCCTGAAGGAACTATGTGGCGAAGGGACCCGCCTATCTGACGGAGGGCCGTGGAAATGGCGAGATGGAGATGTGTGGCTAGGGTGGTTATTGTGGAAAAGTGGTGCTCTGTGGCTATGCGGTCCATGTATAGGACCATGTAGGGACTGCCTGTGCTGGACTGGGGGAGGGCGGCTTGTGCGGGGCGGAGAAGGCCTCCTGCGGCCCCGCTGTGAATCCTGTGAGCTGGAATACGGATGGAAGTTATTCTGGTTCTGCATCCACTGTCCATGTGGTCGCTCTCTGCGTTCACCCATGAGCGAGGGCCTCTTGGGGTATGGCTGGGGTCCACTGCTGTTGTTATCTCTCCAACTTGGTGGGGCTTTTCCAGGAGGTCCTCTGAAACCTCTCTGGCTTCTTGAAGGGGGGCCAAATCGCCCTTCATGATTCATGCTGCTGTAGCTGTCCGAGAAAGGCCTGTATTAAAAACAAATGTAAATTTGGAACCACTGTTATATAGATCATTATGTAGATATATCAGAATTAAATATTTTATCTACAGTATTGTAGTACCTGTGTTTGGAACGAGGAGATCCTGAGTGTTGTCTCACCATTTTTCAGCTTTTAAACCTATCTTAAGTGAAAAAAAAAAATAAAAAAAATTAAATATTACTCTTTCATGTCATTTACACTAATGACAGAACAGGACTGACATAAAAACAGCAAAACAAAAGGGAAAACACTTCTAAAAATCAGAAAGTGAAAGTAAGACTAGCAGTGCAATGGCAATAAATTCTGGCATTATTCTTTGCATAACAAATCTAGGAAATAAAAAAGAAAGCCAAGTTATCATTTTCAGCATGTGTAATACATGCCTATCTTAAATAATGATCTAAAAATAGATGCTACACTATCCCAGAGCCATTTTCAATGCGTTTTATTAAAATTGTATTTTTTAGTTCATAATATATTTTAAAAACCCTTTTACCAATACATGTAAAGCATATGGCTGTCTAACCTGATCAATGCATTTATATCGAGATTATCACGCCACACTACAAAGAATCGATATAAAACCACTGAATGTGTTTTAATCCCATGATACTTTGCCCCATAAATCGTGTTCCAGGGACAAATAATCAAATGTAATGTATTAATTATTACACATAACATGCTGAAATAAAGCATCGTCCTTGATTTAATTCATTAGAAATTAAGAGAAATAAGACGAGGTCGACGACACCACATTCCTGGCCTACATGAACGCGTGTCTCAGGGCCGACAAGGCCTGCGTTTCACATTCAGGGTAATTCGAAACAAACATAACACGTTTCATTGGTAATACTACACGTGTAATATACAACAAAAGTTTTTTTTTTTTTAAACAGATGCAATTTTAAGTTGAATACAAAAACACATCAAAGTTAAGTCAAACAGCGTCTTCCGCGTTCAACGTCAATGCGAAACTACGACAAAGCGAAAACATTTTAAATTACAGTTTAAATAACATCATGCAACAGTATTAGTTAGTTTTCAAAGTTTAAATGTCTAGATTTTTAATTTCGACAAAGTTGACCGGTTGAGTCGTTTTGACATACCCAAGGTTGTCCCGACACGAAAACAGATACGTTACCCAAATCTAGTTCATCAGCAAACGCTTAGCCGTGATAGCTAACAAACGTCTTCCTTTAAACGACGCTCCACATCCGATCGAAGATGAACCGTGTATGCTTTCAAATTAACAAAAACCCGTCGCCTTCGTAGTTACATCGAGGCCGTTCCGTCGAAAAAAAACCCCGTGTTGACTGAAATTACCTTCAGACGACCCGAACAGCTGCGGCGTGACGTCAGCAGAGGGGGACAGGAACTGACTGGATTCATCCGACTGCGCCCATGCTGTTGCTTTGCTTTGTTAGTATTTTGTATCATTTTGTAAACCTAATATTTATTATATTCATTCATTCAAGAATAGTGGTTTCGCGGGGGAAAGGATAAAAATAACGTATTGGAGTTGAAACAGTACAAAAAGACATGGAGATCAGATCAAGCATGAGACAGTTGTCACTCACTGCTCAAGGCTGAAACCTCTTGTGTCTGTCAATGACATATAACAGAGCCATTTGCCAAGTGAAACCCATTTTTATATAGGAAAAAGTATGAAGGTAAAATGACGTCAAAAAGATTTGCATACGCAGGGTAATATTTGTGGAAGTGTACATA
>NW_015555728.1:1841928-1851196 GCF_001515605.1 Sinocyclocheilus anshuiensis
ATATCTGTATGACATTATATTCTGCAGTTCTTCCCTGTTGTACCGAATATCTATACTTTTCAAATTATCATATCGAAGTTAGAAATTCAAATATTGTGACAAAATTTATTTTGTAGGGTGCCACAAGTTTGTTAAAATTTCCAAAGGGTGCCGCGACTAAAAAAAGGTTGGGAAACACTGCTTTAAACTGTTGTTTTCGCTTGCAAATCACTGTTCACAGGCTTGCAGTGCTTTCGACAAACACGTGCCAAAAGTGTAAGCGCAGAAAAATGGAAGTCAGACGCATGCAGATCATATTTATTTTGCGTTAGCATGAAGCTGCAGTTTCACAATACATGAATTACACTTACGAGTAAAACAGTAAAATGCTGCAAATAATTTTTTCTTACGCTTGAAACGCGATTTACACCTTTACAAAGCTTCTCTTGTGCATGCAAATTTAGCTTACGCTTACAGTCTTATGTACACTTCCACAAATATTACCCTGCGTATGCAAATCTTTTTGACGTCATTTTACCTTCATAAAAAGTCTTTTGTCTTTGTTACCCAAGACCAGCACATAAAATACTGGGTTAAAATAAGATTACATGCACATTTCAATATTCCACTTGTCATAGGCCTAGAGGTTGTTGACTACCTTGACTGTGGTACACTCTTAGAAAAGATGTGTCAGAAAGGTTTTGCACAAAGATGTGTAAACGTGTATAATTTAACACATTATGTGCTGCCCTTTACTACATACATTATGTTCAAAAACATACATGAAATTCTAAACAAAATGTTGATGGAAAAATCATTGGTTGTTTAGCTTATTGTCAAAATATTTATTATGATGAAATATCAACAATTACATTAATAGAACTGCAGAATATATATACAATTTAAACCGTCGAAAAGGAAATGTCCAACACAGGACAAAACAGTTATTTTCATCTCATTAGGTAACATGACACATAACCCCACCTTCATAATCATTTCACTTTTTTCCAAACTTTGCTGGACTGATGTACACTGGTGGCCAAAAGTATTTTGAAAGAAGTCTCTTTGATGCTCTAAAAACATTTCTTATTATCAATGTCTGTACTCATCCATCCTTTCCACAGCATAGGAGTAAAAGTCATTATCAAAATAGCCTTTTAAAAGCCAACACAATGTTTTTGTCCACCTTTGGGAATAAATTAACTTCTCCGAAGACTGGATCCTGCTCAGAACTTGACTGACAACATCAGAATGTTCCCTGGTCTGTATGTGCGTCCACAAACACAAATGTACTCCATCCTTTAGTGGAGATCCCGGGTTCCAACACTAGATTAAAACAGAGAGAGAGGAGAAAATTCCACATTAGTGTCAATTTATTTTTAACCTACATTTCCAAACCTTTTAACCCTTTTTTACTCTAAGAATATACATTTGTAAGTAACAGCTTGTCAATAACATATACAAATATTTCAGCTGAACTGTAAACTAAATTATGCCAGATTTAATTTTAATACTTACATAAATTCTGTCTAAAAATGCTGAGATCCACAGAGAGAAAGACTCCAATTGAGGATTTAGCCTTCAGCTTGTCTGCAGTGAAGGGGTAGCTGTTTGAGACAAAAACACACTAAGACACATGCAAGAAATCCCTATGTGATGATCTTTCTCCTTCCTACCCCCCTGTGCACTGATATTAGGTACCTTCCTGGTCATGTGGGACTGCAATGGTAGAGAGTCTTCTGCCTAATAAAAGATCAAAATAATGCTAAAATATAAACTAGTTTATAAACTAAAGAATGCTTGATTTAGTATGAATGAATGATTTAGTGTGAGTTTTATTGCAGTGCTTACCTGAATGGTGAACATAGAAAATGGTCCATCTTCTGATTGATTAATTTGCTGTGTAATAAACATAATGTTAGACATCACTTATTTGATAATGTTAGCAAATTTAGATTGTAAGCTAACGTTACCTGGTCTGCACCAGTGGCTCAGCACTTATAACATATTGCTAATCATTTCAGCAAACTTTTAAATACTTTAGACATAATAAATAAAGAGCATTGCTAGCACCATTTCTTTACTGACAAAAACAGAGTAAAATACACAGTCTAAAAGTGCGGTCACATTTACCACTGCCTGGCGAAATTTCGCGTGCTAAATTCAGTCATTTGTAAAGGTGTCTTCACTCTCGGGAATTTCGAGTGAAAGTGGGAAAAGTGTCTATTTGAAATAAGGTTTCAACGCGTTTTCGCCGCGCTAACCAACAGAAAGCTGCTTGATTTACAGTGAAGTTACGTGACTAATGTGCTTTAGCTAACGTTAATGACACAAAATGTGTAAATTAGAGTGTTACACATAAAGTGTGTAATTTTTTAACGCATCTTTTCCAAGAGTGTATGTGTTATGACTGAGGATATACTATAATTATGTTAATTGAATTTAGTATGTGAAAATGAAATTATATTTCTCTTTTTCCTGTATAATGCATGCAATTTAAGGAGCTAGTTCACCAACAAATGAAAAATCTGTTATCATTTACTCATCCACATGTCATTCCAAACCTGTATGACTTTCATTCATCTTCGAAACACAAATATTTATAATGAAACTGAGTTTTCTGTCTCTGTCCCTTAGTTGTAGTTCACGCATTTGAACATCCAAAAAGGTCATTAAGTCAACTAATCCATATAAATCGAAGAGATTAGTTCAAGTTTTGTGAAGAGATTAGACCATGTATAAAACATAATTATGCAAGGTACTAAACACAGTGGTGTATAGCTGTGAAATACTATGTTGTCATCATATCCAGAGATCTTCAGTAACTGTTCATTCTGGAAGTCTGGACAAAAATATTTCAAACCTGGAAGACTTTAGGCATGTCATGTCATTGTTGTTTTCATGTTTATTAATGTTTGTACATATAGTGCAGGGATTCCCAAATGATTTTGTCAGCCAAACTCCTTAAAATAAAATATTTACTTTATCTCTAAGGAAGTTAATATTTCAAATAATTTAACAACACAATTGCATGTTTACAGTTCTCTGACGTCGGTCATTGATCACATTGACATGCAGGTAAACAAATAAAGTTTTAATTGTATTTTTAGTGTTTACATTATTTGTATTTTTATATTTTTATGATTTAATTCATTATTAGCTTTTATTCAACTCACAAACCCACTACAGTTTATACATTAAAGCCAATTTGGGAAACCCTGGTGTAATGTAATGTGTAATGCATTTTATGAAGTTGATATAAAAAAAATATATTTATTTATTTAGTCATTTAGCAGACGCTTTTATCCAAAGCGACTTACAAATGAGGACAATAAAAGCAGTCAAAACTAACAAAAGAGCAACAATATATAAGTGCAAATGACAAGTCTCGGTTAGCCTAACACAGTACACGTAGCAAGGTGTATATATATATATATACATATATATATATATATATATATATACATATACATATATATATATATATATATACATATACACATATATATACATACATACATACGTACATATACACATACATATATATATACATATACATACACATACATACATATATTATATATATATATATATAGATATATATTTTCTTTCTATTTGCTTTTTTAATATCAATATGGTACATTTAATGGTAAATTGGAAAAAAAAAAATGTCAACCTAAAAGTCTCTTAATCTAAAAGTAATCTAAAAAGAATTCAGACTACAGTTTTCATCATGTAATCTGTAATCTGTAACGGAGTGAATTTTTTTTTTCTGTGGATCTAGAACCCAGGTCCAGATAATTGCAGATTATCAGAGAGAAATTAATCCTAAACTAGAGATCTCTGGTGGTTCTTTCATCACACAATCTCTTACACACCTTCTTTCTTACAGTAAATGCCATAAAAACACAGAATTATTTTTGCTATAGGCAGTCAAAAGTTGTTTTGGTTGTGTTGGTAAAAATAGATCTGTCAAAACTCTCACTACAAAACCCTCAGTGTATACCCATCCAACAGACAATAATGAATAACGATGGAAACTACCCCCATTATAAATGAGAAATCAGACTTTTATCCTCACTTCGCATTGCCATATGTTATGCTGATAGATCTCAGATATGAATCCTAAGCCTGTGTTCGTTAGTACATAACAGCTCACATGACATTTGTGGATTAAGTGAACCATAAAAATACATAAAAACAAAAATATGCTTCAGTTCATTGGGTTACATTTTCAGACACTGGTCTTTTGACTTTGTCTTTCGACTTTTCACTCCTCTTGCCCTTTATCTCTCAATCTTTCCATAATTTCCACAAGAACAGCATCAGTTAAAGGATGTGTTGCTTGTGTAGTCAAAAAGAGAAGTGTTTGCATACAATGTGTTTGCAACAGATGTGAGATGCTGATGATCAGACTTTCCCTGCGGCAAATCATTTGGTTAACAAGCTTTTGTCTTCTAACCAAGAGCTCCATACAGTCATTGCCTCAATATTTTTGCCTAGCCTTTGTAAGTTATGAGAGGGAAATGGTAGGAAGTCATGAAGCAAGTCAGTCAACTGTATATGCTGTAGAGGCGATTGTTCAGGCAACTGTTACATTTAAGAACTGTCTGGAGCTGTACTGACATCAACAAAGACTATCGCATTAAGGTAGGAAATTGACAGATAATAAAATTTTATGTTGTGGCTCTTTAAAACACAACTTAAAAATATAAAAATATATATAAAAATGTATAAAACTTTATATGTATATATATATATATATATATATAGAGAGAGAGAGAGAGAGAGAGAGAGAGAATATTATACTTATATATATATATGATTATATATTATATACTTATATATTAATATATTATAAAGATATTCAATATTCGTTTTATTACTTTTACAAAAAAAAGATTAGGCTACACTGTTTCTTTTTAATACTTTCATTCTTTTCGATACTTGTCTTCAGTAGCTACCTATATGACAATGTTAAACTTCTTTTACAATTATCAGAATATTTATTCTAATTCCTTAAATTCTAACTCGAATCGCAGTTCTGTGTTCTGTTTGCTTTAAATTTAAGGAACTGAATTAGAATTTTTTTAAATGGCACTAGTGAAGTTAAAAAAAGTGTCATTTTGGTTGCAATTTCATATAATTCTGTTTTACTATTTATACTATGTTTGAAAGTTATAGGGAAGTGAAAGAAGGAGTTGTCAGCAGACATCAAAGTGAGTGTGCAACCGCTTTACCATCTGCTCCAACATCACACAAACTCAAATTTACACTCATAATCATTCAAGAGGAAACATAAATTGTCATCTCATTCTCGAGATGGTTGATGTGGAGATGGTGATTGTGTAAACATTCAGATATTTTAACATCGATCATGTGAGACCAGCCAATGGACGACACGTCACTCTCATGTGGTTTATTTCTGTTTCTGATGCCACATCTGACCGCTTAATGCAATTAAGTAATCACTGTAAACGCAGTGACTAGGGGAGAACTTGCTCTGTTGATCTGTCTATCTGTCTTTGGTGAGCGTGGCTGGGTGTATGTAAGCTGTTTGTCTTGTATGGCTGCGCAACAGTTGGCCTTATGAATTATTTGTGTGATCTCATTTTACAGCTCTATTATATGTGATCTCTCTGCTCTCACCTCCCACCAGCCTTCCCGTTGTGCATCTCTAATGGAGCATGCAATCCTGTGCTCTGCTTCCATATCTGACCCCTGACCTTCAGGGTCCCCACCTCTACAGTCTAGATCAGGCTAACTCCATCAAACCTGCTCGATCTCACTGTCTGCTGCTCTTTCTCTCCCATCACTTCCCATATTTCCACTTTCTGTTTCCTTCATTCCCATTTTCTCCTTCCCTAAACTATTCGTCTTGCTTTCCATGTCTCACATTTCATTCATCCTGTATTTAAATATGCCATAATTCTCTGTTTGGATAGCATTGCTTCTACAATATCCAGAATATTTCACTGTAATACTTGATATTTCCTTTTTTTCTGCTTGCTCTCCCTGTTTTTCTCTTTCCTTGTACATATGCACTCTTCTCTCTCTCTCTCTCATCCACTCTTGCTTTCTCCTCGCTTCATTCCCCCTTTTCTTATCTCACCTCCTCCTCTCTTCACTTGTTGACTTTCTCATAATGCAGCCCCCGACCTCTACGTGCACACACACACACATACACACACACACACTCCTCACTCTTTCTCTCTCCTTACTCTTTCTTATCAGGATGCTTACTCTGAGGGCAGCACAGAGCCAGTTTACTCATGAAGTGCGAGAGCCAGGGCTGTGGGTCTGGAGGGTGGAGAAGATGAGGGCTGTGCTCCTTGACCCATCGCAGAGGGGAACCTTCTACAATGGAGATGCATATATTGTGCTCAGCAACCGTAGAAAGTATGGAAGTGACCTGCACATGTGGATGGGTTTGTAGTGTGTTTTTGTATGTATGTATGTGTAATTAAGGATGGGAAAAAATCAGTTCCTGTAGATTTAGAATTTTCTCTACTATTGACTTTCCTTCCCTGATCAAGGTGAGAAGTCATCCCGGGATGAGCAGGGTGCTTGTGCCATGCTTGCCACTCAACTGGCCAGCTTCTTGGGAGGAGAGCCAGTACAACATCGACAGGTGCAAGGATACGAGTCACCTGAGTTCATGGGACTCTTCCCTAAAAGAGTCAGCTACAAGGTGAGAGTAAGGGGACAGCAAAAGAACAAAAACAACAAGTCTGTAAGATGTTTTTTTCAAAGAATTTACTATTGTATTCAACAAGTGTGCAATAAATTGATCAACATTTATATTTCAATAAATGCTGTTCTTTTGAACTTACTATTCAGCAAAGAACCCTGAAAAAATGCTTCCACAAAAATATTAAGTAAGAATGTTTTCAACGTTGATGATAAAACGAACTGTTTCTTGAGCACTAAATCAGCATACTAGAATGATTTCTGAAGGATCATGTGACACTGAAGACTGGAGTAATGATGCTGAAAATTCAGCTTTGCCATCACAGGAAAAAAATTACATTTTCAATTATATTCAAATATTGTAATAACGTTTTACAATAATACTGTTTTTATTACATTTTTGATCAATTACATGCAGACTTGGTCAGCATAAGAGCCTTTTAAAAAACATTAAAAAAAATCTTACTGACCCCAAACTTTTGACTGTTTGTGTATGTCCAAAAAAATGCACCTCTACAAAATGACTCGTCTCAGGAAGGCGGGGTGGAGTCTGGGTTCAAGAATGCCAGGTCCAGGACTGGCCCAGTTACACATCTGTACCAAGTCAAAGGAAAGAAAAACATCCGCGCAAGAGAGGTGGAGCTCAGCTGGGGGAGCTTCAACAAGGGTGACTGTTTTATACTGGACCTTGGAGAGGTGTGTATGTTTTTTCAAAAGTTTTTTTTTGTTATGTTGTCTGACATTTTGCTGCTATGGTATTTTAGTTGGATAAACATGGCCAGTCATATAGTCGGTGTTATCACGCAAATGCATGTGTGTTTATGTTCAGACTATAGTCGCATGGAGCGGATCCAAAGCCAATATGTTTGAGAGACAGAAGGTGCGTGAGATAGCAATGCTGATCAGAGACACTGAAAGGAATGGGAAAGCTCACATCATCGATGTGACAGAGGGAGAGGAACCACTGGAGATGGTTCAGGTGACAAACACTTTTGAATTTTTGAATTGTGCTGGATAACATGATCATCAGATTCAAGTTCATGCAGCTGACGTGCAAAAAAAGACCAAATAATAAGAAATTCTAAAATTCACTTTAACAAAACAAAGACCAAGTAAAAAGAAATCCTAAAATTCACTTGAATCTATTTTCACTGGTGAATGTATGCATACTTCGTATATACATAGGTTTATGCATAAATAGGTTAGAAATGTTAACACCATCTCTATGTTTACTTAAAAGGCACTTGGTCCAATCCCAGCTCTGAAGGACAGTTCAACAGAAGAAGACGCTGAAGCAGACATCACTAATTCTGCTTCCCTTTACAAGGTCAGCTCTCTTTACGGTGTATTGTGCTTTATCTAACCCTTTTTTGTCAATCAAACTGTTTGTCTATCCATAAATTGGTTAATCAAACAAAACCTGTTGCTGTTTGAAGGCTAAGAATGTTAGGAAAATAATTCACATTAGGGATACATCTCTGAATATTTGTCTCTCTCAGGTGTCTAATGCAACAGGCCAAAAGACCTTGACAAAACTGTGTGACAAAGGCCTTTTCAGTCAAGAGATGCTGGAGAAAGATGACTGCTTCATCCTGGACAATGGATCTAATGGGAAGATCTATGTTTGGAAAGGTGATTGTGTATATGTGACCTTGGACCACAAAACCAGTCTTAAGTCGCTGGGGTATATTTGTAGCAACAGCCAAAAAAACATTGTATGGGTCAAAATTATCGATTTTTATTTTATGCCAAAAATCATTAAGTAAAGATCATGTTCCATGAAGATATTTTGTAAATTTCCTACCGTAAATATATCAAAACTTAATTTTTGATTAGTAATATGCATTGCTAAGAACTTCATCTGGACAACTTTAAAGGCGATTTTCTCAGTATTTAGAATTTTTTGCACCCTCAGATTCCAGAATTTCAAATAGTTGTATCTCAGCCAAATATTGTCCTATCCTAACAAACCGTACATCAACGGAAAGCTTATTTATTCAGATTTCAGATGATGTATAAATCTCAATTTTAAAAAATTGACCCTTATGACTGGTTTTGTGCTCCAGGGTCACATATTTGTTCATGTTTGTGTGAATAGTAAATTATACTTTATTGGTTCATTGACTTTCTTCATTGATGCACAGGTAATGGAGCCAATGCAGAGGAGAAGAGAGTCGCCCTGAAGGTGGCAGATGAGTTTATTACAGAAATGAACTATCCCAGGATGAGAACACAGGTACAATAACTGGCAGCTCACTGTTTCATTTTCATTTCTGTGCAGAACTGTGACCTCTTTTACCACATTTCTTTGTGACATTTCTTTGTGTCCTTAGGTGGAAATTCTCCCTCAGGGCCGTGAGTCTGTCCTCTTTAAACAGTTCTTCAAGAGTTGGAGTTAAACACACACCAACATTTAGGATCTATGTAGAAACTGATGCTCATTGTGTATAATCACACAGCATACTAGCTTAGCTTACCTGTTGCAACTCTTTGCTGTTAGCCAAACCATTGCTTGTTTGATCCCAGGTATCGTAATACAGAGTCTGGGATGGCTGTCATTTTTATTAAGGAACTGCCTATTTAAAAAATTATAATAAAA
>NW_015555728.1:1851219-1870481 GCF_001515605.1 Sinocyclocheilus anshuiensis
AAAAAAATTATATATATATATATATATATATATATAAAATCCATGTGAATTGTTGATTAATTTTCTGTCATGCATAATCTTTTGCATTAATCTAAAATACCTGTATACAACACAGTGGTCTGTTGTTTTGTGGTGTTCAAATACTCATGCAATGACATGATGTCTGTTAACCTTTGTTATATTGTATGTTGAGCCTCAAATTGTCCCGATATCAAATATATGCACACACAGACACCACAGAAAGTCTCAGTGCTTATGCAACCACCACACACGACACATACACGGCCTTCAATGTGATCGTCTTTTATCTTGGAGATACTCACTAAGATAAAGGATGAGCCTGTACATTAATCTAAAACTAAAACCTCCACAACCAATCAATGTGAAGGACAAATGGCTGAGCTCTCACCTGTGAATATGGAGCAAATAAACACTGAATACATAAACAATAAGGACTTAACTAATAACAGTTGCACAACTGCAAGCAAAATTAAGGTCAGTTGACATTCTTAATGAGTCATTCTTCCATCATAACTCTTAAATTAAGTTTAAAAACAGGTCTACAGAAAGGAGCATTATGGACTCCTTAAAGAATCAATGAGCAAATTAAACTATCTTAACTATTCCTTAACTGTTTTCACTGTAGAACTTTTATTTTACAGACATGTTTTACTGTAAATTATTTTGGCAATAGCTATACTTTAGGACTAGCTGATCACAGTAGCATTTTACTGCCTAAATCTTAAATTAAAAATGAAAAGATATACCCTTTGAGTCCTTTAATAACTTACTATACAACGAGGGTGGTTTAATTTCTTGTAAACGATATATGCAGTTATCTTGAAATGACAATCATCTGGGTGTGGTGAGAAAGGTGAACAATACATATTTTCATTATGTCTGTTGCTGTCCCAGTTGTTTAATTTTGTTTTAGTGTTGTTTAATATAGAAATGCATATTCAGCATGTATTTTTTTATCGGGTTACTTCATTAATTCAAGTGAAATTGCACTTGCTTACAGGAAGTGGACAGTTTCACATGATTCATTTCTGGTCTTGGCTTAGACTGAACTTCACAGTACATTTCAATATATTGACAGAGATATTGAATTTATTTTTTATTAATTTCAGTTTTAGTAGATCAACAACTCAATAAAGAAGCTGAATAAAATCTTTTGCCTTTATTTCTTCTAAGTCAGTTTGCTATTTAAACCAAACACACAGTCATGCTTGTATGTTGCCTCTTTATTCTATGTTATATTTTATATTATAAGTAACTTTGACTTTGAAATTAAAGATTAGACCTTACCATAGCATAACAATACATAAAGCTTTTCAGCCCACATAAATTGATTACATAAGCTTTTCCTTTAGTTAACAGAAGTTTACATGAGTTGATAGGAGAGATATCATGTGTCAATGACTAGGGTGGTTTGAAGAGACAAAGTTCATTGTGTAGTCCATACAGATGACATAATACTACAGGAGAGGATCTGGGTCTTGTGCTCTGGATCTGCCGGCGTGCAACTCACATCTCTGAGCTGGTCTGCTCCTGCAGTAGAGAAGGTGAGGGCTGTAAACTTCCCTATATTCTATTTGATTTAAACATAATGTTTTAATCATAGACTGTAAAAAAATGGTTTTAATATTTAAAAAAGACAGAAAGAGACCCCCCCCCCCCCAAATCAATTAGCCTTTAAATCAGTAAGTAAAAGCTTATATGCACTTTACCTTCATTTGGGATATATTTGTGTTGACTTTTAAAGATTGAGGTACTCAAAACAAAAATGGATAAACCAGCCAACATGAAGAGTATCTTGAAGAGCAAAAGTAAGTTTCTAGACTATGATTTTAGCAATCATGCACATTTTATAGTGTGTTTGAATGTTTAAGAAGTAGAAATGAAAGATGTTTGTGTGTGTGTCACAGAATATGAGGCGCCTGAAGCTGGTTTGAGTGTAACTATCGGAGCTGTACGCTGGAATCTTCCTGATGAAGGTTTTCAGGCTCACAGCTCAGTTCCTAGCAAGAGCAGCCAGAGTCCTAGACAAAAGGTAAACCAACAGATAGTTTAGTTGAATAATAAAATAATCAAAGACAGACATAAAAAAAAAAATCCCAGTAAAAAGATTAATCTAAAAGGGTAAAATGGCTCTATGACTTATATACAGGAATATTAATATTTACATGTTTAATTGCCCATATTTTAATGGAAGATATGTCATAATAGCAACACTATGAATTCAAATAATTAGGCTGTAATGAAAGCAAATATGTCTGAAATGTACATCTAATCCATGGAAATGTTAAATAATAACCCTATTAATTACAATCAGTATTCAATTTAAAAAATAATAAGTAACAACATGCCACTTGGGTGCTTCTGTGCCAATTCTGAGGGGGCCATCTTACCCTAAGGGTCTAATTTGATATTTTTACTTCAAAATAAAAGACATAACTTTTACTTCACACACACACACACAAAAAAACATTGATGTGTCCAAAAATCCCTCGTTAACAAATAGACACAAAAAAAACGTTTTTTTTCAACCATTCAACATAATATTATGACATAGATCACTCTTTTCCAGAGACACAGAATTAGATCAATTAACCTCAAAACTATTTGGACTGATCTCACAAATGTTGATATTCAGATTAAAAACAGCATAGCCATTCATCAAAGGTGCTGAGGTGAGATTTTGTGCTATGTGGTCAAGAGAAAAAAAATCAGGGGGGGGGTCTTACCCCATCTTACTCTACTGTACTTCCTACAGAGTTTCTTTTCTGCACGGTTTTGAAATTCAACCTTTTTTCCTAATTACAAATAAATTACACCTCACCTTTCTGTTGTTTACAGGACTTGAAGGATCTCCGCAGCCTGCAGGAATGCGTTAAGTTTATCACTCAGTGGAAACAGCAGGTGGAACATGTCAGCAGGGTAATATGTAATGCTTTGTATAGCCTAAAATGTATAGATTTTTCACTCAAAAAGAGTCATTTGTTGTCACCTACTGAGCAACAATGGAACCTGCAGAAAGAGTCACAGAAAAATCCCCACCAAAAATGAGTCATGCAGATTTGGCACATTTGTCAAGGTTCTCTCAAAGTTATGAAACTAACGTTCTTCCAATAATGTAAAAATAGTCTTTAATAATTTTCTTAAAACATTAGCACAAAAACATGATTTATACATTGCCCATGGAACATTTTATTTCTAAAACGTTTTGGTTGGAGAATATTCAAAAGTTCCATAAAATAAAATTATAAAATGTTCCCTTTACGATCGTAGAAAAAAAAATAATGTTTTCGTAGAACATTCAAATGCGTTCATTGCTTAATGAGAACACTAGCAAAACATAATAGCTTCTTTTTTTTGTCAGTTGGGAATGCTTTTCATTTTTGGGTGAACTGTCATTTTAATGTTATAAAGGTTGCTTGGCAATATCTTATACACAGTAATGGTTAATCAATTTTATAGAAGCCTCATATTCATGTGTCATAAAGCTACTGATAAGACAGAATTAACCCCGTCACCCTGTCATTACGGTTGCATTGTCCTGTTGTTGAAATGCATCACGGAAGGGTGAGGTAGGTTTTCGGTGTCATTAAATTAAATGCATGCACTTTAACAGCCTTTGTGGGTCTGAAGAGTGGGAATAAGGACTGTGGGATGCTGATGCAGACAGTAATGTGTGTTTGTCTACACTTAATGTCTAAAATATCACAATAAATATTAACTGTGTGTTTGTTTTAGCCTGGCTCCAGTGCAGATGAAGGCCCAAATATCAATGTGCATGCAGAGCCGTATAGTCTGAAGCAATGCCGCAAACTCATCCTTGAGTGGACAAAGGAGCTCAAGAAAGTTGACGATGTGAGTTCAAGGATAAAAGATACATATGTATAAACATCATGCATTATTTTCATTAAGATCATTGCTAAGATTATCTCTGTTTATATTCTCCTTCTTATAGTTGTTCAGTGAGGGCACATGGCGACAAGAAAGAGATGCATCCTTGGAGCAGAAAGAGCACAAGGTGGATTCTTCCAAGCATATGGAGCAGAAGATCATGGAATGGGCTAAAGAGCTACAGACTGCGTCGGAGGTGAGGACAGTAGGTTTGACCCCATGAGACATATGTAATAATGTGCTAAATCTATGTGCAGTATATTATGTGTGTGCACGTCTTTTTCTTTTTTTTTTACCCGTGTACAGCGGGTAGGTGTGATGAGACAAGAATTAGCCCATTTTCTCAAGCAGCTGGAACTGAAGAAGAGGAAAATCTTGACTCTGTTGCCTTTTTTGGAGTTCATAACTTGGTCTCTACTGAAACAGGACAGCCAGGTACAAGTTTAAGATAAGAGATCAATAAACATACAGAAAAATTCGAACTAGAGTCCATGGTTTACACCCATAAACTGAGTCAACAAACATTCATAATCAAGAGATACTGCTTGTGTAAACAGTTTGAAACCGTTTACAGACAGGTACGCTCATCCCCAAGTGGGTAACGTATTTTGAAGATCCTAGAAATAGACAGAGATTCAGTTTCAGCATAATTACAAATGCAGATGTTTATATATTATATATGTTTATATATTTATTCAGATATTATTTATAGTTTATATATTTATTTTTATTTCATATATTTTAATACAATCAGCTAAATCATTTATTATTTACAGTTACAAATTAGGTATACAATACTATCTCCTATATATTATACTATATATAATAATGTAATTCAATAATATAAACAGTATATTTTTAGGGTGTTGTTCCACAGCTATGGCTCCTCAACAAACAACGTACCTGGAAAACAGGTGAAACTTCAATTTAAATCCTTCAGTAGACTAAACGCTGATTTGGCAAATTATATTAAATTCCTTTTAGGAAAAAGTGATCATTTAAATTATTAAACGTTTTTGACAATTCAATGTGTACAATTTGTTTTGACAGAGACACCAAAGTACATTCCAAACTCAGGTACTGATTTATGTATTTATCTTGTTCAGTGCACAGTTAAATGTGATAAACGTCTAAAATGTAATTACATTCATCATATCACTGTTGTAATAATGTTCATCGCTTTCTTCCATAGTGTGGAGATGGATCCGCAGTGCTTCAGGTATCACTGATTCAGCCGTTTATGATTCATCTGCAAATGAAGTTCATTTTGAATTAAGAAAGCTTTTCGATTTGACCTCTGTACCTGTTTTGCACCTGTTTAGTGGACATCACACTGGACCCCACGACTAACCACCCATGGCTGCAGCTCTCAGATGACAAAAGGAAGGTACAGGAAGCTCTGAATGAAACTGAAGTGTCATTCAGTACCCAGCGCTTTGACAGCTGGCCGTGTGTCCTGGGCTGGGAAGGGCTCACTTCCGGTCGGTACTATTGGGAAGTTGATATTGCCAATGATGGCTACTGGCGTATCGGAGTGACCACTGCATCCTCCAAAAGGCTCGGCCGGAGTCCCATGAACCCCTCTGAGGGTTTCTGGACAATATGGAGAAGCACACGGCAGTTTTTTGCATGTACCAAGCCGGAGACTGAGCTACCTCTGTCCCTTGTGCCCAAAAAGCTGGGAGTCTACCTGGACTATGAAGAAGGACAAGTGTCTTTCTATAAAGTAGAGACACGCTCACATATCTTTACATTCATCGCAAATTTCCGTGAAAAGCTGTACCCGCTTTTCGCACCACTGGATGGTCGCACACTGATCACACTGTCCTCCACAGAAGTCAAACCAGAGACGTCCTCTCATGAAAATCTACAATTCTTTTAACTTGACAAATGTTTTAATAGGTGACTAATGAGGGCAGATAGTCTGCCCTTTAAGGCTTAAATATAAATACAGCTTCAAATCATCTGGATCTAAGCAGATTGGAAAGGTGGATAAAATGATCACAATTGTCAGATCATTTGAATACTGTTGAGATGTTTTGGTTGTAAATTTCAACTTCAGCACAGATGCAAAATTCTGAGAATTTTCTCAAGTTCCCTCTTCATGGAAAATGATGAAATCGGACACATCCTCAGATCACTCTGGCGTTGGTGTGTACAAAGTTCTGTGAATTTGAAACGCTGTACTCACAATGTACACGTCAATTCGTCCTTGTGGAGCATGGCTAACAACTTGATGACTCGGTATTCTTTAAATCATTTTTGTGAGGTTTGCTTCTGAATGATATTCTCCATTTCATCCAAATCAAAAATGCCTAGGAGTACAGTGAATGATTTTTAGAAAATGTCTGTATATAAGCCAAAGAGGCAGTTGTGACCAAAGGTTGAAGGTTGGAGTCTCAGTACTGGCAGGAATTGTAGGTGGGAGGAGTGAATGAACAGAGCTCTCTTCCACCTTCAACACCCACAACTGAGATGCCCTTGAGTGAGGCACCAAACCCCCAATTGCTCCCCAGGCACTGCAACAAATGGCTGCACACTGCTCTGGGTATGTTTGCACTTGGACGGGTTAAATGCAGAGCACAAATTCCGAGTATGGGGTACCATACTTGGCCACACATCACATCACTAGCACTAAAAAACATTTGATTCTAGCCCACATGATTGTTATTAACAATAATGTAAATCTAGTGTGGAGAGAAAGTGTTTACATTTAGTGGGTTGGATTTGGAACCATCTTAATACATTTTGGGGTTTTGTGGTTTCAGAAGCTTTGCTGCTTGGAGTGCCAACAATGAATATTTTTCATAAAAATACTATACAAGGCACACTGTGATTGTCTACAAGCTCAAAACTGATAGTTCTAACACATAACACAATGTTGTTGTTATTTTTATGGTAATGTTCACACAATGTAATTACTTTATTATGAATCTTACGTGCATGCATTTTCTTACCTTCATTATTTAAAATTGTAAAAACGTTACTGTGCTTTAATGCTGGAACCAAAAAAGAAATCAAGACAATAAATTATTTTTTAAAAATGTATTTAAAAAACACTTAAAAAAAATTAAAAAAAACTTCCCCACCTACAAATGCTTGTGTATATATGCATAAAAGATAAAGGTGTATACAGTAATAAAACAGAAAGAAAAAAAACAGCATAAAATATAGCTCAAGTAGGAACAGTAGAATAGTTTTCTCAAGATTAACAGGAGGGACTCAAAAATGCCCGAGTTCTAGACAATTTCATTTGCTTATGAATATCAACGGAAATTAACCTAATAAAAAGGGATTCCAAATACAAAATAGAGTGTTATTATAATTTTTTTTCTTCATATTTTTATTATAGCTATTTGGCTTGTAACCATTTCTGCTGGTTTCATCTAATCAGTAATAGTCTTCTTAAAAAAAAAACTTGGGTTACAAAACAGGTTACAAAATACTGGCATTAGTACATTTTCAACAAAGTGGGCATCCAGTAAGTCAGTGACAAATTTACAACCTTACCAGAGAGCAGAAACTACGTGTTGAGAGGTAAGTGACCTGCACTGACCTACAACAGGAAAAATCCCACACACAGTTCCTCAATGCTGGACATTCATTTATCAGGTTTGCAAAATGATGGGTCAGTACTGATAAAGTACTACACACCTACAACACCCAGCCATTACTAGCCTCATTCATATAGACCTCTTCTGGATCAGCTGACTTACAAAGGTCCCAGTAGAGTGAACAAGATGAAAAATTACATACAGGACTGAGGGATCATGGGTCCGCAATTCACCAAATGCTCTCTATGACAAGCTGTTTTGGTCAAACAAAGGCAAAATAAAGGCAGTCAAAAAAGGCAAAACTATTCTTTTTTTTTTGTTGTTCAGCATCCCGCCATCCTAATCCGAGTCACTTTTTTCATCTTTAACCATTAGTTTTTTGCCTCTTTTGGGCTCAGGCGTTTGGCCATCCTTCTCCTTCTTGCCCTTGGTGAATCTAAAAAAAAAAAAAAAAATAATAAATGAAATGTAGTGTGTACATGAGGTGTCAAATGAGCTCTGTTGACAGATGCTGTAACAGTTTTGATTTTGAGAAAAAAAGACATTTGTGCAGGGTGTAGTTGTGGCATGATATCACTTACAATTTCTGCCGGTATCTGTCCATATCAGATGGAGGTACCACGTCGCTCAATTCCAAACTGTCGTTAATCTTCTTCAACATTTCATACCTTTCCTTACCCCTCACCTGCATGAAGAGAAAGCTCATCTTAAAAGTCATGCAAACACAGACTACACTTTTTTTTGTTAAAGGTCTTAGCCAACCATATTTGTACTACACAATACCATTTAAAAAGCACAAGCTAGATTAGTACAATAACTAGGCATGTTTATTTACAAAGCACCTGTCATACAGTGGAAATTTAAAGTGTTTTAAATAAAAATTATATATAAAAAAAAAAAAAGAGGGGTAATCATAAAAAGGTTAATAATAAATGTAACCAAAACAACAGTGTATTAATTTGTTATTTTTGTGAGCAATATCACTGCAATATTACTGGTCCTGTGCAAAATTTATGTTCTGTGCAATATTATTTATGTACAGTTAAGATTGTGCAATACAACTTATTCATTTTACTTTTTTCCCCCTCTTTCTCTCTTGCACTTTTTTTGAGAATGTTTACTGCTCCTTACTTTTCTACAAAAGCTGACTCTGAGAAATGCACAAGAATTCCAATGTACTTGTACTGTAATGTACTTGTGCAAATTGCAATAAACTTCAAATTCAAATTCAAAAGAGGTTACATTTTTTAAAAAACTAAATCAATTAAAAATAAAGGTATACATTAAAAAGAATATGAGACACATAAAAGGACAAGAGGCTGCAGAAGATTTTATTTTTTTATATATAGGAATCATAGTGAGTGCCTTTTCAACAAAGCTTAATTTACTACCTACTATCATTATGTGGCACAACCATTTAGCAGTTAATTTATTAGTTAATTTGTCCCTCAATAAAACCCATTACGATTTCCATGAAAATCACAGGAGGATAAAAAGAAAAGAGACAGGAAGGTGCATGATCACCTGCAGGGTATAGATCTCCTCATCACTGCTCGTGCTCAGTTTGGCCTTCCTCCTGCCCTCAGGTCGAGGTGTGGATGAAGATGATTCTTTAGTCATGCCTGTCAGATCAGATTCACATTACTATAACATTCTGAAGAAATTAATTTGATTAATTTTGAGCAGTGTATGTGCAGTCTAATTTAATTTTTCATACACACACGCAAAACTTACTGCGTTTGGTGGTAGAAGGGGTCTTGCCCAAGGTTTTGGTCTCCTGGTCTTTCCTGAAGTTGCTCTCCTCAGTTTTCCGGTCTCTGCCTGGGCACGCACACACACGCACCTCGAAAGACCTGCGGCCCAGCAACTGACCTCTGCAAGACAAGAGTAAAAGCTGTTTTGATGATCCTTGGTATCCACATTAGGGATGGGTCACGATTTTCGAATATTCAATTAGTTGATTTAATTATAGAACATCGTATAGTTTGTGCGATTATTGTCTTAAAAAATCTCCCCATGTTTTCCACGTTGATGCGGTGGTGACGCATTCATGTAAGCAGAGGGTGGCGCTACCAATAACACACCTAAAAGCTGTCAAAGACAACAGAAGGACACAGTATTGTCTCACGCGCACACTGTAGACTTGCATGTCATAAAAAAAGACTTGCGTAGCATATAACGGTTACAGTAACTTGGGACGATGTCAAATAAGAGTTCTGTGCAGACCACACAAACACCCCTGACTAGGTTAGAGATGTGGCTGAATCCGTATTCAGAAAGGCGCGGAAAACAAATAACGCATTCTACAGAGCCACTAAAGGGACCTGGTTAGCCGCTTGCTAACGGTAGCCTGTTACATCACAGTACATAACATTTCACTTACCACATAAACAGAGTAAGGGGAGATGACTGATAGGATGATGGCGAATGATTTGCAGATCCTGAGCACCACTGACAAACATCTAATCTTGTAAAATGTGTGGCAAGTACTGCCGAGTGCTGTTCCGTATGTGATCGCGAATCTCGAAAGTGAACGTAAAAAACAAGTGCGCGTTCAAATGTGGTTTAAATGCCCCGCATATTAATAACAGCTCCCTGATGCCCGCAGTTTATATACAGTGTAATTACCCAACGATATAATTGCGACAGATGATACTGAAGTATATTTTTCCTCCCATCTCGTATCTATTCCCTTTAGGGGTTCCATTTTTTTAAATGGAAATGTCCTAGCCTTATGAGCAGTTGATTTATGCTCATCGACGGACTGTTATGTTAATAAGTGCCGTCATTTGGTTGTGTTTATTAAATTAATATGTTTCAGCACATTACAATCATTATATGGCTTGAGTTAAGGTAGCCTATCTTCTGAATTAAACAGTTTATCATACAGATTGAAAGTGTGAATCCCGTCTCTCTCCCTCTCTCTCAGTTTATGGGAGTTTGTGCGTGCATGCGGGCGAGGGGTGCGATTTTCGAATAATAATCGAATAATACCCTGCGATTTTTTTCGAATATTATTTTTGCTTGGAATGCCCATCCCTAATCCACATAGGAATACAATTCACTAACAGAGGAATCAAAGATGGACTACTTACTCATGAGTCTCCAGAGTGATGATTGTGAGGATGGGTCGGCGGTTCATGCCACCCATGCAACTGCTGTTGCACATGAAATTGTACAAAACAGTTGTCCATTCTGCTCCCAGCTGCAAAAAAAAAAAAAAAAAACTGACATTACAATTATGAAACTTATAGCTGTGTTGCAGACAAAGATTAATACATTTGCAATTAAATGAAAATGAACATTTTTGTCATTTACTCTTGCTGTCTAATGTTATTACAGATCAAAATACTGAGACTGACTTGAGGAGCTTCATAGGGAACCACCACACTGTGCCTGTAGGTTATGTCGTCCTCTCTGTAAACAGCACGCGAGTTTCCTTCCATTCGGATCAGGTGAGCAGGAGGAGCCAATGCTGAACAGGGAGTAAACAGACTTGTTAATTGCTTTTAGTGGAACTTGTATCAGTATAGCTAGTGTATTCCTGTACAATGGTGCAAGATTTGATGAGAAAGAGCATGTCTATACCATCGCCATCTGGGGTTCTCTCATGGTGGGGACATCGACGGACCACCTCAGCCACATGTTCGGACTTCTTATAAATGGCTGTGGCTCTGATCACCGAGCCCTGGGGAGGGGCAACGTCCACCACCATCTGAACTGGACACGTTTTCGCCAATTGGCAAAAGAGCTTATTCAGGTCAGCCGAGTACTGAAATCAAAGAAAAGGAAAAGATCATCAAGTTCATATAAACAAAAGTCACACGTTGAAAAAAAAAATAATAATACGTTGCAGTCATTAGTATTTGTAGTAATCACACAAGTTAATAGAACATTCAAAACATTTAAGTTACAATTCCTGAGAATGCTGATTAAAATAAAAGATAGGTTAAGATGGCCAACTCGCAGTCCAACAATCAACTACTAGTTGATCAGTGAGGTCAGCTACTTCAACTGGATTTTTTTTTTCTTAGCAGTGGTGCTTTAAAGGTGAATGTCTTGAAGAGAGGTTTTACTGGGCTGACAGTGTGCTAATAATAATAAATTCATCCCATTTGAAGCACCACCACTACAGGTCTAGCAAATACACAGCCTTTAAAGTCGGCATGAAATCAAAATTGACTTTATTTACTTTACTAGCGCACATTGCTAGTCTTGATGTTAACAATTAATCCGTGCAAGTTAATCCGCTGAAAAAAAATTGTTTGTCTTGGTAATCTTTAATCAAAATCTGAACATTTGCTTCTGCTCTGGAATGGCAGTCCTTCTCTGATGATGTCAGTTTGACGGCTTGGGCAGAATATCCTTTTAAACACACCCCTCCAACCGTTAGATTGTTATGAGTGAGAGACAGAGAGGAGCGCCAAAATAAAACCATGCCCTCTATTCAATATTCCGTTTCAGAAGGAAATACGTCACTACACTGAAATAAAGTCGGCAGCAACTTCCGGTTCACGCGACTTTAACAATAAGCTTGCTGATTTAGAAAATATGTACATTTTTTAATTAACACATTTAATATGTATTTATTATTCCAGAAAAAAAGTACATAATGACAATAATACGAATAATAAAATACAAACATATGTTTTATCTAACCAAAACCTAGTACATTAAAAAGGACGGAAAAAATTGCAAGCATCAACAAAAGCTTCAAAAACTTAACAACAAAAACTCACAGATTTAAAAAAAACAAAACAAAAAAACACTCAGACACAAATTATTACACTGATCTATTTTAAAATAATGTAATTTATCCCATTCACATTTGAGCTTTTGAAATTGTATTTTCCTCTTACCATCCAGATCATGTGCAGTCCTGTAGTTTCTCACAGGATCTGAAAGACACCAGTTTGACTTGCACTATAACAACCTTAAACTCTACTCTCTTTCCTAAAACTCTGTTTCACAGGACGCAATTCTCCCTACAACGGTTAGACTGAAAAGTTTTGGATGCTAAATGTCCCTGCTCGGGTGTCTTGAAGACTGCAGTTTCTGTAGAACCGGACACCCCCATCCCCCCACTGCTCTACCAGGACAAGTTCAGACATGTTCAAACTCCACAGATACAGGCTTACTAATAAAAACAATGCTGCTCAAAAAAAATAATAAAAGGCAAAAAGACAAAAAAAAAATGAAATTAACAAGGAGATTTCACTGATTATAGGAATAAATAAAATATAAGTACTGTCAGATTTAATAATGTTAGAGGGCTAAACACAACAGAGACTAAGCTAGAAATATGACTCATTACTAACATGAATGGTATTGTACACTGAAGAGTATGTGAAAGCTTTTTTGACTGACAACTAATGCAGTCATCTGATCTTTTGTCATGCAGCCATCTTAGAGCAACACCCCTTTCTACATACTGGACAGTCAAGAGAGTGTGTATTAAACTATATTTGCTAAAGTACACAGACAAATTACATAAGCCATAGCTTTTTCCTAACTTAGCTTTATAATAAACCTGGCATTGTACACAATGAATGTTATTGGCTGTGTGATGAGTTATTTTCCTCTATTGTAAGTAGCTTTGGACAAAAGCATCTACTAAATGCATAAGTGTAAATGTACGCCAAACACACAGCCATTTCTTTGTGCAACCTCTTGAAACAAATACATGATGAATTTCTAATAATTTTATGCCATTTGAATCTACATACTTGTTTCTATCCATTCTCCAAACCACTTATGTAGGGTTGTGTGACATAATAGCTTATAGTCTAAATAGTCTTGCTAAAAAATTAGGATATAAAAGGTCTGAACCAAAAAAAGTACAACAGATGAAAGAGAGAAGATTTGGTGGGGCAGCACCTTTTTTTTTTTTTAATACCAACGCTACTGTAGAACTGTTTGGCACTCCACATGAGAACATGCCTATACATGTTTAGCAGACAATTCAATAAGAAACTGCCAAATTCAATTTCTTATTTGCCCACTCCACATGTTAGATTGACATGCAGAATGACCACAACAGATCTCTAAACTTGAGTGGCGAATACACAGAAGATGGGAATTTGGAAGTATTATTCAGGACAGGAACGAAGGAGGTGATGTAGAATGAATGAAGTCTCGTGGTATCCTGGCAACATTCCAATTCAGCGCTCACCAGAAAGGACGATTTGAGTCTCTACATGACCTCAGGTACACGTGCAACCATGTACACACTTAAAACTAATACATACTAATGTTAGTTCACTACTAACTGTCACTAACTTTTAACTATATATTATCACTAACACTTATTTATGCACTCACTAGAAGCCATTTTATTTCCAATCAGAATATGAACAACCAATGGCAATAATCGGAAACTACTAAATTGATTTTTCATTTATTTAGGATGCTAGTGTATAGTGCACGTATAATGTGAAATTAAGAGGAATTACATGAGTGATCGAGTACACTCAAATGTCACTTTTTATGTAAGTTGAGTACTGTATGCATGGATGTATGTGTGCGTATATATTTTTAACTTACCGTGCAGGTGACAGACTTGGCGGTGCCAGATTGAGGGAAGCCCAGTTTGAAGCCATGCTCCCCAGGATAATCAGTGGCAACAGGAACAGAGGCGGTCGGAGGGGAGGTGGACGGCTGAGGCTGTTCAGTCAGCACATTACTAAAAATATTCAGGTCGAAAGAGCCTGGAAGATACTGCTGAAACACATAAGAGTCCAGCATTGAAAAAACAAATATGAATATGAGTATGGTATGTGTGTGTATATACATGCTTTTTTTTCAAATACCTCATCATTGATCAAGTCCCAGCAAGGGCCACCTTCCTGAGTGGAACTGAGACACAAATTGGAAGAAAGAGAGAATTGGTTTAGCATTTAACTAATAAAGCACACACAATACACACAGCAGAGTACTGATGCACAATGAAAAGTTCAATGGATCTTTTCTTGACCAACCAAAAATAAATAAATACCCAAAAATGATTACAGAAACCTGAAATAGTATTGCCTGCACCCACATAAAACTGAGGATATGACCAACTCGGGGTCCCAGGAGAGTGTTGCAAACTTACATGAGGTTTCGCTCCCACAGGTCAGCAAATTCTTGACTTTCTGCCATGGCTTGTTTTAGATTCGCAGATATACTACAGATATAACACAAAACTTTCAGTCAGCTCAACGCTTGAGGTAAATATGATAAAAAAATACAACTCACAATCGCTCGATATTTTGAAAACGGTTCAGCCGGCGATGTTGTCTTTTTGCGAAGTGCGATAACTTTCAAATTAAACAACCAAATCACGTTTGTAAATATTATCGTGAAGTTTTATGCTCCGTGGAAACGCTCAGAAACCATCTTCTCTGAGAGCCGAGTTGCGAAAATACCGCTTAGATAACTACGTTAGCTAATTTGCTTCTAAAACTAAACGCACATTTGTAGATACTGTTAAAGGGGGAAAATACTTAGATATTGAATACAAATTTCTAAAAGACAAATTAATTTGTTACAGTAAAAGCATATTTTAACATTTTCGACTGCTAGCTAGCAAGCTAGCTAACTTAACGTTAACTCGCTTCACAGCTATGACGGTTCAATAACGTTTAAAGCGCCGTCGGGCCTCTGAGTTTCCGTTCCTGTTAATTCATTAGTTTTATTCCATTTTTTAACCCAATTTTAATCGCATCGACGTCAGCTCGTTAAAATAACAATATCTGCACGCATTAAGTAATCTTGTACTCCAAATCCCGACTTTAATGCACGAAATAGTTTCGAATCAAACACTTAATGAAGATCGAATTTATGTTCTAAGAAATTAGGAATCAGCACAATTATCATCCATGTATGAATAGAAACAAGTTAGTGGCGGTATGTGCCTATGGTGCACAATTGTCTCTCTTTTACCTTGCGATAATTTACTTCACCGACCTCCTCTCCCCAAACGGTTTTTTTTCGTTACTCTTGTAAGAGTCTTGCCGTGATGAGTTCCGTGTTACTCAAACAAAGACCAAAACAACACAAAAAACGGGCTTCAAACAAACCCAAAGCTAAACCCACGCGTGGAGTTTGCGGGGATTCCCCTGCAGGAGGAGTCTGCCGACGTCAGCATCACCTGACTGACAACCGGGCTCACAGAGAAGGAATTAAATGGGGGAAAAAATAACAAAAAAATCTACAGAAAATGAACGTTTCTAATAGACAACTAGACAAAAGGCGCGGAATCTGCGTAGTGAGGAAGTTGTTTGAAATATCCAGTCTTTCTTTATTACACTGCGTTGCATTTAGTCGTGCGAGCGCACTCCGAGTACGAAAGATTTGATTTTAATTCTATTTTATATATATTTATATATATATAAAACTATATGACATGAAGTATTTTGCAAAGCCTATCTATCGATGCATAGGCAAAGTAAGAAGTTAGAGATTGATAGCACCGAGACAGATGGGCCATTGATTCTAATAGGTTTGAAAAACTCATGAGTTCATCTCCAGGATATGGCATGGTAAGCATCAAAACTATACAAATCTAACAGAGGGATAAACCGAAAGTCACTAATTTTTGCAGACATATATTATGTTGTATGTGGCTGCAGGAATGTCACCAAATAATGAACTCCAGAGGCCTACCAAAAGAACTGTTCACCCACATCACAGCCACAGAATTTCTGTCATTGCTACCTGTGAGTTATAAAATCATACTTGAAACTTTTGAGCAGTCAGTTGAGTCCCCACATCACTTACATAATAGAAAACGAGGTCTTTCGTAATCGATTCACCACTCAGACTGAAAGTGGTATAATGAATACAATTTCAAACGTTTTATTATTTACATATGTCACTCACATTTAAAATATTTAACTTTTCAATTCACATTCTATAGAATGCATGCATTTATGAGGGCATGTTATGAGAAACAAATGCTTGTACATATATTACAAAGTTAATGGAGCTTAGAGACAGTTTTTGGTCTGCAACAGAAACTGATCCAGCAACCGGTGATATAAAGAATATGAGTCAACATTAACACCATTCTCTGTTTTGCATTTTGTGATTTAATAACACACAGAAGAAATAAAACCATCAGAAAAAGTTAGCTTCGAATTATAATTTAAAATTTATACTCCCATATGAAACTACTAATTACACTTCTGCATCTCCATTGTTCTCAGAGATAACAAAAAAATGACAAATCAGTCACAATGCAGATCACCATATTTTCTCAAAATAATCTAATATTTTCAAGCAAAACCAATTAATTTGATATTGCGATTCATTCATAAAGAGTGTGATTCATTTTGAAATGTGTTATTGGTATTATAATAAAAAGAAAAGAGTAAAAAAAGAGACAAAAGTAGAATCCCACACATATATTTTGTTTTGCATAGTTAACATTACAAAGTGCGGTGGTATAATTCATATATTTCAGAGAAAGGAAAAAACCTTACTTTGTAGAATATGTAATAGACCCATTACAGTATAAAATACATAATGAAACTTTGTTACTAATTATTATTGTTTTTCCTTTGCTATTTGCACACTTCATTGCTGATTATGTTATATAAAATTATGAGCAATTAATTATTATGATGTCAAAGACTATCTTTGCCTTTACATCACGTAGAACATCATTCCAAATGATATATCTAAGGTTTTACACAACTTCGTGTTTTGTAATTAATTTTTCCCAAAAAAAGAAAAAATATGATGATCGATAGTAAATCTAGTTGTGGACAAATGAAAAAAAATTAAACATTAAAATTAGTGCCTTTTTTCTGATGATGCTTCAGAGAAAGGCAAGCTTACTGGTGTGTGCATGTGTGTTTGTGTGTGAGGGAACATTCGAGAAAAGCTCTAAAACATACAGCTAAAAATCACCTGGTTTTGATGTTTTGGAATTTCTCTTTGTTAAAAGAAAAATCAGATAATGATACAAAATTTCACTTTATTTCGTTTATAGTGTGTGCCCTTTATTCAAGCAAATAGAAAATCACCTGTAAACTCTTACATTTATGTAATCTCAATAGGCACTTTTTCCAACCTTTTAACTTATAAAGGACACTCAGAAATATCATTGTACAGTAAATGCATATTTTTTGAGTACGTATGTTGTGTAATTTTATTTCTAGCATATCTTTTCATTAATAGCATTGACTTTGTATGTTTGTAAGTATATTTATAAAAAATGAATTCTAGCTTATCAGTATTATTACTGTAATAGAATCGATTTGTCAAAATTTTCAGTATTAAACATACAAATCCAAAACTTGAATTCTTAATTTTCAGTGACGGTTACAATAAATGATAAACCCCATGTCACATTAACATTTCCGCATTTTCTCTCCAAAAGTGTAATTCTGATAAGCAGTTAACATAATAGCATAAAATTGACCAAAGACAAGCTTGAATGACTGCATAATATAAGAAAAAATAATTCATCTCATAATATGTTTAAATCGAAAGGAAACGAGGAAATATATAAAAAAAAAAAACACTCTGCATATCTTCTGCATACTCTCAAAATGGCTGACGCATCACTGCACAACTTTAATTTTCTATAACGCATATAAAATCATAAATGTATAACAAGCCGAAATAAATAATCACTAAAAATCATAGTTCGGAGATAATACTAAGATTCAACATGGTTTTTCCTTGTGTCTCATCACAGTTCTTATCCAGCACATGTTACTTAGCATTTAGCAATCAGGCACCTCTGCCCAAACCAAGGATTAAATATTAAAAACAGGATGAAATATCTCCAAAATTGCATAAATGTAAAAGCGAACAATATTACATCAGATTTGCTGATAAATAAAGACTTTTATGCAGAGCTTGTATACAGGTCAGCTACCTTCTCACCCACCTGTTAATGTTTGGAGCTTCAGTTCTACAACTCGTAATAAAGTTCTCAAATCCCGAATATGAAGTCGAAGGATACGTAGGATCCATCTTGCAAATTAATCGCGTTTAACGGAGCGCGAATATTGTTAATATTCATCTGTTTGAGACAGAAAGGTGGCTACGTGAGTTTATGCAGTGAACTTGACAAATAAGAACAAAAAACGTCATGAAGGGGGGTCAAGGGACAACCAATAGTTTTTCGTACGCCTTTTTAAATATATGGATGAACCGCATACCCTCGAGAATACCCGGGAATATATTTTGGCCCTTTAACATAAATGACTACAACTTGTAACATCTCAACAACTAAATCAAAACACTGGCAAAATACGACATTGAGTAAAATGTAAAGACAAAAATATATGTACTCGGATACTGTCACTTACTTGATTTATAGGAAGACAGAACTCGAAAAAACACAAACAAACCATAACCATCGGTACCCAATGATGCAGTATTTCCCTGCCAAGAGCCGAAGAGTTAGACCCATTCATTTGTTGCCACTGCAGTTTCATTTTGACACATCTCGTTTAAAAAAAAAACTGTTATAATAAGTAATACACCAAGAATTCTGTTTCTTTTGCTGTCGGTAAATGTATTTTTCTTGTTTTTCTAAAAAAGCCCATCTTCCTTGATTCATTAGAGGTTTCTCTCTCTCACTCTCCCTCCCTTCTCTCTTTCTCATACCAGCTCAAACTGCATTGTCAACTTCCGCCCTGATGTCTCACCAGTGGCTGGCCTGCATATAAAACCTCCCAACCCTTTCAATGTCCTATACATTCTGCATTTTCATTCCCATTCAAAAATGATAACGACCAAATGTTCTCTTCTTGTACTGTCTTGTTTTTTTTTGCACATTTTGCAGCTCTCTCATTCTCT
>NW_015555728.1:1870771-1885607 GCF_001515605.1 Sinocyclocheilus anshuiensis
CCTGTTTAGTCACATGTTGCCTCTCACGTCACTGTCCTGATTTGACTAACTGACCCAGCATCACACTGTACTAAATTAAACACACACAGTCACAGAACAAACACAACACTCTGAGAGATGTGACGAACAAATGGTTTTCGTCTGAGTCTGATACAACAGCTGAAGAAGTGTATTGAGTGTATAGAAGTGTATAGAGTTGATTAATGTGCTGCTTAAATGAACTCTGAGGTTTGGTTTTTCGGGACTGATTGAAAGGGAAACTGTGACTGTAAAGCTGTTTCAGAGACATGATCATCTTGGATTATCACATACATATGAGCTCACTTAAGTCACCGACGAATAGGATCATTGTTATTCCCTGAGCACACACTCCAAGTTAACCCAAAGGAGTGAATGAGCACTTGAGGGGTTTTGTAGCCTTTTATTTCTTCAAGAAGCTTGGTTTATGTCATCTTCAAGATGAATCGGTCACGTAATTCTCATTCTCACTTTTGCTTACTCTTTGTTGGTTTGAGACAGAGAGCAGTTTGAGACAGAAAACAGCTGAAGCCAACAGTAAGTGGGCGGGCCGGAGGTGAATCAGCAGCTAAATTTGTAATCGCTCTCTTTCACACACACACACACACACACACACACACACACCCCTCTAATTCCCGGTCTTTTTCTGCATGCATTTACTGACACATTATTATAGCAGATAATCACTTAATTAATTCACACTTACACATAATCACAAACATTCAAGACTGGACCTGCATTTAACATTTAAAATGTGTATTGTTTGCAAATTTTTTTACATAAACGTTTTTTTTTTCTTTCACTTCATCTCATCTTTGAGATGCAACCACAAAAAGGTGTCTCTCAGACCCTTCAGTAAATGCAATTACTGTAAAAGCAGTGGTACGGAAAGGGAGGCAGACCAGTTCCAACCTACACGACTTCCTCCATAACTTCCTGCTAAGTTTTTATCAGTTTTTGAGAGAGCCATTTGGAAGACTCTGATGGCTAACCACACACTTCCATGGCATTTTATTCACAGGTGACCTCATAACTTGAAAAAACTACAGTTTACCCAGAAATAAACATTGTCATTATTTTCTTACCCTCATTTCATTCCAAACATTTTTCTTCTTCTATGAAACACAAAAGATGTGTTCCACAAAAGAAAGTCATAAAGGTTTTTGAGAACACGAGTGTAAGTGAATGATGAGATTTTTCATTTATCCCTTTAACAATACAAAACAAGTGTTTTACTTATAATGGCTTCAAAATATGAGATGTTTATGAGTTAGTGGGAAAGCCGTAAAGTTGTGTGCTTTATGATAAAGATTTATCTAAAAAAAAAAGTAGTCCTTCAGCTTACAATAGTCTATTCCTGATGTCTTAAACTCAAGGGAAATGTAGGGTAGGACAGACTGTTTTCAAGATGAGGTGAAGTGCTATGTGGTCAATAGTACTGGGGATTTCCACAGTTATTTAAGAGAAACGGCCTACAAAAAAACAACAGATCGAAACTGAACTTAGATTAACTACATTTTTGAGACAGTGCTGAATTAATTTCATCATCATCAAGGTATTTACATAAGCCAATATTGAAACACACTTCCACCCAACCACATAATTCAGTGACACTAAAAAGAACTAGATTGAAAAGTTTGTAGACAAACTTTAAGTTGGCTTGAAAAAGCCTAGCTAGAAAGTTTTAAAAGCTTGCAGTCTGAAAGTTTTCAGTTTGAAGTAGTTTTTGAATTTTGACAGTTAAAATAGTTTTAAAGATTAAAGTTTGAATGTTTTCAAGGCAATACAGTCTATCAGAAAAACAGATGTAAACAGAACAGGTATAAAACTTATTGGTAGGTTACCAGAGGTGGTTGCTAGGCTGTTTCTAGCATGTTGCTAACATGTTTTTTTTATCATGATTAGCATTGTTTCTAGCATGTTGCTAGCATGATTATCAAGTTACTAGCATGTTGTTACCATAATTAGCAAGTACTAACATGTTGCTAGCATTATTCTAGCATGATTAACGTTACTAGCATGGTGTTAGCATTTTGTTTGCATACTAGCATGTTTACTAGCATGTTTGTAGCATGATTAGCATGTTACCAGCATGTTGTTAACATAATTAGCAAAGTTACTAACATGTTGCTAGCATGATTAGCATGTTACTAACATGGTATTAGCATTGTGTTAACATGATTAGCAAGTTACTAGCATGTTTCTAACATGATTAGCATGTTACTAGCATGTTGTTAGCATGATTAGCATTTTGCTAGCATGTTGGTGTTAGCATTTTGTTAACATGATTAGCCAGTTAGTGGCATGTTTCTAGCATGATTAGCATATTACTAGCATGTTGTTAGCATTATTAGCAAGTTATTAGCATGTTGTTAACATGATTGGCAAGTTACTAGCATGTTGCTAGCATTATTCTAGCATGATTAGCATCAGTTACAAAATATTATTACTTGCCTATAAGGCCCTTAATGGGTTAGCTCCTGCGTACCTAACTAGTCTTCTACCACGCTACAATCCATCACGCTCCCTAAGGTCGCAAAACTCTGGACTTTTGGTAGTACCTAGGATAGCAAAGTCCACTAAAGGAGGTAGAGCTTTTTCGCATTTGGCTCCCAAACTCTGGAATAGCCTTCCTGATAACGTTCGGGGTTCAGACACACTCTCCCTGTTTAAATCTAGATTAAAGACACATCTCTTTGGCCAAGCATTCAAATAATGCATCTCATAATCTTTTACTGCAGATTTCCACAGTTATTTAAGAGAAACGGCCTACAAAAAAACAACAGATCGAAACTGAACTTAGATTAACTACATTTTTGAGACAGTGCTGAATTAATTTCATCATCATCAAGGTATTTACATAAGCCAATATTGAAACACACTTCCACCCAACCACATAATTCAGTGACACTAAAAAGAACTAGATTGAAAAGTTTGTAGACAAACTTTAAGTTGGCTTGAAAAAGCCTAGCTAGAAAGTTTTAAAAGCTTGCAGTCTGAAAGTTTTCAGTTTGAAGTAGTTTTTGAATTTTGACAGTTAAAATAGTTTTAAAGATTAAAGTTTGAATGTTTTCAAGGCAATACAGTCTATCAGAAAAACAGATGTAAACAGAACAGGTATAAAACTTATTGGTAGGTTACCAGAGGTGGTTGCTAGGCTGTTTCTAGCATGTTGCTAACATGTTTTTTTTATCATGATTAGCATTGTTTCTAGCATGTTGCTAGCATGATTATCAAGTTACTAGCATGTTGTTACCATAATTAGCAAGTACTAACATGTTGCTAGCATTATTCTAGCATGATTAACGTTACTAGCATGGTGTTAGCATTTTGTTTGCATACTAGCATGTTTACTAGCATGTTTGTAGCATGATTAGCATGTTACCAGCATGTTGTTAACATAATTAGCAAAGTTACTAACATGTTGCTAGCATGATTAGCATGTTACTAACATGGTATTAGCATTGTGTTAACATGATTAGCAAGTTACTAGCATGTTTCTAACATGATTAGCATGTTACTAGCATGTTGTTAGCATGATTAGCATTTTGCTAGCATGTTGGTGTTAGCATTTTGTTAACATGATTAGCCAGTTAGTGGCATGTTTCTAGCATGATTAGCATATTACTAGCATGTTGTTAGCATTATTAGCAAGTTATTAGCATGTTGTTAACATGATTGGCAAGTTACTAGCATGTTGCTAGCATTATTCTAGCATGATTAGCATCAGTTACAAAATATTATTACTTGCCTATAAGGCCCTTAATGGGTTAGCTCCTGCGTACCTAACTAGTCTTCTACCACGCTACAATCCGTGAATAGCGCTATACAAATAAACTTGAATTGAAAAAACTTTAAAATGACCAGCATGATTCTACCATGATTACCATGTTACTAGCATGATGCTAGTATGTTTCAACTGTTAATAATTTTCAAACATAAACCAGGCAGGGTTAACCTTAAAGTAATACTCAATAGTCAACACTGACTCCTGTCAGTTTCTAAATCCTTCATCACTTGAATTAAGATTATAGTATTTAAATTTTAAAGGAGACATTGGGTGCAAAATGCACAACCACCCTACAATGATAAAAACCCATTCACTCCTTTTTTTTTAATCCCCAAAAAATCTAAACCGTCTCAATCAAGCCGTTTTGATTTTCTGAGCAGTATGATGTCATATTTGCTCAGGCCCGCCCACAACCGCTGAAGTACTGTCCAGTATTAGCATAGTTTCGCCCTCAGCCAGTTGTACGAAGTCCATCATTCTCTCTCCGTGCTCTAGCAGCTGTAGCGACAATGTCTTGTAAGCAATGCAGGTGTTTTGCAGTTTTGTGATGTAGAAGAACATGAGTGTTAATTTTCTCCTGACATCAGAGACACTACGGACGCAGCGCATTAGTTTTGTTTTTTGATGGTAATGCACCACCGAATACACCTAACGTTAAATTAATTTATGTCTGTGCAATTCATTTTACTCCAGACTGCTTTCTGAATGAGGGACAATTCGAGGCAAGTTTTGTTAAAAAGTTCAAACTCAAGGCTAGATCAGTACCCATTGTTTGTGATCCAGCTGCACTTTATATTTTTTCTTCCACGGAAGAGAGGGGCGGGGTGAGCAGAGCTCATTAGCATAAATCAAATCTTTGCATATCTATGCTAGGAAACACTGTCTGGAAAAAACAGTGGTAGAGCATTGCGTTAGCTGTGCAAAAGTTCGTGGGTTTGATTCCCAGGGAACACACATACTGGTAAAAAATGTATAGCCTGAATGCACTGTAAGTCGCTATGGATAAAAGCATCTGCTAAATGCATAAATTATTAAATTATTGTTATAAATTATAAACCCATATAGGAAATAAAAGTTATCGAATAAGCATGTTCTAAACTCCTGAAGCATTGGTGTTTCATATTTTAGAGCAGTCACTCACTGCAATTCATGAAAGAAATCAATTAAATCTGTATGTGGGAGTGTGTGAGAACAAATCAGATGTAACCCCCTTTGTAATCCTTAACGTTTTCATAAGTAACTAATTTAATTACATATTTTTTCTCAGTAACTGTAACTGATTACAATTACTTTTTTGTAATTAAATTACATAATTCTGTTACATGTAACTAGTTACTTCCCAACACTGGTGGTTGGAGACTCCTTCACCGGCTACAGGCTCCTCATTTGCGCACGCACGTGTGCGTGTGTGTGTGTGTGTGAAATACAGTGCTGAATGAAAAAGCGGGGCAATTTGATAATAATAGCCAAATTATAATGGGCCGCCTAATAATAATAATAATAATTATTATTACATTAATAGGAGAATGAGCCTAATATTGTCTTGACTATCGACAAAGACGGTATCTTTGCTATCGTCGGTATCTCTGACTATCGTCGATACACGATACTATCGTCTATCGGCACAATCCTAGTTTCTAGCATGATTAGCATGTTACTAGCATGTTGTTAGCATGATTAGCAAGTTACTAGCATGATGTTAACATGTTTCTATGCTAATCCAGCTAAAACCAGTTGATTCTGTGAAAAAACGGCTAAAAACCTGTTAAAGACCAGCCTGACCTGCTAAAAAAAGTGGCCAAAACCACTTTAAAACCAGCTTGGGAGACCAGCCAAAGCAGTCAATCAGCTTAGGCTGGTTTGAGCAGTTTTTTCAGTAGGGAATTGTTAGGCTTTGCTATAGCAATAGACAGCTTAAATACACCACAAGTCTTACTGTATAAAAGTTTTCACCCCCTCAATGAAAGTCTATGGGATTTTAGGTGGGTTTGATAGTCTGGTTTACGAAAACCATAAGCCGGATCAGTTAGAAAAGATATAGCAACCCGAGTCAGACCAGTCTGAAAGTCTGACCCGAGTTTGGTGGTTGTAGCTTTAAAAGGCTAGGAGGAGATACATTTTAAAATTTGGTCTCAGATTTTTTTCAGAAAATTTGGTATTTTTCAAGCCAACTTAATAATACAGACCAAAGAAAAATATAAATAAAAAGATGACAAGTCAAAAGATTTTTTCTACACAGCTATTTATTTAGGATTTTAACAAGCTCTTTTAAACAGATTATTAATAATATTCATATTTTTAAGTGCAGTTTTGTGAAATTCAGTTGGTTGGCTAAAAACATCACATTTGCAATTTAAAATCTTATGAAAATATTATTTTCCTGTTCTTTGAATTAGGGAAAAGGTGCATTCATCAATGTTAATACAAGTTATAGACAGCACTGAGTGGGAGGTCTGTTACAGAACATGGAAATACAATCTTCTAGTCTGTTCCTATATTGTTAGTTAGTTTTAATTTTAAAAGAATTAAAAGATTTAATTTTAGTTGTGACATATAGTGGTATTATAATGTTGGCACAGCTGTTGTCGATGTCTTCAAATGCATAAAAAAAAAACTTTCAGACACATCCCACTGTAATAATGAAATAAATGGCATACCCTGTTGCAAAGGGAGGTCTAACAGCTGAAGAATGACACAGAAAATGACTTGCGTGTGACAGTAATACAGTCACATCGTAACACTATGATGCCAAGCGTTGTGTGCTATGTAGCTTTAATCCAAAAGGCTCCAAAGTGTTAGTGGTGAATCTTATCTTCACACCCTAACATTCTGCATGAGACTGAAATGAATAGCTATTTGCCATGGTGGTAAAACCTCTGCCCTGACTGGCTGTGAGAAAGGTAGGTGTGGCGAGGGGTTGGTTGAGAAGAGTTTTGAAATGTAGCCTGTAAAACAAAAGGAGAAAAAAAAAATGAATGTCACTTTCCTTATACAGATCTTGATCAGATACTGCATTTATTTCATAAGGAAATGTACATACATGCTATAAATAAAACGGTATTCTTGGTTTGGACAGAACTCACCGCATGTGCTTGTTGTGAGGGCGTTCCATGCGTGAATGCGCCTGGGGAAGCTGGCCTTGGTGGATGTGCATATGGTAAGCCAGACTGTCCAAAGAAAAAAAGCAAGACATCTATGCCCAAAACATAACAAGTAATCCTACTTTTTAAGGCTAAAAATCAATTAATTGCAAATAATGCAGCAGGAAGACTAAGTTAATATAGATTTCATTAATTGGCTTGGCTCTGACCTTGCCAGGAGGGATCTGGACAGCAATAGAAGCAGTAGGCAGCAAACCTGCACCACTGACATGCAGAGCCTGTGGATGCATGGGCCTCAATGAACTCTGAAATCACAAATATGAGTAATGTTTACAGACATAGGGATTCAGTGACACTCTGCACTCAGCTGTCCATCCTTTGGTCCCAGTTTATCAGAGTTTACATCCTGACCAGCCCTACTTACTGAGTCTGTGAAGCCGGACTGCTGGTTAGCATGTTCCAACTGTTTCTGCAGGGGAATCCCAGCGCTGGGGATATAACCTGGAATGAAAGTAGTAATACAGAAGGATTGTGAAGGTGTCTGCCAAAAAGACGACGGAGAAAACATTTATGGGGGACAGGCCCGGTTAAAAACCTTACTGAGCTGCCTTGCTGTCTACTGTCTACATACACTACAGTTCAAATTATTGGGTTCAGTGAGATTTTTTTTTTTTTTAAGGAAATTAATACTTCTATTCAGCAAGGATGCATTTTATTAATTAAAAGTGACAGCAAAAACATGTATAATGTTACAAAAGTTTTCTATTACAAATAAATGTTCTTTTGACTTCTTATTCAGCAACGAATCCTGAAAAAAAAAAATATCACGGTTTCCACAAAAATATTAACGCTTAATGTTTATTTAGCAATTAGCATAGCATTAATGTTTCTTGAGCACCAAATCAGAGTATTACAATGATTTCTGAAGGATCATGTGACACTTATGACTGGAGTATTGACTGCTGAAAATTCAGCTTTGGTGTCAGGAATAAATGACATTTTAAAATATATTCAAATAGAAAACAGTTTTTTTATTTTAGAAATATTACTGTTTTTACTGTATTTCTGATCAAATAAATGCAGCCTTGGTGAGTGTAAGAGACTTCTTTTAAAATATTAAAACCAAACCGATCCCAAACTTTTGAATTTGTTCCAAGGTAGCATCCTAAATAAAATTGCCCCTTAGGTGCGACTGGTTTAAAAAAAAAAAAAAAAACATTGGCCATTTATCGCCACACATATTTAATTAAATATACTACTTCATGATAAAAGTATGCAACATGAACTCATCCAAACACAGACCAGAGGGGAACCGTCAGGGTCCTCTAAGGCCCTCAGAGAGAGCCTAAACTATTGTAAAAGCAATATTTACCATTTTTAAATATATTTTTTTAAATGACAATTTTTAAATATTATTTTTAATAATCATTTCTATTTTTAAGTATCACCATCTAAATAAAATAAATACAATTTCTGTGGAAATAAACTCTCCAAATCTGCCTATTCAGTGAATGTGTTACATGAACGATGCCCATTTTCTCATTAGAATGTTTCCGCCTAGAGTTTGCGGTTCTGTGATTGGTGGTCCAGCTATGATATCAGTGGCGTAGCAAGTCAGCCCCGGGCCCATAAGCAAAAACATTTGTACGGGCCCCCCCAAACGTTATAGGTTAATGTAGGCTTCAACACTCCTTTATTGTTGTCTTCTCTGAGGTAAATAACATTACATGACTATTCACAAGCGCTTTTATTGACGGTAGCCTAAAAATGCTGGGAAATTATTTTGAACGTTTTCAAGTCTATTTTTATTTGTAGCGCACCAGCCATCCAATAATCTCAACAAACATGTTTTGTTATTTTAATATAACACAAATCATAGTGTAAAAGAATTTAATGGAAGTGCGATCCATTGCAGTCTACATGAAGCACAGACTTTTTAAGAGCCAAAGAAAGACAGACGTTTCGCTGAAAGGATGAAGTCATTATGTACATTAACAATAATTTGGGACAAATATAATGCAATTTAATGGAAAACATGTGAGTGGTGCTCTGTGGTGCGGCAGGATTTTGAACAGCACCCAGAGTCGCAGCTGAGTCGCCGGTGGCACTACTGGTGTGCGTACACTCATACAAAACAATGTGTTCGAATTTTAAAAACGTGGTGCGGTGCGTCCAGTTTGTGACCTGATTAAGGCTGGATTAGCCTCTTGTTTCAAAGGTGGAATTGTCAAAGATGACTTTTAGAAGAAGACACCGTAAGCTAGGCTGGTAGTTAGTTTTTTCCCCGACGAGGGTAGGGGAGAGGGCCTAGGTTCAAGAGTCACGGGTTACTACTGACACAGACACGTTACACACACCTGGCTGAGAGGTGAAGTGACTGTGGACCGCATAACCCTGCTGCTGATGGGGCAAGTACTGCATGGCCTGGAATGCTGATGCACCTGGAAACAGAAAAACAGAACATCACAACAACACATCACAAATGTACACCCTGTTCAAGAACACAACAAGAAAATGAACGTAAGAACCTTTTGAGTCTTACAAGCGAATAATAACACACATCCACATCTAATCATAAGAACTGAGGGAAAATACAAACAAGGTACCTCTAAGTTGTGAACCACTGGCATAATTGGCTGGCACCGGCTGACTGGAGGCAAAAGGTGATGTATGCTGCGGCTGGCTGACTCCATACGGGCTATGACTCGCCTGGGCTCCAGAGTACTGGCCATGCTCGGTTCCACCTGCACTGAATCCTGGCTGAGACTGGAAATGACGTGTCTGAGAAGGTGGCAAGCAACCAATCATTTTTTAATGATCAAGCACACACACCAAAAAAATCAAATCTGTGAGTGGTAGCTGAACTGGGTGTCCCTCCTTATTAAAAAAAATTGGTTTTGTTTGTTTCAGGTACAAACAAATTGATTTACATTAAAATATCACACTCACAGAAATGACTGGCGACTGGAAGAGCTGTTTACTCCGTTCCCCAAGAAGAGCACCTGAACGCCCATGACTAACCTGACCCGCTGTGTGAAAACAAGTGGTGATGCAAAATGAAGTCATTATTGAAGGGCAATTCTAGTAGAGTCTAAATGACAGTTACAGCTTTATACTTCTTTGACAGATTACTGAAGATGTCAAATAGTGGTCACCTTGCATGCTGAGAAGGTGCGGTCCACTGTGGATGGACATGTTTGGCTGGTATGTTGCCGAAGTCAGAGTTGTCATGTCACTGTAAACATATTAAACATAATAAACTGATTAGCAAACATGTAATTTTCAAAAATCTGACAGCTTTGGATAATAAATGCTAAAAAAGTGGGCGTGGTGCGGAGCGGAGGAGAGGAGAGGGAAGAGGGGAGACGGACAACACACACAGCTTCACGTTCAGAAAGTTTCATTTCGCTCCCATCGAGTTAAAAATATAAATAAAGGCACAGCCATTTGCACTCTGCATCGAAAACATATATATGAACGCGTTGTTGCACCTCTGAGAACTTTTAGGGCTTATTCTCTGGCGTTTATATAAGCCTTTTGACGGGTTGTGTCAGAGCTGTAAAAACGGTTATGCTCACCAAGTGAATGAATCGCGTTTGTGCCGAACTCAAATTACGAAGCAAAAACAAACACTCTTCTTCGATCCATGAACGTTTCTCTCAGTTAATGTGCGCGATGTCATCTCACAGTCTGAAACATCTGTCATAGCATATCAACACATGCTGTTGGGAATAATTAAGTGAAGCGTCTTCTCATTGGATAAGAACACGCAGTCTCATGAATAATTTAATAGACACCAACACGTCATCGATGAACTATAGTTCATTGCCACGTCATTAACACGATGTAGATTTTAAACCCGGAAGATGAAAATAGCGCAAAAAAAGCTTAAAATTAACCAGTTTTCTCCAACAGTTAAAATTATCGGATGCTAACATTCTCTTCTATGATGAGCAACACAAACACCTCTGCTAAAATCTCAGAAAAAGTAGTCTGGGGTTTCATGACCCTTTAAAGTAAAAAAACTTACTGACCCCGAACCTTTGAATAGTGGTGTGATGTGTGTGTGTGTGTGTGTGTGTATATATATATATATATATATGTATGCACATTTTTTTAAATTAAAGTCATGTGTGAAGGATTTAAGGATTCTTTGTTGCAACCTGTGTGTCTGTGTGTTGCTTTAAGAGAGCAATCATACACGTTTATTTATTTTATATAAATTTATTCATTAATTTATAATCATTTATAATAATAATTTTAAACATTTATGTACTAATTTCTTTGATTCATTCATTGATCAAATTATTATTACATTTTATGTTATTTTTCCATTGTTTAGTCTAATGATTGTGTGGTTTGCAGGGATATTTGTCTTCTCGAGTGAGAGATAAGATAAGTCTCTCTATTTTAAAGTTTTTAACACCACAAGACAATGTTGTGAAGCAGTAATTTTCCATTGCTATCATTTGTGGTATAATAACACTAGTTGGATTAGAGTTGGTCATACAAAGTCTACGCACATACACAACTAAGATGAGTCAATAAACTCATTTTTTATCATCATAACTTTGTTTCCTCTTCTCTGGCTTTCTTAGGATGCTTTCACGCTTGGTTCGATTGCCTGGTCCGAACCTGTGTTTGGTTGATCCCCCCCTCCCACTGCCACCGCTGGTTTGTGTTCATACTGTATTTTTTGGTTCTGAACCACGGTACATTTGAGTCACTGAGAAAATTCTGATTCCTTTCCAAAGCACCCACATAGATCGGCACATGTGTCTATTTGACATGACTGTAATGCAAAGGTTCAAAAGAAAGCGGGAGTCAATTTCTGCGAGCAGAAATTAGATCTAAATACTTTCTGCTGCAGTGCGTCAGTCATACTTTTCAAGAAAAAGAGTGAGTAAACGCATAAATACACCATTTGACCAACTCATACGTCATTAATAGCAGTTCACCTCCGTGATTTAGTACAATGCATTCACATCAGAAGCCAACCGTACCGGAGTTCGCATGAACTGCACCCCAGACCACCCATTTTAGGAAAACGGCGGCGTTCACGTCATCCAAACGAACCGAACTCTGATGTCAAATGAACTCGGGTGCGCATTAAAAGTGTTAGTGTGAAAGCACCCTTATTCAGCCTCTTGGCTGGTAGAAGACTGTTAATACAGTTTTGAGTATCAGACAAAACACTGGGTTTGTCAAAAGAGCAGGTTTTGACGCTGCAAAGAAAACAATAACTGCACTTTGGTGGGACACTAAGGCAGACATCTCAAGACTGTGGTTATTGAATAAGCAACATACAGTTAATATGGAATGCTCTTTAGCTAGATTTAATAAAGCTAAATTAAGAACAGTACAGGCCTGGTAAGAGTTATAAAATCTATTTAATGAACGGTTCATTGGGTAGTAAGATATATCTCCATAGAACTGTGAAGAACTTATATCTAGCATGTGGTGTCTGGGGATGGATATACTATTTATGGTGTGGAGACCTAATTTTTCCATTTGACATCAGGCTTTGCCAGATCTCTTTTCCATACCTCTGTTCTTTCCGACGTCTTTTCTCCTCCTCATGTAGGACTTTCTTCAGCTGCAGAAAAAGCTGGTGCTTCTCCTCTTGAAGACCCTGCAGCTTCACTCCCATCTTCATAATCTAATGAGAGAGAAAGAAAGAAATAAAGGGCTGGTCAGGAGTCCTGAGACATAATTCCTACATCACTTGTAAATAATCCAACTATTAGAATGCAGCAATTACACAGATGCACCTGCTCTTTTGTTTCCTCTAAGGACATTCTCTCTTCCATCTCTTTCTTCCTCTTCCTCTCTTCCTCTTCTTTTAGTTTCTGCTCCATCATTTTGTCAACCTCTTCCTCCTCTGAGAAAAACAATTGATAACTGATCACAAAGTGCACATGATCAACAATCATCAGCACCGGAGAGCAACATGAACATGGAAATTATTTTATTTCCTGTAGTAAAAATAATATACAGCGGATTCCTGGACTCACCTTGCCTCTTCCGCTCCCTCTCTCTCATAATGTGCTTATGCAAGGCACGTGCCATGGCATTAGACAGTTTGGGCCTCTCCAGAAGAGCCGGCATGATGGTAGGAATTGGTGGTGCCAGCTGGAGTCGAGATATGAGGAAAATATGTTACAACATAAAAATCAGCATCTTCATTTTTAGTCACTAATGAGTCCACTAAGATTGAATTCAGATTCTAGTGGCCTTTTACCACAACTAACGTTAGAATAGTCAGGGTGAGAAACAGTTCAAGAACTGATAGTCTAGAAATTATTTAACCTTGTTAAATGACAACGTTAAAAACATAACGGAACCAATAAAATTCTTAGTATTGCTGTACAGCACAATTTAGACATTTGACAGATTCAGAATGACACATCACAAACACAAACTAAAGCTGCAGTCAAAAAGTTGACAAGCCTTGCTAACGTTGTTTAAACCAACTTACCATATCAACTCTAAAAACCAAAGACTACGAGTTAGAGCAAAATATAATTTAGGAGAAAGAGATGTGGCAATCTGAGAAGCAATACAAGGCAGTAAATGAGCAAACTCCCTGCACTGGGTTAGCTCTATGAGGACTTCACAAGCTAGCTGGCTATGCTTGCAGTAACCGGAATGTTTCGACAGTCGATTCAGTTAATCTGTCCAATAAAAATCATCTTTCATACGCATGATTTAATAAGCCAAAGTGATTTCAGTATTTTCTATCTGCAGTAAGTTGCATTAACACCCGACCATTAGGCTAGCAGGCTAACGGCTCAAGTGACAGCTTAGTCAGCTAGCTTGCAAAATCAGCGAACTAAATAAAACTCTTGCAGTGACATTCATGGAATCTTCATGTAACGCACTTTTGTCCGTTTCTGAGATTAAAAGAATGCTGAGCTTGTCTGAAGGCTTTCTTTAAAGAAAAATTAACAAGCGTATCAGTAATTAACCAAAATGAAAACGACAGGAAACCCAGTATGGCGCACTTCCGCTGTGGGCGTAACTTGATGACGGCACGTGTCAGTGAGCGTGTTTCGTCAGCCCAGTGACTGAGCCCATGAAAAAATTCAAAAGTGATATTTCCTCCAGTTGCTCTTTTTGTGATGACTCTGTTGAAACTGTTGTTCATCTCTTTTGGAACTGTCTATTTACAAATTAATTCTGGCAATATGTTTTAAGTTTCATTAGGAGTAACATTTATAATGAATGTATTCTGTTTTATTGAGTATGAACAATCTAAAAGGAAACAGTTGTATGTAGTGAATCTGATTTTACTTCTTGCAAAATTTCACATCCATAGATGCAAATATTCAAACTCCAGACCTCTCTTTCTTGTTTTTATAAAATAATTTGAGCAATACCTTTTATCGATCCAGCTGTCTCAGAACAAAAAAGCTTTAAAGGGGTCATATGATGCGATTTCAAGTTTTCCTTTCTCTTTGGAGTGTTACAAGCTCTTGGTGCATAAAGAAGATCTGTAAAGTTGCAAAGACTAAATTCTCAAAACCAAAGAGATATTCTTTATCAAAGTTAAGACTCTGCCACGCCCCCCTAAAACGGCTTGTTCTAACACATCCCCACATATCTACGTCGCTATGTGGAAATATTTGCATAATGCGGCCCAAATGTGCACGCAAAGAAAGAAGGCGTGGTTTCAGTAACCGCAGTTAGTGTTGAAGCAGCCATGTCAGGGAGAAGCTGTGTGTTTCTAGGCGAAAGCAAAAGCACTTTATTTGGCCTTCCGAAAGTAGATGCATTTAGGAATCTTTAAGATCACTTAGAACAGAACAGCAATGCATTTTATGGACGACCGTTTCGTGAACCTAGGAGAGGAGGTAATTCTGACTTTGCTATGACAATCTGGCGCTTCTGAATCAGCTACTGTTTTGTTATTAGTTTAAGTATTTGC
>NW_015555728.1:1888515-1888711 GCF_001515605.1 Sinocyclocheilus anshuiensis
GTTTTTTGAACATTAAAGCATGTCAACATATTCTGTTACACCAAATACACCAAATAATTATCTTTAAAAAAGCATCACATGACCCCTTTAAAAACTTTATCTGTATGTAACTCTTTTCCTATCTTTAAAGGGGTCATATGATGCTATTTTAAAGATCATTATTTTGTGTATTTGGTGTAACAGAATATGTTGACAT
>NW_015555728.1:1888876-1897257 GCF_001515605.1 Sinocyclocheilus anshuiensis
ACACCTTTGACAAGCGCAGTCTGCTCTGATTGGCCAGCTGACCCAGTGCATTGTGATTGGCCGAACACCACACGCACGCGTCGGCAATGACACTCCCCTTACCATAATCGCAGTTTCAGCTTTCAAAGTAAATATCAAGACAGTTAATAATGTCGTTAGTTTCTAGTAGGGGTAGCTGCAGCTTGGAGCAATGGGCGTGCCAAAAGGTGGGGGCGTGCCGAAAGGTTTCTCATTGGTGAAACGACAGATAGGGGGCGTTCCAAAAGGTTTCGCGAACGCTTGCTGTTCCACGTAAAGGCGAGCCATACTCTTAATCGCTATAGGCCTACAGATTAAAAGGAAGCAATAAATTCAACATACTCCTATAAAACCAAATTTAACTATTCCAAGGTAAAAACAGCGTTAATGATATTAAGAATATTATTTTAAATTACTTTCGAAAGTACCTTCGGAACTTCTGCATGGCGCGGGTTACTGACGTCATCACCACCGCAATTTTAGGTCTTAGTTTATCAATAATCAAAAACAAATTACAATAATTTGTTGGAGGATACAAACGTCTCTTAGTCGCACTAGCTGTTCTTAAGTTAAAGTAAGTCAAAAGTTGTATTTGTTAACATTAGTTAAAGCACTGTGAACTAACAAGAACAAACAACGAACAGCTGTATTTCTATTAACTAATACTAACAAAGCTTAATAAATACTGTAACAAATGTATTGCTCATAGTTAATGTTAGTTAATACATCAATGTCAACAAATTAAACCTTATTGTAAAATGTTACCCTAAAAAAATGTTTTGCCTGATAGAGAAAAATATATAGTTGACAAAACCACTAAATTATAAAATTAAAAAATTAGTCAGAAGTTTAGTAACGTTCTGTTAAGTGACATTAACCAATTTAGCAAACAGACACAGCTTTATAAAACATTTATTTAGCTTTCAGTTTCAGTTGCCAATTCAAGTAAAAAAAATACAAAAATAAACCACTCATTCATTCATTAATGCTAGTAGCAGTCCATAGAACAGAAGCAAGCAAACTCTTTGTCTGAATAGAACACTGTGAAGACCCCCTTCTTTCCATGGCCACAGTATCCAGTAGTGTTTTTGCAGATGCATCTACAGCCATCACACCTGGTGAGCTCAAACTCCACTCTGTATGTCTTCCTCACATCTGGACTGACAGACTTCCAGTCAACGATACCTACACAAGAAAAAAATCATCTCTGAATGAATGCAATAAACGTTCTAAATATTTTTTAAAACCTTGTTCAGTTAATAAAAGTACTAAATATACATACTGTCCAGCCAGGCAAAGTGAGCTTTTATTCAAAAACTGATGCCATAAAAAGGCTCCATCTCCTTCTTTATAGACAACATCTAGAAGAATATGTCTGGGCAGCTCTGATGGTAGCTGAATAAAAAAAAATTATATACAAAATTATTTAAAATATGAAATTACAACAAAAATACACAGAAAAATCAAGGTACAGGAATGTACCTAAAAGAGTACAAATGCTTTGTCGCTCCAGCTGTACCCTAGCGGGGTACAGCAATGTACCTCTGAACATTGGTACATTTTTGTACCTCTAAAAGAACATTTATTCACCCCTAGTGACAGAAATGTACCTTATGTCCTAGTATGATTTAAATTTAAATCCTGATATACAAAACACAGAGGCAGTGCATGTTTCACAATTTTTTAATCATGACAAAATTCAGAGTATAAAAGTTCAGAACATTTTCAATTCAGCTTTTATAACTCATATACTGGATATTCTGTACCCAACATTGACAAAATTCATTTAACATATAGAATGTTTCAATTCCTTCCGAATTTAAAGACAAAACTGCAAGCATCATGCACAGTAAACAGTTCATTAATCAATTTTAAGTGCTAAACACATTAGGCAGTGCATGCTTAACAAGCGTTTATAAAAATAGCATTAAATACAGAACATTAGCAACTCGACTTTAACTCATATACAAGATATTCTGTATAAAACCTCAAAATAACAAATTGATATGCATGATGTGTTTCAATTCCTTCAGAATTTAAATACAAAACTGATAGCATCAGGCCCAAGCAGCTACTCATTAATCAGTTTTAAATACAAACTCTCAAGCATTTTAACACATCCTATCCTTGTGCTTCTGCAGACTTTTTTAACTTTGTCCCTCTTTAGACCTACTAATTATCTGACTAATTATTAGTGTGTCAACTTAAACAGTCTGTTCACCCAAAAATTTAAAATCGTCATCGTTTACTCATCCTTATGTTGTTCCAAACCTGTATGAGTTTTTCATCTGTTTAACACAAAAGATATTTTAAAGAATGTTGGTAACAAAACAGTTAATGGGAGCTATTGATTTCTATAGTTTTTTTGTGTTTGTTTCCTCAAAATTATCTTCTGTGTTCAATTAAAGAAGGTTTGGAACACCATGAGGGTGAGTAAACTATGACTTTAATGAAAGGTGTAAAGGGGGCAACAATTCTTTCTATTAAAACTTATATATAATATTCAATTATATTATAATATAATTGTACTGCTGACTCTTCACTGAGACAATCATTTTTGTTACCAAAAGGCCCAAAAATGAAGTGCATATGCTTCCTGTCCTCCAGGAGAATGTTCGTGCCCAGTGTTGCCAGATTGGGCGGGTTCCCGAAAGCCCAACAGAGTCGCGTGACAGACACAGTGATGATGCCGTACACAAGCCGCGGTTAAGGACATTTGGGCGACATTATGCTAATATTTCCACATAGTAATGTAGATATGTGGGGGCGTGTTAGAACGAGCCGTTTTAGGTAGGCGTGGCCGACTCTTAACTTTTATAAAGAATATCTCTTTGGATTTGAGACTTTAGTCTTTGCAACTTTACAGATCTTCTTTATGCACCAAGAGCTTGTAACACTCCAAAGAGAAAGGAAAACTTGAAATCGCATCATATGACCCCTTTAATGACATAATTCTCAATTTTATTTTTTAACTTTGTAATGTATTAAACACCCCCCTTTTTTTCTGTTTTTATTTTTTGTTATTATCATTTTTATGTTTATGGTTGTATTTGTTTTTGTGTACTGTTCTTGATTTTTGAGTATTAATAAAAAAAAATTTAAAAGCCCAGTGACTGAGCCCAGCTTTCAACTGTTTTGAAAATGTTTTCTTTAAATATGTGGGAAATAAGCCTGTTTTTAAATTGGAAGGCAGAAGTTCTATCTATCTATCTGTCCATCTATCTATCTATCTATCTATCTATGTGCACAACAGATATTCTTAGATCTGTGAGAAAAGTATTAAATCAAGACCCATTAAAGACTGACACAAGCAGCTTTTTACATCAAGTTTATAATGGTGGCAAGCTTGGATTGGTGACCATGACAACTAGACACCAAACAAAACAGAACAGAATACACCAATCCATAATACAAACAAGCCAAAAAAAAAAAAAAAAGGCCAATCAATTCATGAACTCCAACCTAATAATAATGATTATAATACAATTGAAACATAAACAAGCAATCTCCTACAGCATCTCAACTGAAAAGAAACTTAAAAAAAAAGTATTTTAACCAGTTTATTCAAATAAACAGCAATTCCAACCGATTTAAAAATAATAATTATTGGCAATGGTACACAAACACACATTACATGGTATGATAGTCCAGTATTATCAGTGATTTTGGTCTGTGCAAATATGGTGGCTAAAAAACAAAATCAAGATCGACAGAATAGCAAAGTGACTGCAGGATGTATGTCGGTGCTGAGGGAAAGTGAGAAAAGGTGAAAGGAGAAGTGTAGAACATTGAAAAAGCTTTTATGGATATGAGTACCACTAATTTACTGAAACAGACCAGGACAAAGGTTGTATCAGGTCTGCATAAAAGCAAAGAGGAACTCTTAAGTAGGAAGGAACAATATGCAGGCAGCATAGAGTACGAACAATAATTCATAAACAGATTTGGAGAATATGAAAGTGCATTCAACATGTACACTTCATGTGGCCTAACATATTGATCATTTTATTTTATGGAAGGGTAGTGTCGGGCAAGTAAATTAGTTACATATCTCTTAAAACGTCCCCATAGACGCTTTCATCACTGTAGGCAATGTAAAGGAAAAAGTCTTCTTCATGGTGCTCCTACAACACAGAAACAGAGACGAAGAGTTTAGAGATGCTTCGTTCTCATTGATCAAAAATGACATTTTATGAATTCTACACATATAAACAAACAGGTGCAAAAGGTTCAGTTAGAACAAACATTAAAAAGACGTACCTGGTAAAGCAGCCCCATAGTGGCTGATGTGGGAGGAATGACGTTGTTGACAAAGAAGAAGAGGGCATCTTCGGCCCTCAAGTGGATCCTTTTCCGAATGAGGAAGTAGAACTGCCCCACTTCAGAAATAAGAAAAAAAAGTCAATACATATCCTTCATATTTTAATACTATTAAATATTATACAAAATTATTATGTATTTTTCAAGAAAATGAACCTGTGAGGTCAGACGGGACGAGATATTTCTTCTTGTCCAGATCTCCTATTCTGGCTTTGGGAGCTTTCTCGACGATCACCTGTGGAAAACAAATCTCTGGTGGTAATAACAAACACTTCCATAAATGCGAGAATAACAGCAGCTTTTAGTAGTATAATAATTAGTTAAGAAGAACGATAGCGAATTTTAGGGCACATGCCTGTTCTAACCAATTTCACAAACTGATATTTGACGGACAACACATAATGCAACTGAAAATGAACCTAGTGTGAGGCCACATGACAATGTGCTACTGGTAATGGTAATAGCAATTTCATATTCTAGTCATTCTGTCCTCGACGCTGTCAAAACAAGGTTCATTTGAATGATTCGCAGAGACACAAAGCTGTTTACCAGCTCTATCTTTATATGCTGTTTAATAGTATGAGGCCACATGGCAATGTGTTACTGGTAATGGTAATAGTAATAGTAATTTCATATTCTAGTCATTCTGTCCTCGACGCTGTCAAAACAAGGTTCATTTGAATGATTCGCAGAGACACAAAGCTGTTTACCAGCTCTATCTTTATATGATGTTTAATACGTATTAAACGTAATCTTATATCATATATCCTTATAAAAAAGATATTGATTATACTATTACTTGTACTGTAAACGACGCCACAATTCTGAATTAAGACAGAAGCTAACTGACGCTAACGCTAGTCCTTTCATATTTGAAGGACAGCTTAAAACGACGATGACAATTCATGAATTAACCATATATATGCATGATTTCTCGTTTTTTTTTTCTAGACGAATGACTATATTCACAAGTTTTTCCCTTATATATTAGCGTTGTCACTGTGTAATGCCTCGGTTTACGTTATCTGTAAGAGCGGGGCCCTGACTAAAACAACTCATTTGTCTGACTCACAGGCACTCTGTCCGGGTACTTCTTTCTGATTTTCTCCCCCTCAGACCGTCGCTTCTCAAATGGGTGCTCTTCTTTGTACATAAACTTCATTTTCACGGACTGGGAGATCTTAAAAATCTCCAAGAAAATCTGCCGTCGACGGTGTTTACAAACTAGTTTAGGTTTTTTTCTTTGACAACTGCGTCGGAAGGCGGAGGGATATCCAATAACAAGGCACAAGGGAGGCGGCGCACGTCGCATCACATCAGCTGCGTAATGACGTCTGCAGTAGCCAGGAGGCCTACGTAGTATTACCTGAAAATGCAGAACTAAACAGTAAAATAAAATGGCGGCTAAATTTGACAGTTTAGTCATTAGAAACCACAGACCAGTTTCAAGTTCAATGAAAACATAAATTTTCACGCAAACTATCGGGTATTTTCACTGCTTGCAAACAGGCTCCCTCTCCTAAGGGGACATGATAAAGTCTTGTTTAAGGTAAAACATAGACAAAATTTCAAACGCATGCCATGAGGCAAAGTAAGCAGTGAGGACTTTAGGTCATAGTACCTTACAGAGGTATTCAAAACCCAATAGTAAAATTTAGTTCAACAAATGCCTAAATAAGGAAAAAGGATCAACAGTAGACACTGACTATCAAGCCACCCAGGCAGTCCCTAGAAAAAGTCATCCTTCAAAATTGTTTGGAAGGCAAGCCAAAAAGCCACAGTAAAGCCAACAATTTCTTTGACGATGTAAGTGGAACAATGATGCATTAGTTTACCATCACAAACTCTGCATAACCATAATCCAACACTGCCCACACTTTAAACACTAGGCCTTATTCGTGAAACACAAGCAGAATGAATTCTTGATCATTCATAAAGCCATTCTCACATAATTAAATGCTCCACTGAATTCAATTGTATAAGAATGGTTTATATACAGTGGGTATAGAAAAGAATCACCTCTCTTTAAAATAATCACATTTTGTTGCTTTGCAGCCTGAAATGAAGACGGACACAGTTTTTGTTTTATCCAGCTGTATTTACTCAGTGCAACTTATAACATCCAAGTGAAAGATCACACCAACATGTCAGAAAAAATTAATAAATAAAAAAACAGAATCACTTAGCTGGAAAAAGGATCACCCCCTTGTGTCAGTATTTTGTTGAACCACCTTTTGCTTTAATTACAGCCTTTAGTCCATTGGGATATGCCTCCACTAACTTTGCACATCTAGACTTTGCAATATTTGCCCACTCTTCTTTGCAGAACTGCTGAAGTTCAGTTAAATTTGATAGTTACTATTTGTGGACTGCAGTCTTCAAGTCATTCCACAGATTTTCAATGGGGTTTAAGTCTGGGCTCTGACTAGGTCATGCAAGGACATTCAGCTTTTTCTCCTTCAACCACTGTGTGCTCAGTTTTGCTGTGTGCTTTGGGTCATGGGTCATTCGGAAGGTAAACCTGAAGTCGTGAAACTTCAGGTTGGGGGAAGTCGTGGCCTAATGGTTAGTGGTTAGAACTCGTAACCCCAAGGTTGCAGGTTCGAGTCTCGTACCAGCAGGGATTGTAGGTGGGGGAAATGTACAGTGCTCTCTTCCACCTTCAATACCACGACTGAGGTACCCTTGAGCAAGGCACCGAACCCCCAACTGCTCCCCAGGCTCACAGTGTGTGTGTGTTCACTGCTGTGTGTGTGCACTTTGGATGGGTAAATGCAGAGCACTAATTCCGGCACTAATTCGCCACCATACTTGGCCACATGTCACTTTCACTTTTCACTTCCCATTGACAACTTTCTGGCCTTTCTGGCAAGATTTTCCTCAAGAATTTGACAGTATTTTGCCCCATCCATTTTTCCTTCTATCTTGACAAGTGCTCCAGTCCCTGCTGCAGAGAAACACCCGCATAACAGGATATTACCACCTCCGTGCTTTACTGTAGGAATGGTGTTTTGAGCTGTATTGGATTTCCACCACACATTTTGTTTCAAACTTTTTTACATTTTAATCTGGACTACAACATGCCCTAGATATTGTTTGAAAATGCTTGGATTCTGTATTGTTCAGTCACACTTTACATTAAGGCCCCATTAGTTAACATTAGTACATTTATTAGTAAAACATAAACTGCCAATGAAAAATTATTCTAAACATTCATTAATCTTAGTTAATTTCAATATTTAATAACACGTCGTTAAAATCAAAAGTTGCTACTGTGTTATTTAATGAAATCGAGCTAACATGAACTAACATGTAGCTATTGCTCATTGTTAATGTTAGTGCATTAACTAAGGTTAACTAATGAGATTCTATTGTAAGTTGTTACCAATTGGTCTTTATAGTTCTTTTGCACTTTAATCTGTGTGAAATTATTTACTTTATACATTTTTTGTGTATTGCTTTATTGTATTTAAATGTTCAGTTTCTTTTTTTTATAAGAAAAAAGTTATTAAACCTGTTATACTTTACGACAACACTTTTTTGCAACTAAATTTCAATATCGTGATCGTGAAAATTTGATACCGTCACATGCCTAATTTGCCCACTCTTCTTTGCAGAACTGCTCAAGTTCAGTTCAATTTTATGGTGAGTGTTTGTAGACTGCAGTCTTCAAGTCATTCCACAGATTTTCAATGGGGTTTAAGTCTGGGCTCTGACTAGGTCATGCAAGGACATTCAGCTTTTTCTCCTTCAACCACTGTGTGCTCAGTTTTGCTGTGTGCTTTGGGTCATTCTCATGTTGGAAGGTAAACCTGAAGTCGTGAAACTTCAGGTTGGGGGAAGTCGTGGCCTAATGGTTAGAGAGTTGGACTCGTAACCCCAAGGTTGCAGGTTCGAGTCTCGTACCAGCAGGGATTGTAGGTGGGGGAAATGTACAGTGCTCTCTTCCCCCTTCAATACCACGACTGAGGTACCCTTGAGCAAGGCACTGAACCCCCAACTGCTCCCCGGGCGCCGCAGCATAAATGGCTGCCCACTGCTCC
>NW_015555728.1:1899409-1907411 GCF_001515605.1 Sinocyclocheilus anshuiensis
CCGCTCACACTGTGCTCCGGGTGTGTGTTCACGGTGTGTGTGTGTGTGTTAGGCTGTGTGTGTGTCCACTTTGGATGGGATAAATGCAGAGCACTAATTCCGAGTATGGGCCACCATACTTGGCCACATGTCACTTTCACTTTTCACTTCCCATTGACAACTTTCTGGCAGAGGGCAGCAGATTTTCCTCAAGAATTTGACAGTATTTTGCCCCATCCATTTCTCCTTCTATCCTGACAAGTGCTCCAGTCCCTGCTGCACAGAAACTCCCCCTTAACAGGACATTACCACCTCCATGCTTTACTGTAGGAATGCTGATATTTAGATGGTGAGCTGTATTGGATTTCCGTCAGACATATCATATGGTGTTGAGGCCAAATAATTCAATTTTAGTCTCTTCTGCCTCAGAATCTCCTTTTGGCAAAGCTCAGACTGACTCAGAAGGCATGTGGCCTTTCTTGAGGAGTGGCTTTATTCTTGCAACCCTCTCATACAAGCTACATTTGTGGAGAATTTGTGATGTTGTTCTCACATGTGCACAATGACCACTCTTTGTCATAAATTCCCGCGACTGCTTCAGAGTTGCTGTAGGCCTCTTGGTCGCCTCTCTAACCAGTTTCCTCCTGGCTCTTTCATCCAGTTTGGAGTGACAACCTGATCCAGGGAGAGTCTGTGTTCCTCTTTCCAACAAAGTGATTCTGTTCTTTTAAAAAACAATTTCTGACATGTTGGTGCTACCTTTCACCTGGATGTTATAGGTTGCACTTAAATGCTGGAACAATCTCTTCACCTAAAAATATGACATTTTCACATTAAATTTGTGATTTAATGGAAGTAGTGACAGATATTTTCCTGTGTATTGTGACGTACATCCAGGTAAAACAGCTTATCGAAAAAAAAAAAAAAAAGTAAGGTGGGACTTAGTTTTATCTATTAGTTGTTGAGTGGACAGAGACAGATCTAAATGTGAGCTTGCAGTCTATTGTACAAAAGTCTGCCCATCACCGGAAGATTGAGTTATGGTATTTTCATAAAAAATCATGAGGTCTAAAAAATTAAAATTGAAACATGCATGAACAATTTGTTCACAATAAGATGCATTCAGAAAATAGAGAGGGCGAATTTTCATTTCATGTGGACTTCAAAGTCATTTACAGTTTTGAAATATCAGAGAACAAAATAGAATCAAGGATCTATAATTCAGTAAAATAAAAAATTGGTTAAGAGTCTGAATCCTTCACTTTGCAAAGTTTAGTTAATCTAAATTGTAAACCGATAACAGATGACTCTAAATTGTAATGTAGACATGCATTTTCTGTAAAGCTGCTTTAAAACGATGTGTATTCTGAAAAGCGCTATACAAATAAATTTGAACTGAACTGAATTAAAATACCCCCCAAAAAAGTGGAACAGACTGTCATTTCAGTTGTTGACAAAAGGCTCTATTTTATTTTTCTGTTATAGCAGAGTCCTTGTTGCTCAGTGTCACTCTCAGTGGCTGATGTATTCCTATCGAAGAGCATCTAAAAATGTGTCTTCGAAAACCTCTCTGATTTAACCAGGTTTCACATATGAGCCATTTAAAAAATACACAGAAAATTAATACCATAAGCTGTAATAATGGACTGTAGTTTTCTCTCCTGCTGATCGTAGTTATCTCTTCCACAGCATACTATTAGTACAACAGTATTAACGGCTCTCAGCTCTAAACAAAAAGAGGCTGAGATACCCGAGATGGCAGACAGAAAAAAAAAAGGAGGGAGGAAGGACAGAATCTTAGCGAGAGAATGAGTGGGTAAGACCATGTGACCATTTGTGCTAAGGTCATACGAAACTAAAAAGACAAACACAGTCATTGAGGAAGTGGGAATAAGTGCTTATGAAGTGACTGGTAGTTACAACCCGTTCACTGATCCATTTCAAAATTGGAATCAGAAGCTTTCTCCCCCATTCACTCCATCATGCACATGTTGAATCCAACAACTGTAAGGCAGAGGTGTCCATTTTTAAGGAAAAAATTACAAGAAGAAAATGCTGGCCTCTCCATTTGTCTTGAGTTTATTAGCAATAGCTTCTTCATCATGTGTCTTCTCCTTTCTGTCCTCCCATGTCTTCTCATAGCATTTCCTCAGAGGAGTCCATATGACTAATGGGAGCTCACAATGACGAGAGGCTGACAGTTCCAGCACAGGAGAGGCTAACACTTAACGGGCAGAGCCATGTAAAAACCAGACGGTGACCAGAAGAGAGACTGGCCCTGAAAGATACGATCACCAAAGCCGATGCTGGTGGAGATTTCGACTGAGGACGGAGCGAACATCTGAGGTAAACCTAGAAAGGGAGTGAAAACACAGTAAGGGCAACTTACTGAAACAGCAACATAAGACAAAAGTTCCGTAACATTCCATAACATATAGCAGTCATGTGGAAAAAAAATCCCAAACACTTTCACTTGTTTTCTGAAGAGAAATAAAGAAACACACCCGTGGTATTCAAAGGGAAATTTTTTGCAATCAGGTTTGTCAAGCTGTGTACACTGTCACACAGAATGCTTTTTTGTATTATGATTGTAATATTTGACTTCTTGGTCTATGTATACATTCAAACAGATATCTTTGGCAGATGCGACTGTTTTGGCATTTTTTTTTAGCATTTTGCACCAAGAGCAGCGTGTTCTTAAGATGCTGTGTCAAGCTAAAAAAAGCTGTAAAAATGCCTTGAGAACCCTCCATCTACCTGCATTTGAATGCAAAAACGTGCTTCTTGGTAAGTGTGGTTTGGTGAGGCGCGCTGCCAACAACTGAGGTTGCGCTGACTGCAGACATGTAAAAACATGAGGGTGGTAAGGAATGATCCCAAGCATGTTTGTTCAAAACTGCTAAAGCAGACAGGCTCATCACAGTGGTGAAAACAATCTGGCATCTGTTAAACAAATTTCTGCTAAATAATGCCAGAGAGCAAGTCTTTCAGATGTCTGGTATTATGTTTCATGGCAGTTGGCCCACACAGAACATGCACTCCCCCTACCCCACATTTTGTCTGCTGATCATTTAAGAAAATCTGTGGGATGAATTTAAAGGGATAGTTCACCCTAAAATTAAAACTGTCATTGTTTCTTACCTTCATGTAATTCCAAATCTGTATGACTTTCTTTTTTGGTGGAATACAAAAGAATATACTTTGAAGAATGTTGGAAACCAAACAGTTTCAATACCCAGACCTCCACTGTATGGGGAAAAAATAATGCTAAGATATTTATTTTAAAGCAGCACTATGTAACTTTTGGCGCAAATATAAGTACTTATTATAAGTGTACCATAGTGATTCGGAATAAGACAAAAACACGGTTTGGAAGATGAATTCATGATGTAATCGCTCATTATATACATTTTGCACATTTTGAACAGAAAGTTACATAGTGCTGCTTTAAGTTCCACAGAAGAAAGGGTAAATAAATGATGACTTAGGTCAACTATCCCTTTAAATATGGTACCATTATTAAATGAGGGCACTACAGTCTTAATAATAGTGGCTAAAACCGGCATGAAAATGATAATAAACATGCAAGGGGTATGTGTAGAAATTAAAAAAAAATGAAGGGTGTTCAAATTGTGCAGAATTTATATGGCATAAATTCTCAGTAGGCCTAATCATGATTAAGAGATTACTATGACCATGACTTAAAGAAATGTTTATACCTCAATGCATCCAACATTGGGAGCAGGTTAAGAAGTGCTGTGTCGCTTGGGTCACTGAACCACGACTTTATAGGTATTGCATTGTCTGAGGGTGAAAACAAATTCAAATGACATTCATAACACAATTTATTACACTAAATCATTTGTGCATCTGCTAGATTTTTGAATAGACGAACAAGATGGATGTAAGCACACGATTACCACAATTTTAACATCACATTTAGAAAATCAGAGTGGACTCATACAAAATAAAATCCTGATTGTGCTCTCCATAGATGTACAGCTGTAGATCTCTAACCTGGGTGACTTCGATAAGCTCCAGGCGAGTTGTCCAGAATGACTATACTGGAGAGATCACTGTGTACTACAGATAGATCTTTTATGTAGCTCCCTAAATCCAAAGTACAGTGCTACAAAAAGCGCGAAAGAGAGACAGATGCACAGGTTCAGAAATTGAACAAACAGACATGTAAAACTATTTCTTAGGCAGGATCAATCAACAAAAGTCTGTACAGAGAGTAAGAATTGGTCCTTAAATACCGTATCAGGAGAAAATGTGGAGGCAGTGGGTTTTACCTGTCTGTAGTATCTTCTTTTGAGGATATCCCTGTTGTTATCCAGCTTATCTGCTACGGCCGATCCATATATCTCCATACTAGCTGTAAATACTACCAGCTCATACCACTGACTGACCTGACAAATACCAGCAAGAGGACATACAGATATAAACAGGCATACACACACACATATACACAATACTCATTAGAATATTGGTGAAATTTGTCAGAAGAAAAACTAGTGCACAAAGCAAATGCAAGTAAATTGGCAACATTTACTAATAAAAAAAATTATGAGACAATTCACTCACCACTTCTAAAAAGAAGTCGACGTGTGGCCTTTTATGGACAAAAAACCTGACTGGGTGTTTGTCTATTACCACCTGAATAAGAGAGAGAAAGAAAAAAAAAACTTTTCAAACATAATCAAAATTGACCATTTACAAGGCTGCATTTTTTTAATTGAAAATACAGTAATATTATGAAACATTATTACAATTTATTTTAGTTTGTATTTTAATACATTTTAAAATGTAATTTATTTCTGTGATGGCATAGCTGAATTTTCAGCAGCTATTACTCAAGTCTTCAGTGTCAAATGATCCTTCAGAAATAATTCTAATATGCTGATTCGGTGCTGATTCTTATTATTATCAATGTTGAAAACAGTTGTGCTGCTTAATATTATATATATATATATATAAATCGAAATGTTTTGTAACATTATAATTTAAAGCATGCTCGCTGAATAAAAATATTTCTAATAAATTTAAAAAATCAGGTTTTCAATAGACAGTAAAATGTGTGAAGTGCTGAGTGAAATAAACCCTGCATTTCCCAAAAAGCAGCAATTACCGAAATAAAATATTACATCCATTGTCGGAGAGGTGCATGTGTGTACCTTGAGGATAAAGTCTGGCGGTGTACCAGGCCTCACTGTAGGTCTAAGGACGCCATCATGGTGAGAGTGAATCAAAGTCTCATCCAGATCCAACACCAATATCTTCCTCTTCACCGCATCTAAGCAGCAAACGGTCAATAAGCATCACACACAGTGAAAAGTGGTGATTCAACATTCAGAAATCCTTTAACATCTCAGGTCCTCCAACCTCTCCCAATCCTATGCCAATATGATCTCATGTCCATAAGAATTTCAGCCATGAAAAGATTAAGATCCCTTTCTAACTGAGACTTCTTCCACTCAATCTCTCTAATCCTGATATATGAATATGTAATATACTTATATTTCCCAAGATATCTATTAATATTTTCCACAATGCTTTATAGGGATATCAACTCTACCCAAAGTATAATGTACTCAATTCTTAAAAAACAAATCTCTGCTGACAGTGATTTTGATACAACAGATTCTGGGTCACAAATGCATCCAGCTGTGTGGTTAGAAGCTCCCCTAGTGGACAAAACTGCACATAACAGAAGGGTGAGGGAACTTACTGAGTCTGTTTCTGGAAATAGGGGAGAGAGGTAATGTGTCATAACGCACTGTTTGGTACTGGATTATCTGTGGAAGACAGAACAGCAGACAAAGATAGAGCCAGTGATGCACATGGAACAATCAAGGAACTTTTCCTTGCTCCCAAAATGCACACATTCAGACCGATCGTACAGAGGACCTATAGAGTTCTGTCTCTTTTCATGATCAATTTCTCTTCCTAATATTGCATCTTCTTTGGCCCTTTCATCACGCTGGTGCAAAGCTCAGATGAGGGCATCGTATAGCAGACATCTATATAGTCACGCACCTAGAATGACCCCATACTGCCACAACTGGTCCATTAATACACCTCCAAAACAGCTGCCAAAAGTTGTCATGGAAGTGTAAGGCAAGTAGAAAAATCAGTGTACTTTTCTTATCTACTTATGTAATGTGACTTTTATGTATAAATAAAATACAAACCGTTTTGTGTGATTAGAATAAAACTTAAGTTAAAAATACAAACTTGTTTTGGCTCAGGTAGTTATGTAAAACAACTCAAGGTCATTTGGTTTTTCCAGAGTAGCCTGGGTGCATCAATTAGTGCAGTTTGAAAATTATAAACAGATTTCCAACAATGGTGTGTTTATGAAATTATAGCTGTCATGACGTTATGAGATAACTGTATTATTCCCAGCAATTATTAGTAATTTAAAACTTAATTTTTTAACAAAACATTTACATGAAGAAGAAAACATGTATAAAATGTATTTAATACAATTCTCAGTGAGCGTATTGTACTTTAATAGTTTTGGGTCTGTACCTCTTTTCATGGCAGGCTAAACATATTGTAGGGGGTCCATAGTCCAAAGTAATTAGGACAAACAGCATCACAAACACACTGCCCTGGGGTTACAGAGGCACAGCTGAAGCAGGCACAATCTGAAACCTACTACTGTGCCAAAGTTTCATTAAACTTTTTTTGATACAATGAGTATGAGGAACTTTAACACAAATCAACAATTAATCCAAAACATATTTCTGTTCTCATATGCCAAGTTTTTTTTTATTACAGATCCTACAATGACACAGCTGAATAGTAGGCTATGTTTATTTGCACTATAAAATTTTGCATAAGTGACACCTCAGTAAATATATTAATATTATCGATTGCAAAAATCTGAACAGGGTTAAAGGGTTAAAATAAACAATATGTCTGGTAACTCTTAGGAATTAGTGCATGAAAACAATATTACTCGAATGACTTAGTACACAATAAGTGTTATAAAGATTCTAACATTTCAAATATACCAGTAGCTGTTTGTCTTTTGAAGATTAGTTCAGTTCAGTTTATTTGAAGAAAGGAGCTCATAAATGAAGAAAACATTATTTACAGACGACAGGTCGGAATTCATTATATAGAGAACAGATAAACATGTGTTCACATGCCATATGTTGACTTGCTCACCGTTCGTAGATGTTTCCTGAGGATGTATAAAATGAAACTCCATATTCTAGACGTCACTCCAAGGAAGGTGCGAATCCCGAGTAAACACTGACGAGTCTTCAACATGCCGACAGTCGATGAACGGCGCAACGGTGAACCATAGAAGAGATGCACACTCTCCACTAGAGACCAATGACTTCAGAAGAGCTGGAACTACGGCTACAGCTAATCAGGTCGGCTAACCACTTCCCGCCGCTTCTTTGCTTTTAAAGTCCCGCGAGCGAGGCTAGCCAAACTACAGAATCCAGAGACTCTGCTGCACCTGGACCAGCCAGTGTCACAACACTGCTAAAATGTCAAACGTCTTAAAGCGTGTAGCCTAGCCACGCACTCAAACCAGCCTCTGCGATCAAGGGCTAACTGGACTTGGATTTCATTGGCAAGGCAGCTAGCTTTGGATCTAGCCAGCTCTACAACAAATTATCCCTCCTCGGATTGACGACTCTTGTGCTCGACAAGTTCGATGTTAATCTCGAGACCTCAGACAAATGGCAAAGTATGCAAAAAGTCCAATAAGAAGCCATCAAATTCGTTTCATTACATATCCGGGAGCAAACTGTGAGCCGCCATCAGTACTTTGGTTTCGTCACTTCCGAGAAACAACAAACGTGCCCTCAGAGAAGCCGGGCGAAGAGAAGAGTGAGGACAGGGCTTCTGGAGAAAGATAGAGCCACACGAGGAGACTAATAAACTGTCAAACCATAAACTCTCAAATATATTGTTAATAACACATGACACTTAGGGCGAGACACTTAGGGCGAGCTATGCAATAGCTATAATAAAATAAAATAAAAATAGGAAGAAA
>NW_015555728.1:1907547-1912538 GCF_001515605.1 Sinocyclocheilus anshuiensis
TTACATAGATATGCTTACATATTGAAAAGGTGTATGCTCATAATAGGTGACAATGATGGATCTCTTCACATTCCACATATGCACATATTTATGATGTACAGCCATAAAGGAAAACAGATCATTTTTGTCCAATCAAATATTCTCCAAATTGAGAATCACCTTCCACTGAACTGCAAATCAAATCATGGTTCATCAATTTAATAATATAAATATAAATAATAAAAATAATATTTCAGTTGGTCATATTCATCAGAAGTCTCAGTGACAACTCTGAAATATATTTATACATATTTATAATGATAAATATAACATTTATATTTACATTTATTATATTTATATAATATTTATTTATAAATATTCTAAATATTTATAAATCCATATTTAAAAAAACGATTAAATGTGATTTGTCGCTGCAAAGATTTTCAGCTGTTCTTCCTGTCTTAGGTGTCTTACATTATGGACAGTGCAGTTTATTGCTCTAGCCACATCTGCAGTCCTCATGCCTCCCTGCAGAAGAACTATGGCATGTTCACGCAGGTGTTCAGGAACACTGGGCGTCTTTCTTCTGTTTTTCAGAGTCAGAAAGGTCTCTTTAATGTCCTAAAGTATTGTAACCTTAATTGCCTGCTGCCTGTAAACTGCTGTCTGAAGTGTTTGAAGGACTGTCCCAAAGCTGCATGTGCAATAATTGTTTATGGTTCACTGAACATGCATGAAAAACATTGTTTAAACTCTTTCTAATAAAGATCTGTAAAGCATATTTGGATTTTACAAAATTATCTTTGAAATACAGTATCCTGCAAAAGGGAAAACATTTATAAGAAATGCAGAAATAGACCTTAATCAGGTTAGATGCCATATTTGTATGTAATTTCATGCATTACCTAAACATTACAATGCTATACACCTTGTAATTCTAAAATAAACGTTAAACGTTGGCAAATGTTTTCAATTTAATTCTTTGTGTTAGCACACACCAGTAAGTGGGCCTTGTTGGTGGATCAAGGCACTTGCTTTACAAATTGTAAAAAAATAAAAATAAAAACACAAAATGAGCAAGCATATTTTTTGATGCATGAAGTAGTGTATTTATGTATGACTGAAAGCAGAATACTACACTCGAGAATCGAGATCCTCGATGTAGGAACCTCAGGAACACGCCTGAGAAACGCTGGTGTAGTGTGGGCTCTGGTCAGCAGGAGGCAGTATTTTCAACGGGATGTGCAGCGAATCTGCAGCGGGTGTAAACCTCGTTCACTGACGCTGGGCTGGTTTGTGTGAGAGGGGGACGGAAGGAGATCTGTTTCAGGTTAGCTGTGTGTTAATAGTATGCGAAAGATGCTTACCATAATATCTAACATTCTGAGGGGAAGCGCCAGCAGGAACGTAAGTATTTTATCTTTTGATTCATAAAATTTGCTGTTTTGCTTAGTAGAGCAAATTACGAATGTTTTGACGGCTAGTGCAGCGCAGTCATGCCATGTTGACCTTGCAGGGTACGCAAGGCCCGGCTGACACCCTTCTAAAGACACATTGCTGTTAAATTCTCATGTTGGTGCTAGTTCTTTCACGTCAACCAACGTAGCATTTCTTTTTATTATTGATATAAATATAATCAGATATTTTACTATTTGTTCAAAGTGATTTAGCTTGGCTAGCTAGCTAAAATGCACTGGGAGGGTAACGTCTAAAACTGGTTAGTCAATGAAATGTCACTGAAATAATAACCTATAATAAAACACTGTAACAAATGAGAAACAATGTACTGTTCATAAAACCGTTGGTTTAAATAGTAGTTTGTTGCCGTAATTCTCTGTCAGAAATAAAAGGTGACCTCAGTGAGAGAGACAGTCTGTCTTTCATCATGTTACTGACCAGTGGCAAGTGGACAACAACGTTTTAGTCTGTTTCTAATCGTTTAGTATTAATAGTTTAATGCCACTCAGTCCTTGTCAAGCCCTAGTGTCGAAAATATATAATATATAAAAATTAAGTTCTATTATTGTTGTTATTATTATTAAAAAGCAATATTTCTTCAGGCTCATATTTTTCCTAACCATATTATAACACACTTTAAAGACACTTTTATTGATTTTTAATTTTTAAACAATTGGCCAGTCACTTTTTTATTATACGCTTCTATGCTCTATTGCCACTATTATAGTTTGATATGCAAAGTTTTTTTCTTGTTTTTGAGCCAACTACATTGGTCTAAAAATATAACAAAACAAGAAAGGAATATTTTGATGTCTTACCCTAGATGTCATATTAAAAGTCACGGTTTTAGAGTTCATATCTCTAATCAGAGAGTCATTTTTTCCCCTCTAACTGTGACCATGTCTAATAATATAAGATTTGTTGACACAATGAAATGAATGTCATTGCTCTGTTGGCACAATAAAATTAATTACATTTTGCAGAACAAGACAAGCATCTTTCATGAAAATGATTCTCTTCTCATCTTCTATTGTTTTCTCTCTCAATCTCTTTCTCTTTACTAATTCTCATGTCTTTCTTTCTCTCTCTCTCTTTCAATATCACTTTGCTCTTTTTTTAACTGTTCCATGGGCTGCCTTAAAGGGAGCTGAACTGGTATCAGAGGTAAGAGTTTTAGAAATGGGCTTATTGACATGACATCTGTGCCATCTGCTGTTTTTTCAGTTTTTATTCTTTCGGTGGTTATGAACATTAAGATCATTATTTTTGCTTGAAATTATTTCACTACAAAGACTTTCTTCCTCACTTATGATTTTTAGATCATACTCTCTTCCTCACTGAGTTTCCAATCACTGGTTTTGTCACATTAAACATGCTTCTGCTACATGCTTTTTACTTATTTCTCAAATATTGTGGCGGTTTTAGTTTGCTGTGTTGTGGGTTTGAGGGAAATAATTCTGCTCTATTTACCCTGGTCAATTACTACAGCTCACATCTTCCCTTTTAATCTCTCTCTCTCTCTCTCTCTCTCTCTCTCACACACACGCACACACACACACACGTATGTTAAAAGCACTCCCAGTTTTGTCATGAATATTTTTTATAGGACATCAATTGAAACCTGTTTGAGATATATTGAGGCTTTCTGGTATTTGAATTTGTGATATGATTTGGCCAATATTATATGTCCATGTGATTAAAAAAAAGATGTCAGTTTCAGTTCTAAAAGTTGACAACAGCTTTGTCAATGGATAAATTTTTTTGTTAATTCTGAGTAAATATTGCATAAAATATTTCATGATTAAATTCTCAATTCTCATTATTAAATTGGATGTGTGGATATCGGCATTATATTGATTAACGGGCACTCTGCTGTCTAGATATCAGTATCAACATCGGCCATTTTGACCATTTGAATGTTATCTGGCTGGTAGCCATCAACAGTTGTTTATTGCCTGTGAGTAGCTTAGTGTAGGTTAGCATAGATTAGATTTTTATTGGTTTAGTGCAGTAAAATGTCGTCTTTGTGGTCTCTAAACACCTAAAAGTCTCGTCTTGCTCCTTTAAACGTTCCCTTCTTATGGTCTTCTGAGTCTGACCCTCTGGAGTGACCTGTGCCCATCTTTTTACAGTCCTCCACTCTCCGGGCCGTTCTGCAGCTCCTGGGTGTCCAGAGCGAATATGCTAATTTGACCTCTCCACATGACCATGATCTCGACCCCCCCCTTCACGCTTAAAAGATACACAACCCCACAGCCCTTTAGTTTCCTCTCCATTAACACAGATACCTTTAAACGCTCCCATAGAATACAAAGCTTTAGGCAGTGGCCAGTCTTCAGGAGACTCGGGAGCACATGACAGACCTCTGACAGATGTTGCTTCCTCCGAGGCTATAGCTCAGAAAGAAAGTTATGTGGAACCGGTGATGACTAGTGGTTCATCCACCTCAGAAGAATTAAGCATGGTTACTCTGGTTACAGAAAGAATATCAGAAAGAGAAAAAACTATATTTGAAAAGATCATCAGTCCCGTTATAGATGTTCCTCCATCACCTGCCCTAAATACAGTTAAGTCGCCTATTAACCCAGCCACCAGTCCAGCACAGTTAACCCCTGTAGTAGCTAACAGCAGTTTTACCTAGGGCTGTGACGGTATGGGATTTTCCTTACCGCGGTGAAGACGCAACAAATCACCGCGGTTTGGCGGTTAATCGCAACCCCGCCCTGATTATCCCGCCACCAGGCAAGAGGATCAAGAGTGCAGATCGAGGGCTTCCTCCTGCAAATACCTTGCGACTTCAGTGTCTGCACGGATTCTTTTTGGGACCGGATTGGAGGACTGTGCTTTTCTCTTTCCAAGCAGGTCTGCAAGATTCATTTTTTTTGGAGGAGGAGGAGATGGTGCACTTCCTTCTCCCTCTCCAGCCGCCGAGGTACGCATGGCACCTTCTCCATCCCCGCCATCACTCCGCTCATCGGGCATTGCCAGCATCTCCTCCAGGAGCGCATCTTTAACGTCATCTTGCCGTCAGCGCAGCTGAAGAGTTCTGCGTTCAAATGCACGCAATAGGCTTAAGCTTGCCGCAAAGCATCGGCAAAAGTAATTACCATAAATGTGTCCGGGGGAAACAGTAAGGAGATATTTGAATTATTTACTAATAAACTAGTGTTTTCTGAGTCGGTGTCGCAAGGATGAAGTTGTCGATCCTGACTCGCTATCTCTTCATTAGAGGCGCCTTTAGAGAGAAGTGCATCTTTACGGATTATGATCATAATGAAAGAGTTTTTGATTTGTTTTATTTCGTTAAGTAGTAATTTAAAGCTTATCTATAGATATATTTATCATGTCTGTGAGGCATGTATTCGCTGAGTTTCGGTCCATTTTTGTGAAGCGCTCCTGTTCAAGACGAGACGGCAGAAAGCGGATCATGTTTGATTTCTTTATTTTATAAAAGCACAACGTTTTGTTGATATTGTGAGTGCACACAAATAAAAGTAGACCCTTTACAGTTACGAATGATGTATTACTCTTACCTTTATGAGCAAAAATGACGG
>NW_015555728.1:1912617-1952265 GCF_001515605.1 Sinocyclocheilus anshuiensis
GAACAAAAAAATGCTCCAAACGTTTTTCTAAATTAACTTTATTAATAACGAAAACGAAATATAATCACTTTTCCATTACATACAAAACTGAACTATTTTAATAGCTGAAACAGTTGTATTAGCTGTTTTGGGAGAAGGGGGAAAAAGACAGTCTCGGGCCTATATTTGAAGCCCGTGCAGGGCTCTAATCCCTGTTGTTTTCATCTGTGAGCATGCTATTGATATATGCATTTTACCATTTTGTTGAGTTTAAAACGTGTGACACATTCGTTCTGCTCTCACTGTTCATTCGTGCAGAACACCACCAAAAAAACAAAAACTCTGTGCATACCCTTGGAAGAAATCCTGCAGGCGCCCCTGAGACGGAAGACAGTAAATTGACAAACAATGATTATTGTTTATAATTCATATCACACACCATATGCACTTCTGTAACTTTTACTACCAAAAAAAAGTGCGGTGAAGACCTCAACACCGCGGTCGGCATCAAATTACCGCGGTTATGCGGTTATCGTCACAGCCCTAGTTTTACCCTAACCAGCACAGACCCCCTTGCGTCCAATTGTCCCCCACCAGCCAGGAGCCTCCTGGGCCTTGATAATTCCTTCCCAGAGATCACCCACAGCCTGGCTGAAGAGACTCCCTTACCAGAGCCACAGCTTGCTGTGAGTACTGGCAGCCCCTATATTAAAATACACTGCCTCTTTCATATACACAGCTTAAAATTATTTTTAACCCTCCTTATGGAGTATTGCATGCCCCTTCCACTTTTCCCAGAGCACTTGAATTTTCCAGCTCACAATCCTTCGGCCAATGACTCTTCAATCACTAAACAGATTTTTTTTCTACAAACTTTATTCGTTCTTTGTTATTGTTAAATACCTGAAGCAAAAGATCTGTTAAAGTACTCAGCATGTTGGTCCCACATCTAATTGTGGATGGATTCCTTGTGATGTTTCAGTTTTCTACATCCAACCCTATAATCAAAGATATGTGCAAAGTCAGTGTAGATGATAACATGCACTGTGTCAGTTTTCCACATCTAGGCCTAAGTGTTGGTTTATTGGTATTAGATTGCAGGTTTGTTGATGTAGTTGTTGGGTAAAATTGCAGTGGTTATGTACGTCGGATTATTACAGATATATTTCATTGTCCCCTGGCTTGCTTCCTGTTTCAGACATAGTGCTTTTGACATATTGATGTTATCAATGTTGCTATTGATGGTTGATATTAACATCTCAGTTCCTGTCAGATGTGTGTGTGTGTCTGTGTTTCCATGTGACTATTTTTTTTTTTTACCATCTTCACTCATTTTCTCTGTAGAGGATTTTTTAAATGTATTTTCTGTTATTATTTATGTTTCATAGGGTGCAAGAGTGGTGGTATCTGCCAGGACCTATGCAGACTTTACCCCTCAGGCCACCTTTGATATTAAGGTGAGTTGATCAGATCAGCAGTTACTTAATTTATTATGTAATATATATTTGAGTGCATATACACTACCGTTCAAAAGTTTGGAGTCTGTAATTTTTTTTTTAAAGATATTTATATTTTGAAAGAAATTAATAAAATGTATCAGTTTCCATAAAAATATTAAGCAGCACAACTGCTTTCAACATTGATACTAAGAAATATATATATATATATATATATATATATATATATATTTTGAGTACCAAATCAGCATATTAGAATGATTTCTAAAGTCTCATGTGACACTGAAGACTGGCGTAATGGCTGCTGAAAATTCAGCTTTTCCATCACAGGAATTAATTACATTTTAAAATATATTAAAATAGAAAACCCTAATTTTGAACTGTTATAATATTTCACAATATTACTGTTTTACTTTATTTCTGAAAAAAATGAGTGGGCCTTAGTGAGCAGACTTCTTTCGAAAACAGTAAAAATCTTACTGACCCCAAGCTTTTGAACTTTTTTACTGTGCATTTTACTGTATCTTAATGCATTTGAAAGCTTTTATTTATTTTACATTTTTTGGCAGAAATGTGACTTACACAAGCTGGAGGAAGGCCCACCACTGCAGGCCGTGCTTTCAAGAGAGGAGGGGCTTCAGTACTACCGCACAATGCAGACCATGAGACGCATGGAGCTCAAAGCCGATCAGCTCTACAAGCAGAAGATCATCAGGGGCTTCTGTCACCTTTATGATGGACAGGTGCCACATGCACTGCAAACACACAGACATCATATTTACAAGCAGAAGATTATCAGAGACTCTTTCATTTCTAAGCACTCACTTTTGCCAGTGCAAAATAGTCAAATTTAATATTATTATATGTTTTGATTCACATGGTTGCAAGCGTCATTTGTAATTGGTTCAAATGTTGACAACTTGGTGGAGACAGAAACACTTACAAGTACATTGTGTCCTCTAACAGGAAGCGTGTGCGGTCGGTATTGAGGCAGGTATTAATCTATCAGATCATCTTATCACAGCGTATCGTGCCCACGGGTACACTCTCACTAGAGGGGGCACCGTTCGTGAGATCATGGCAGAGCTCACAGGTGAGAACAACAAAACCGATTAAAGTTTAAAGTTGTGATCTCTTACAAATATATCTCTTTTATTTTTTTATTTGTTTGTTTGTTTATTCTATCCCTCTTCTATGTGTCTCTATTTCTCCATCAGGCCGTAGAGGAGGTATTGCTAAAGGAAAGGGAGGGTCTATGCATATGTACACTAAACATTTTTATGGAGGAAACGGAATTGTGGGAGCTCAGGTACGTTAAATGAATCGACTGGAGTCCCTTATGAATAGAGAGCTGGTATCAGTACTGATTAAGTATTAAAAATAACTTTATATTTCACACTTGTATCCCAGGTGCCTCTTGGGGCAGGTGTAGCGTTGGCCTGCAAATACCTGGGCAAGAATGAGCTGTGTGTCTGTCTCTATGGTGATGGTGCTGCAAATCAGGTAAGTCACTTCTGCGCAACAGTCAAGTGTTCACCCGCTACAAGCCTAATGACTGATTTAGCTACTTGCTAATAACATTTCACACAGATCTGTCCATGTACTGCTTTACCTTACCTTCTAACTTGTGCATTATGATGGGTCTGTAGCAGTGGTTGTACAGGGAGGTTTCACACATACTTTTGCACTGTTTCTGCAGGGTCAGATCTTTGAGACGTATAATATGGCATCTCTGTGGAAGCTGCCCTGCATCTTCATTTGCGAGAATAACAAATACGGCATGGGTACTTCTGTGGAGAGAGCAGCCGCTAGTACTGACTATTACAAGAGAGGCGATTTCATCCCTGGATTGAGGGTATCATGCAGGATGGACACTTCGTCGTGCTTTTACTTGGGCCTGAATTTACTCTTTATGTCAGAATATCTTCTTACCTTTTCTCTGGCATTGTAGGTGGATGGCATGGATGTTCTTTGTGTAAGGGAGGCCACCAAATTGGCTGCTGAACACTGCAGATCAGGAAAGGTGAGCTCTGGTTAGAGTGATGTCAAAATATTATTAGCTCTGTTGGGAAGTATGATATTTGAATATGTGTTTTATGCACCGTATTTATATGGGCAATTCCACAGCGGCAGCGAAAGAATAATAGATAATCGTTAAACTACTTATAAAATGTTTTCTGTTTGCAGATATGCTCATAGGATACAAGCAGTTATGTAGCAATAATAAAACACCTGAAATTTATATTCATAGGGTCCCATTCTGATGGAGCTGCAGACCTATCGTTACCATGGACACAGTATGAGTGACCCAGGAGTCAGGTAATATTTTATATAATCTCAACCAAAGCTCACCATTGCGTTGAGCAGCAAGCAGTCTTCCTGGATTATATTTAGACAAGAGCGTAGGTACAAGAGGTCTTCGTTATACAGTGAACGACACATTCTAGTAACTGAAATACATGTGCTTTTATAGCTAAACTGCTTTACTATTCAAACTGGGTAACATACTTTATCATTCAAATGTTTGGAGTCAGTGAGATGTTTTTTTTTGTTTTTGAAAAAAGTTTCTTAAGCTCACCAAGTCTGCATTTATTTGATTAAAATACAGTAATATTGTAAAATATTATTATTATTTAAAATAAGTTTTCAATTTTAATATATTTTAAAATGTAATTTATTCCTGTGATGGCAAAGTTGAATTTTCATCAGCCATTACTTCAGTCTTCAGTGTCACATGATCCTGCAGAAATCATTCTAATATGCTGATTTGGTGCTCTTGAAACATTTCTTATTTTTTAACATTTCTTATTCAGTGTTTAAAACAGTTGTATTGCTAAAGCTAAATAATTTGTCGAAAAGATGATACAGAAAATTCAAAATGATTTGGAATAGACATCTTTTGTTACATTATAAATGTTTCTACTGTAACTTTTGATACATTTTATCTGTCCTTGTTGAATAAAAGGATCAATTTCTTAAAAAAAAAAAAAAAAAAGTGTATTTGGCATAGCTCTACTTACTATCACTGAACTAGAGGTCTTCTCGGGTCCTAAAATCTGTACCCGACCCGAATCACTTCTTACCCAAACCCAACGTGTATTATTATTATTTTTTTAAAAGAAAAACCCGACCCGAGACAGACCCGATGAAATTAGACACGAGTCCGACCTGATTTCATTTATTTTAGAACACGACTGGACCCGAACGTAAATGCATTGACGTGTGCACAGCCTGCAGCCCCGCAGTCAGTAAAGAAAAATCCCGGTGTCCTGCTGACTGATTTGGCAGCTTCTCCTTTTTGATTTATTTAACATTTATTTAATTTATTATTACTTTATATTATTACCTGCCTGATGGATACAATTTATTTCTGAGTTTGGCTTTCAATTGTGACCAGTAGATTGGAAAAATAAACGTGATAGCTCGATAAAAATTTAATCGATAGCCTAATAAATCATGGAATTCGCTAGTGTTGTCTGTTCTGCAGTGCTATTTACCTCATCTCCGGTGAAGGGATTCTGCACACAAAAAAGAAAAGCACTGCCCATCATGAAGACGCACCGTATGGCTTTCTGTGTGCTAGGTTACAAACATATGTTCCTTTTTCTACGCGTTTCTCAAAAATGCACTTAACACCAACACGCAGGTACGGTAAAGGGATCGGCTTTTATCGGGTCCATTTGGAAAAAGCACATTTATTTTAAATTACCCGAGGCAACTAATACCTCGACCCGTGTCCGAGGCACTCGTCAAAGTTTTGGACCCGAACCCACTCGGGTCTCGGATCTAAGTGGACCTGTGAAGACCTCTACACTGAAACTCGTTAAAACAACTCCTGATTGTTTTTCTATATACCAAATTTTTTTTTCTATTAGTGCTCCTCCCCATATGTGACAACATTTGCTCTTCCTATCCACTGTTCCCATAGTTACCGCACACGTGATGAGATCCAGGAGGTGCGCAGCAAGAGTGACCCCATCTCGATGCTGAAGGATCGCATGCTGAGCAACAACATGGCCAGCGTGGAGGAGCTTAAGGTGAGACTGCACATACTCACGAGAGACAGACTGAAGTAGGACACAATCATTGAGACAGTCACAGTTGACTTGAGTGTGAATTTTCTGAGTCAGTCACATTGGTGTGTAAGGATATGGATTACTCAATTATGCTGAAGAATGCGAGTTCTTTGTGCTGGAAGTTGGACATTTCTGCAGTTTCACTAAACACTGACACCTTTTACAGGAGATTGATGTCGAGGTAAGGAAGGAGATTGAAGATGCCGCTCAGTTTGCCACCACAGACCCTGAGCCTCCACTGGATGATCTTTGCAACCACATCTTCTACAATGACCCTCCTATGGAAGTGCGTGGCACTAACCCCTGGACCAAGCTCAAGTCTGTCAGCTAAATCGCCTTCCTTATCATCCCAAGTCCCCTCCTCTTCCTACCAGTTGAACCTCTCCTGTTGAAGCTCACAGAAAAATATGATCACCTCCGCTATGGCTATAGATTTCATAGACAGTTATTGGGAAACTCAGCCAAATCTCTCAGCCACATTGTGATAAGTTGCTTCATTTCACATTTTATCATTGGCTTGTTTTCTTGTTGTCTTCATCAACTACAATACTGACCCTCGCTATAAATTTTAAAACCTAGATATTTTTTCATCTTATATTGGAAATATATGTTATATAAATAATGTAATATGCACACACACACACACATCACTTTATATATCAACAAGAGTGTGTTTTGGCTGAGGTGTCTGTTTGGAAATGTTTATTAACATTTATAAACGGTAAATCTGTGGCCGTATTACAAAAAGTTTGTGTGATATTTATGGGATCTAAAATAGGATATTTCATTTCGGTTGTTTCTTAACAATCAAGTGTTTGAGTGTTTAAACAAAAAATGCAAATAAAAACTAAGATGGATAAGATTTAAATTAAAAACAGCTGAAAATGTTGCTTTAGAATGGGAAAAGGTGAATAGATGCTTACCCTTTCACTTTCTTGAACTTTTATTTAAAGCTGGGTTTTTGTTGTCATGTATATATTATGAAAAATTGCTTTTGTTACAAACAATGTTACTGGGGATATAACTTCACATTTGGCAATTCCAGTGTATTAATGGTTGTTTTAATACAATGTTTGTTTAAAATCTCTGGTAATTGGGAAAGTAACAATTGTTGCAATAGATGTTAGGATGCTGTTGAGATGTTAAAGGGGGCATCGGGGTCACAGCTTAAAACTTTTGCTGTATTGACCAGGATGAGTCAACAAGATCATGTATGTGTCATCCAATGTGGTCTTTATACCATACAACAACAAATAAATATTTCAAATACAAACTTTTGTTGTGAGTAGATGCCTTTGTTGTTCTACATTTTGTTAAACATTCCTTATCCTTAAGCCTATCATATTTGATACATGGATTTCTAAAGATGGTCGAAACATGGAGAAAACCTGCTTTACACAATCTACATGCCTTCTGACGTCTGATTGACAGGTTATACTTTTTAGCAAGCAAAAAGCCTTTTAGTACAATTCTACAAATATCCCCCTTCCCTTCAAGTAAAGCTTTTCTTTTTTTAATCAAGTAAACAAACTAAAAAAAGCTTTTACATTGTTATTAATTGTTCAAGATGAGTACTTAACTGGTCTGAAGAAACAGTTTGAGTTTACTTGATTATCTGTACATCTTTATATATATATATATATATATATATATATGTTTTTAACATATATCATGTTAAAATGTATCACATCCTCCAAGCTGTTAAAACTAGATGCTTTACAGAATTTAAAAATCGTCTTAAGGCATTACTTTGAGATACTGAGTAACTGATATTTATATACATTTTTTTGTAAGTAGTCTGCTATTCTGTTCTAAAAATATAATTGATTTACATCACAAGCTATCGGAATTTCATCTAATAATTTCTATTTCTATTTTCTATTACATATTTTAACTCTCTTTGGACCTTTGAATAAAATTGTGATGTTTCTTCCACGCGTGGAGCTCCATAATCTTAAGTCACACAATATATTTTCCATGTAGGCTATGTATCAAATATGAAACAAAACATAAAACATATATGCAAACTATTTTTAAATGCATATGTCTTGTCTAAATTGAACTCTTCATTAAACTCTTCAATTAAAAAAAAAATGTCTTACTATTATTTTTTTATGTTAGGCTTTACAAGGTTGAAGACAGCATGAATCGGGGAGCTCACGCAGCTATTAATACTGAGGGGACCATAACAAATAATTAAATATTTCCCATTAATGTGGCATGTGAGCAAGAAATGAGCTCTTTATTTGTAGGATTAAAGCACAATCAGCTTTTTTCTAAGCCCTCTGGGACTGCTGGATGAGTTTTTATCAGCTGTGCTGTTGTGATTTCCCTCCATCTGCAGTTTTTTTGCTTGTGCATTTCATTTATTAAAAAAGTGCAACATGTGTGTGTTTTTCTTATGGAGGACTCAATAGATCAAAACATGTGGATGCTACGCAGGGAAAAGAGAGTTAAACAGATTTGATGATCAAAGGATTTATGTTCTACATAATCAGAAATGAAGCACAACCGAGGATCCTCCAATGTGATTCAGACTGCCTTGTACAAAAAGCAGCAGAGATGATAAAGACTCTGAATAGGCGATATGAAAAATACATTTAATATCTCAAGATATCATTCCTTGACCAAATTAAACTACCTGAGGACCCATGTCACGTACTGTACATAGACTGTAAAAAGTGGGTGTGGCCACAGCGTCCCTCGCTCTATGACGCATGGTGACGTTTCCTCCAGCCTCGTTCTGACAGACAGGTGAACGAACGGGGCGACGACGCCATGTTGAGCGAAAACGGAAGTGTATTCCTCTGCTGTTAAAAACATCTTTTGAATTTTTGTCAAGAGGAACCGGACACTTTAGAAGTAAAAAGCTACCCAGAAGGCAACTGAACTGAATTCTTCTTTTATTTACGCGTCAGTTAGGGAACATCCTCTCTGTGGGACTGTTTTAGTGCAGCTTAACACTGACTGACAGCGTCAAATCACTTCACGGTGGTTGATCGTAAGTTATAGATCGGGACTTGAAGATGCCGCTGGCGCAGTTTGCAGACCCCTGGCAGAAGTTGCCGGTGGGGCATATGGAGAATGAGGTAGGTTATGTTACGTTTAATCAAGGAGTGTTGTTACGCGGTGATTGTGTGAGATAACATTTAATCCGATACTTCGTGCCACGGAGGAATTTCAGTGGACAGTCTTGAAGTGCATACTTGGACTACTAGTTTACAATTTGCAAACGCTGTATTCAAACAAAAGGTTTACGCTTTTGAGTTTCGCTACTTTTCAAACTCATAACTGAAATACAAAAAAGTGCGTGCTTCATAGTTATAAGTCGACATTAAAATGCAACGAAGTATTAAAAGCGATATGACGTGTTTCTTTTAAATGTTAACTTAGACATTTCTTTGGACCAAAGTGCCTAGTTAAGTTACTTGGTAAAGATGGAGAATGTGTAAGCCGTCGAAACAAGACTTGACCAGACAAGCCCAGTACGAGTGTGTGGGTGGGTGTCTGTTCGATGCAAGTTTAACGTTACTTGTTCATTGTTACTTAAAATGGACACTTGCTTGCTTTTTGTAGCTGGTTGAAGTTTGTCTTAAGTAACTTACACATTGGGCAATAACTACAGGGTGGGGAACTAACGTTTTATAGACTGACTGACAGGCATTTTCTCAAAACCCAGTGAGCTCTCAACATACATAGACAGCATTTTTGGGCGTCACAGGCGTGCCAAAAAATGCCATAAATGTGCAAAATATAAGATTATGATGCCCCCCAAATACTGTCTATGTAGGTAGACGGCCCATTAGGTTTTGAGTCACGGCCAGTGTGTAATTTAAACCCTATTCGCACGGGATTAGTATTTGGGGACCTTGTGTGATTTTGAAATTAACCCCCCACCTCTGAATTTCGTGTGGTGCATTCGCACGGGATAAGCGAAGCCAGTGATTTTACTCGAATTTACTGACTTATCTACCGGATACCCGGATGTCAAGGCTTCGAGAGTCCCGTTCTATGGTCCAGATGGATTAAAAAAAAGAAAAGAATATAGTTTCGTGCCCTGTGACATTTACATTTCACCAGGTTAAAATAGTATCTAAAGCTTTATGCTTGATTTATTTGTAACACATTAACCTCAAAACCTTTTCAGCCTTTTCTTTCTACAAATTGTATGGTGTAGCAATATAACAGCACCCAAAATACTATCAGACAAACACATTAACCTCAAAACCTTCTCAGCTTTCTCTTTCTGCAAATTGTATGGTGTAGCGATATGATGACAGCACCCAAAATACTATCAAACACTCCAACACAGCTCCATTCTTAGCGAAAGATGGATAAAAAGGCGCACAGCAAACAAAAACCTCGAAAAACGATATACGACCCGCCAAATGCAGGCCAAATCACAGAGATGCCGATTCGCACGGGACTCGTATTAGCACAGGACCTGGGTGTTCGGCGAAATATGGTAGGTCATTTGCGGGGGAATTTTTACTTTACAAATTACAGACATGGCCGATTCGCACGGGATTAAAGTGGTCATATGATGCTTGTTTTAAAGATCATTATTTTGTGTATTTGGTGTAACAGAATATGTTGACATGCTTTAATGTTCAAAAAACACATTATTTTTAAAATACTGTACATTATTGTAGGTCCTCTAGGCCCCGCCTCTCTCAAACGCTTCGTTTTCTACAAAGTCCCTCCTTCCGACAAGCGCAGTCTGCTCTGATTGGCCAGCTGACCCAGTGCATTGTGATTGGCCGAACACCGCAAGCACTCGTCGGAAATGTAACGCCCCTTACCATAATCACGAGCTTCATCTTTCAAAATAAATGTAAAGACAGAGCCCGAAAGGGGAACAGAGTCGCGTGACAGACACAGTGATGAAGCTGGTATGTGTTTGCAGTACACAAGCCACGGTTAAGACAGCTGACTCCACTGGGATGTGACCCCCTCTCTCTCGCTCACTCTCTCTCTCGCTCTCTCGCTCTCTCTCTCTCTCTCTCTCTCTCGCTCTCTCTCTCTCTTGTGCTCTCTCTCTCGCTCTCTCTCTCTCGCACTATCTCTCTCTCGCTCTCTCTCTCTCGCACTATCTCTCTCTCGCTCTCTCTCTCTCTCTCGCTACAAATGACTGGAGGTCACCAGGCAATACTAATCCCGTGCGAATAGGGCTTTAGATTATGAAACAACTGCATTTTTGCATTCTGGAGCTGTGCTGGCTGTTCTGCTCTAATCGGAATCAAATTAGACTTTCACTATTTTCCCTGCAGGCTTGTATGTTTCTGTCTGTGGATTACATTTTAATATTTTTTCCTTTTTTACTGTGAAATTATCTGGATGAGATATTAAATATACCATTTAATTAAATGGCCCTACTAATCCTAAATTAAAATACATAGAACTGTGGATATTATCCAAATCAGCATTAAAATGCTTTCTGGCACTGAAGACTTAAGTAATGGCTGCTGAAAATTCAGCTTTGTCATCACAGGAGTAAATTACATTTTAAAATGTATTCAAATGGAAAGCAGTTATTGTAATAATAATTTACAGTATTACTGTTTTACTGTAATAATGCAGCCTTAACAGACTTCTTTAAAAAAACATAAAAAAATCTTACTGCCCCAAACTTTTGAACAGTAGTGTGCATACTGTATGAATATTCAGTGTATTGAAAAATTTACAGTGCAGAGTTCTATTCAACTTTAAAAAGAGAGTAGATTAAATTCTAAAACTGCTTGTATAATATTAAACAGATATGTCATGCAAAAAGATACAATTTGTGTATTAAATATATCAGAACCAAATGATCTAATGGTTTTCAAACCACTCTAGTGATGATCCATAAACTATTTAGAGTAGTGTTGTCAAAAGACCCGGTATTTCGGTACCAAGTCGGTACTAAAAAAATGAAAACGTTATGGTACCAGGTTTTCTTAAGTACCGGTGGTACCGAGTACCCGGTCAACCCGGTTCTTGATGCGCTATCAGAAAGCTATCCTCTTCCAAGTTGCCAAGTCCGCAGTTTTCCCGCAGAATTGGGCTGCTTAAACACTGTTGCCGCGGGTTGTTTTTCATGTCCGCGGGTTGAAAAATGACCCCACTAACGTGATATTTAGCCCCTGGAATGCGAATTTTACCAGGGGAACCCCGCCAAAACATGCGTATTTTATCATTGGAACCCGATTTTTAACGGGGGACCCCCTCAAAATGCGATTGGGCGGGTTTTGTTGTGAAAACCTGGCAACCTCTTCATAAAAGCAGTGGCGACCTCAAGAGGAGGAAACGCATCAAACTAACAAAACACCCCGATCAAGTTCAAGCAGGTAAGGTCATATAGTGTTTGTCATATCAGTCCGTCAGAAAAACATTTTGTTTATTTTATTTTTAGTTAGTTAGTTGTAATTCGTGGCTGAATATCTCTAGCAGGTTTTAAAAGCCCTTTAAAATTAAATATGAACACAGTTTGGTCAATTAGCATGTTTTTGTGTTTTGCTTTGGTACCGAAATTGGTACAGAGAACCGTGGATTTTCACTGGTATTGGTACCGAATACTGAAATTTTGGTACCGTGACAACACTAATTTAGAGTATATATTATTATGATTATATAACTTTCAGTATGGCTCCAAATCCATGCTTACTCCAGGGGACGATTACACGTGCTGTTGCCTTTAGGATGAATATGTCATCTGAGTTTCTAAATAGTAACTGGTATTGTCTCTCTTACACTGTTAGCACTCTATCCCGTCGTACTCTTTCCCTAATTAACTTCCCTTTGATCCTGGCTAATCCCGTGGTCTGAAAATAGCCATCCTATGCTGCTTTCTTTTAGTTTCCTGTTTATGTGTGGACCTATAAATAATCACTTAGTCTGTGACTGTATGTAAACAACAATCTTCCACACTGCTATTTTACTCTTATGTCAACACATGGTCAGATGATTTGACTTTGCACTAGGGCTGTGCGATATGGACAAAAAAAACTATCGCGATTTCTTGATCAATTTTGCGATTTCAATTTTAATCACGATTTTGACACACACAGACATGCTTTACAGTCATAAATGCATTCAGTGTGAATTTGAAACATATTTCCAAAAGAAAACCAATTAGAGCTTTATCAAGAAGCTGTAACATGTCTCTAGAACAGACATAAGGCAAAATAATCACTAAGTAAAGGTGTAACAAAATGTCTCTAGAATAGACATATATGGCAGAAAAAGAAAAAAAAAGCCCGTGTCCAGGGATTTTTTTTGCCATGCATTGGTCATACAGCTCTTTGTGGCGTTGCCTCAGATGTTGAACTAGATTTGTTGCGCCAAGTTCACACGTACTCCGTCTGCAGTGCGTATACAGTATGTGTATGAGGTGCAGAAGCAGCACGGACTCTATGGCGTTCGGACGGATTCTTTAATATGACGTTGCAACATGCACTCGTCTCACTGAACGGCTCACTGACGTCTTAATTTTTAAAAATGTTTTTGCTATTTAATCCATTAATTTTAAGACGCAGACGAGGCGTAGACGTGACGTAGACATCACGCGGACGTCACGTAAATCACGTGTGGCAGTGAAGTGTCGAGCCAGACGTCACGCGTGATTCACGTGTAGCAGTGAAGTTTTTAAAAAAAATGTTGCTAACGCGTATCATAACACGCTGCTCACACGGCTCAGTGCAGTGTGTCAGCCAATGCACAATTATGAGGTGTATTTTGTGCAATTTTTGCTCTTGCTATGCAATGTCACGTTCAGGCAGACGAACATGTGGCAGACGCAGACGTCACGTTCGGCAGACGCAGACGTCACGTTCAGTGAGACGAGTGCATGTTGCAACGTCATATTAAAGAATCCGTCCGAACACCATACGGACAAAATACGCACCACAGACGGAGTGCGTGAACCTGGCGTTACGTTTGTATGCCCGCCCGGTCTGTTCTGTTCTCGTGCTCCATTTAGGCGTGCTGCATTCTGATTGGTTCGGATAGCATACTGCGGGAGGTCGGGGGCGCGGAAAATCGTGCTATAAAGCGATTTAGAAATCGCGCAAGCTCAAATCGCGATTTTATGACGATTTCGATTAATCGCACAGCCCTACTTTGCACATAGTCATTATCCCTCATGGAGCCATTATATTTACAAATTACAATAATAGAGGTTTGCAACAGTCATTTAAAAATAAACCTTCTTAACTTAGACTGTATTTGTGATTTCCTGTACATCTTTCCTGTTCCTGAAGACCACTTTATGTTTTTTGGTTATTGTTGACATGTTGTGATCATAGCCCTTGCAAATGCTGTTGTAATACTAACATGACGTAACATGATGTACTCTGTTTTATGGTAATTACATCATATTTTTCCTGTTTTTTAGGATGACTCCATGGTGGATGATGATGCTTCTGTTCAAGTAAGTTTAAGACTATGTATATATGTATTTTGGGTGTGTGTCTACAGAATATGTCTGTCAAACTGAGTCAAATTATGTTGACAGGTTCAAGTACACCAGTTCAAGTTTATATGGGTTTCTAGCAGTTCATCAAACAAGCTCTTCGTTCACTGCTTAAGGAGAATTTGTTCTAATGCAATGCCCCTCTGTCTTTCAATTGAAAGATGTGTTTCCTATGTAAGCAAGTCGGCTTTTAACATCACATTTCCTGTCTCAGAGTACAGCCTGGTTTTATTGGTTTCCTGTTGGATGAGTGACATGGCAAGCCGCCAGTAGGAGAAGAGGATGTTCAGCATTCACTTCAAGCAGAGCTTCATTTTCCACCAAACCAGCAGAAACTTTTTTGAAAGCTATCAGAGATCATTTGATGTGACCCAGAGCAGTGGGTTCACTCACTTTACACACACACACACACACACACACACACATATATTTATATGTACACTACAATTTAAAAGTTTTGGGTTGGTAAGATTTTTTTGTAAGTATTTTTTTAAATATGTTTATTTTTTATTTTTTATAATACTTTTGTTCACCAAGGCTGCATTTTTTAGATGGATTAGATGCATATTAGATTTAAAAATGCAGTAAAACAGTAATATTGTTAAAATGCAAAAGAACTATTTTGTATTTGAATATATTTTAAAATGTAATTTATTTCTGTGATGGCAAACCTGAATTTTCAGCAGCCGTTACTCCAGTCTTCAGTGTCACATGATCCTTCAGAAATCATTCTAATATTCTGATTTGGTGATACAGAAACATTTTTTATTATTATCATCAGTGTTAAAAACAGTTATACATTAAAAACCGTGATACATTTTTCTTTTCATGATTCTTTGATGGATAGAAAGTTCAAAAGAACAGCATTTATTTGAAAACATTTTTTGTAACAATGTTAAAGTCTTTACTGTGTCTTTACTAAACAAAATTATTTCTTTAAAAAAAACAAACAAACAAACAACAACAAAATACTTGCTGACCCCAAACTTTTGAACAGTAGTGTATAAAATTTTCAGTTTTGGGTGAACTATCCCTTTAATGCATCTTTACACAGGCAAGTCAAGGCTGCTCTGTTCTTGCTCTAATTCACTGTAAAAACACAATGCTGCATAAAAGCCAAACTGAATCATTCCTGCTGTGACCCACCTCAGTATCAAAATATACAGTTGTATATGGCTGTGTAAACGCATTTATGCAACCTCTGAGCAGCATTACACAGTCTGTGCAAAAACACCCAAATTCCACTTCAGAAGCGCTGTGCCCGCTTGTTTGGCACAGGGAAATTTTGAAATGGATAATTCTGGTCCTGGATGCTGATTGGTCAATACAGTGTTACAGCCATGCTAACATGCATGATGTATTGAGTTTATCCGTATACTCTCAATAAAACTACCTTGTTTGACTTCCATGTTTATGAAACGAATGACATTGTCTGTCATTTGATGAGCTTCTAACTATTATGCCTATTTTGACCTCTGTGGTGGATATTGACGTCTGTGGTCTTTTTCCACCATCAATAGAATATCAGATATCATCCACCATTCAGTCTTATTCATATTGGCAGACTGGTGTGTGTGATTTATTGATCAAACTCTGTGTGTATGACTAGATTTTAAGTCACTACCACCCTGTTTTCCATTCAACTGTATGTTATAAGAGAGAGAAAGGGAGGGGAAGGAGGAGGAGATAAATGAGATGAATTTGAGTTTTGAACTCTTAGCTCTATCTAATACATATTATCATTAATTATTATTTTAGCGTCCAAAGTTGGATGATCCTGACAGCACTTTTACTCTCGTCTTCTGCTCAGATGTGGGTATTCGGTCAGTTATTTATTCAGTTATTCAGATGGGCCTGGTTTATACCCTCTGCTGCTTGTTTGTGGTGTTTATTCTCTCTCTCCTCCTACAGGCTTTGGCACGGTGCTCCTCTGCAGAGACAACATCTGTCCAGGCTTCTATTTAACATCCTCTCTCACTGTGTGTGTGTGTGTGTTTGCTTGACTCTCAGACCTTTTTTGGGCATGAGTTTGTATTGATGTGTTGAAGTGATGGTGTGTTTTGACAATTGTTTTTTGTATTGATTTTTTTTTTTTTAGTTACACTGCTGTGATGACTGTTTTTAAAAGGACAGAAGAAGAGACGTGTTCTGTGAATGCTGGTTTGGTGTTGTATTGCATGTTTTGGTGATGACGCAACACAAGCATCCTCATACATCGAATGTCTCCTTCATAGGATGAAGGCTTGGTCAAGGAAATCAGCATCACTCACCATGTCAAGGAAGGCTCGGAAAAAGCAGACACACAACAGTTTGAACTCTGCAAGGTGCTGGGCCAGGGCTCTTTTGGCAAGGTGAACTGCTCAGATATGAGAGCATGATTCGTTTTTATTATTGTGTTTACATGCAGAAGAATCATTCTGTTGGTTTTTAATAAATAACGGTTCGTGTTTCTGAAGGTGTTTCTGGTCAAGAAGATAACTGGGCCCGATGCAGGACAGCTCTATGCTATGAAAGTGCTAAAGAAAGCTACGCTGAAAGGTGTGTTTTATGTGTTGGCATTTTCTTTAAAAATATTTGCTGCCAGTGCATTATTATTGAACTTGTAAAAAATGAAAAAGGACGTTTTTCTAATGTTTGTTTTGTTTGGGTATGTGTGGTTTCAGTACGAGATCGAATGCGTACAAAGTTGGAGAGAGACATCCTAGTTGAGGTCAATCATCCTTTTATTGTTAAACTGCACTATGGTGAGTTACTGACATCCCATCACCAATCAGATTCTTACACTTCATGGTTGTGCACTTCTCTTGAACTTTAATTGAACTTACAGTACAACTTCTTCTTGAATCTTTAATTTTGATTCCTCAGCGTTTCAGACAGAAGGCAAACTCTATCTGATTCTGGACTTTCTCAGAGGAGGAGATCTCTTCACTCGCCTGTCCAAAGAGGTGAACTACGTGTCTAAGGATAAATCCAACACATACACTACTGTTTAAGATTAAAAAAAAAAAGTTTTTGAAAGAAGTCTCTTATGCTCACCGAGGCTGCATTTATGTAATTAAACCTACAGTAAAAACAGTAATACCTTGAAATATTATTACAATTTAAAACAACTGTTTTCTAATTTTATATATATATTAAAAATGTTATTGATTCTTGTGTAAGAATAGATGAAGTTCAGCTAATTCTTTTACTTCTCTTTCATGTCTTTATGTAGGTGATGTTTACAGAGGAAGATGTAAAGTTCTACCTTGCAGAGCTGGCTTTGGCCTTGGACCATTTACATGGACTGGGAATCATCTACAGAGATCTCAAACCAGAAAAGTATGCTTCTCACCCACGTATTAAGTAAAATGTGAGGTGTGTTGGCTCAAAGTACAACAGCAAAGTGCATAGTAACTACATGTTTGGGAACACATTAGTTACTAGTAAAAATATTTAAACTGATTTTCTACATATTAGATAATAATCACACTTTGACTAACCCAATGCAGTGCACATTTTCATAAGTGAATAAATGTGAATTTCTTTCAGTATTCTTTTGGATAATGATGGACACATCAAACTTACAGGTATGTGTTTTATCACTAATAATGATAACATGGTATATAACAATCTTGAGTGAACTCAAGTTGTAGTTTCAGATTTGTTCTTTTTGAACATTTTGTGAGAATCTCACAATGATAGGTGTTAGTATGTATTCGATTAGTTGTGTCTTTGTGTTTTTAAGACTTTGGGTTGAGTAAAGAGTCCATTGATGATGAGAACAAGGCATATTCGTTCTGTGGTACGGTGGAATATATGGCTCCAGAGGTTGTCAACCGCAGAGGTCACACTCACAGTGCTGATTGGTGGTCCTACGGTGTGCTAATGGTAAGAGGGTTAACGTGATATTTGTATATTGTAATATTTGTGTTACAGTGCAGTGATTATGTATTTCTACCTCATCAGTTTGAAATGCTGACTGGAACGCTTCCATTCCAAGGGAAAGATCGAAAAGAGACCATGACAATGATCTTAAAGTGAGTCAAAATACTCAAAATACTGATCTTCATAACTGAGTCTTTGCACTGACATTGGTTTCTGTGTCTCTAGGGCAAAGCTGGGCATGCCCCAGTTTCTTAGCCCAGAGGCCCAATCTCTGCTCCGCAATTTGTTCAAGAGGAATCCCAACAACCGCTTGGGTGAGGAAAGCTCATTTTCAACTAGTTTGCCAGAACGGGCCGGATTCATGAAACATTCTTAAAAAGAAATTTCTTCTTAACTGCCATTTTCTTCTTTATTTTTTAACTTAAGAAAAAAGTTAAGAATATGTTGTATTCCCAAAAAATTAATTTTAAGAATATTCTTATCTTTTTTCTTAAGATTGTTCTTAAGACAAAACTTGAGAAGAATTCAAATTCTTGAAAAGAATCTTCTTGGCAACCGCTTGGGTGAGGAAAGCTCATTTTCAACTAGTTTGCCAGAACAGGGGCCGGATTCATGAAACATCGTAAATAACTTCTTAAATTTAGGACAGCCCCAGACTTGTCTTAAATCCCAAACAGTAAGAATAATTTAATTAATTTATTGGGTTATTTCAAATAAATTGTTATATTTAAGCATTACAACAACACTAGCTACATATAATACATAGTAGGACTATTAATAGGGATGTGCACGAGTTTTCTGAAGTGACAGCAATGACTGATAATGTAAACAATGATCGGTCATGAATCATGATTAGCCTATGTGTGACGCTACTTTTTGCTGACTTTGACGCTGAACAGGACGCGTTTGCTGTAGCAGCGCGGACACACATACCGGAAGCGTCCACTCGGATGAGAGCGCAAAACACAGCACAAAAATGAATGAAACATATCGCAGCTTGAGACAGGCTATTTTTTAAAAGTAACTGTTCAAAAACACGGCGCATTAAACACGTGAAGCTGAGTGCCAGTCAAACTCACGATGAAAATAATGTGTGTGCTTATTAAGATTATTAGGGTAATCTGCAGGAAGCGCAAAAAGACAAAGTGTGAGTTTATCAGTGCGTCATGTATTCACTCTGATAACGACTGTTATTTTCTTCTTAAGAAAAAAATTAAGATGTTCTTAAGAATATATTTGAGAACTTAAGAATTTTTCAAGAATTGCACTTAAGAACATTCTTACGAACTTTGTGGAATTTATCTTAAGAAATTTCTCAACTTATTTCTTAAGAAGATTTTCGTGAATCCGGCCCCAGGTTGTTCATGCTGAGTGAATTTGTGTCTGTTCATTGAATGTTGGGGTTGGAATTTCAGGAGCTGGGCCTGATGGAGTAGAAGAGATCAAAAGACATTCATTCTTCAGCACCATTGACTGGAATGTAAGTTTTTAAGAAAAATGTATGAATCACAGAAACGAGTCCAAAAAAAAAAAAATCATCTAATCATCCTCATACTGCCCCTATGATTAGAGGCTTTTTCATCTATCCGTCTTAGTCAATATTGGTTAGATTTTAGCCAGATTTGGATATCTAATTGCGCATGTGCATTTCCTCTATTTTTACATTTAGATTAACTTTGCTGTCATCAACTGTTCACAAAGTTAATCTTTAAAGCATTTATAATTTAATAAAATCAAAATGAATATCCAGTTTTCATACTGTACTTTGTAATGTTGTGATGCCTAAATTGAAAACGATTTTAATGTTATCTTTTTTATTTATTTAGACAAAATAGTATAGAATTTCAATATTTACTATTTAAAGGGGTCATATGATGCGATTTAAATTTTTCCTTTCTCTTTGGAGTGTTACAAGCTCTTGGTTAGCATGAAAATAATTATTGGCGTATCAGTATCAGCCTTAATTGTAATATCAGTGCGCTCCTAATTTTTATGGCTTTAGTTAAAAAAAATAATTCATCTAGTATTTTTCCTCTCTAGAAATTATATAGAAAGGAAGTGTATCCTCCCTTTAAACCGGTCATCCAGAGGCCAGATGACACATTGTACTTTGACTCAGAGTTCACTGCCAAAACCCCACGAGGTATGTAATGCCAATATTCACTTTCCCTAACAGTAGATGCATTTCTAATCACAATAATCTGTTGGTACTCACTTTACTTTTTCTTTTGACCCAGATTCTCCTGGTGTCCCTCCAAGTGCCAATGCCCATCAGCTCTTCCGAGGGTTTAGCTTTGTTGCCTCTGGAGTAGAAGAGGAGAGCCAGCCGCCCATTCAGAGCAACCTCAACATGAGCAGCATACTGCAGGTATCGTTGCATCATTCACACACTCCTCCTCTCTCACACCTGCAATATCAGTACACATGGGAATAAAGTGTATGCATGTATGTTATACAGCAACCCCACCGGAGCACGCTTCAGTTCACAGATGTATATGATGTTAAAGAAGACATTGGCGTGGGCTCCTATTCCATCTGCAAGCGCTGTGTGCACAAGAGCACAGGCGTGGACTATGCAGTCAAGGTAAATAGACCTCTACATCTGTGTTGTTACTGATATCTTTATGGTGCTTATAGTTTTATAGAAAGGTGTGTTGGCAGTTCTAATTGCTATGTCAGTTGTAAAAGAGGTGTATTAATATATTCATTGGTTTTTCAATATGTATGCAGCAACATTCAAAAGTTTAGGGGCGGTACGATTGTAAAAGATTCACCAAGTCTGCATTTAGTCTCAATGGTTCTGATTGGATTGCAGATTATCAGTAAGGATAGGAGAGATCCAGCAGAGGAGGTTGAGATTCTGCTGCGTTATGGACAACATCCCAACATCATCACTCTGAAAGATGTGAGTGATGTTTGTTTGTGTGCCTGTAGATCACTTAGAACTGGAATGTCCCAGGTGTTGTCTCCCGTTATTCTGAGTCTTTGTGTGTTTATAGGTGTTTGATGATGGGCTGTCGGTGTACCTGGTCACAGAGTTGTTGAAAGGCGGAGAACTACTGGATAAAATCCTCCGACAAAAGTTTTTCTCTGAGAGAGAGGCCAGTGCTGTCCTGCACACCATTACAAAGACTGTTGAATATCTGCATGCCCAAGGGGTATGAGCATTCTCACACACATTCACACACAGCAAACATTACTGATTATTTAATTTAGCCAGCATAAATAAATACACTGTTAGACCATTTAAATATTCTTTTAGTATGCCTTAAAGGATTAGCTCACGTCCAGAATAAATAATTCCTGATAATTTACTCACCCCATGTCATTCAAGATGTTTGTCTTTTTTTATTTAGTCGCAAAGAAACTAAGGTTTTTGAGGAAAACATTCTAGGATTTTTCTCCATATAATGGACTTCAATGGTGGTCAACGGGCTGAAGGTCTAAATTGCCGTTTCAATGCAGCTTCAAAGGGCTCTACACGATCCCAGCTGAGTAATCCCAGCTCTTGTCTAGTGAAACGATGTGTAATTTTCTTAAAAAAAAAATGTATATATATACTTTTTAACCACAAATGCTTGTCTTGCACTAGCTCGACTTCTTACGTAGTCACATTGGAAAGGTCACGTGTGACGTAGGCAGAAGTACCAACCCAGTGTTTACAAAGCCAATGCGCAAAAAAAGTAAAATGCCCTTTACAAAAAAAGGTAAAAACCAGATGGAGTTTTTCGCCCTACCCTACCTTTTTGATCTGGAGTACACAGACAGAGAGCTAACCGCACATGACCTTTGCAACGTGATTATGTAATGCTTGAATTTGCGGATTCGCATCGCGGAGCTAGTGCAAGACGTGCATTTGTGGTTAAAAAGTATATACATTTTAATTTATTTTAGAAAATGACCAATCGTTTCACTAGATAAGACCCTTATTCCGCTTGAAACCAGGTTAGACCTTCAACCCGTTGGCCACCATTTAAGTCCATTATGTGGAGAAAAATCCTGGAATGTTTTCCTCAAAGACCTTAATTTCTTTGCGACTGAAGACAGAAAGACATGAACATCTTGGATGACATGGGGGTGAGTAAATTATCAGGAAATTTTTATTCTGGAATTGAACTAATCCTTTAAAAGTCATGCACCATCACTTTTACAACCCATTAAAACTTGTATGGGTTGTATGTTTATAATGTATATTTATTATGGCTAATAGATTGGCACTGTGGTTGCAGGTAGTACACAGAGACCTAAAGCCCAGTAATATACTGTATGTGGATGAATCGGGCAACCCAGAATCAATCAGGATCTGTGATTTTGGTTTTGCCAAACAACTCAGAGCAGAAAATGGACTGCTGATGACACCATGCTACACTGCTAACTTTGTTGCTCCAGAGGTACCTGTTGATTTGTTTTAGATGAGAGACTAGATATATTATATTATATTTTTGTAAGTTATTTTCAACACTCTTGTTATTATTTATGTTTGTGTTACCCACTCAGGTCCTGAAGAAGCAAGGCTATGATGCAGCTTGTGATATCTGGAGTCTTGGAGTTCTCCTTTATACCATGCTTACAGGGTAAATTAACACACAATACAAGTCAGACTTTCTGCATGCAATTTTCTTAATACAGTTAATGTTGCGTATGGATGATGTAGCATGATTTAGTTCAAAAACAATATTCATGTCAGTTTGAAAACTCGCCACTCGTATCCATCCTTCAGGTTCACTCCATTTGCTAATGGCCCGGAAGATACGCCGGAAGAGATTCTGGCTCGGATCGGCAGTGGGAAATTCTCCCTCTCTGGAGGATATTGGAATTCTGTATCGTTTGAGGCTAAGGTTGAAGGCTCTCCTTTTGTTTACAACACTTCCTTAGCCTAATCGATCTATGTACAGTATTTGATGTACAATCTTCTAACCTTTTTGTTGACAGGACCTGGTATCAAAGATGCTTCATGTTGATCCTCATAAGAGATTGACTGCTGCTCAAGTTCTTCGTCACCCATGGATAGTCAACAAGGACCAGCTACCAAAATACCAACTCAACCGCCATGACGCGCCTCATCTAGTGAAGGTTTCCTTTGCAATAACAGTTTCAAATGTGAAACTAACAAATGGTTCCGAAACTGAATCATGGGTTTCCTTGTCAGCTCAACATTCCTGCATTATCATTATCATTATAATACTTAATGCTTATGTTTGACTATATTCTTATTAATATTTTTCCCTTTTATCACAGGGAGCAATGGCAGCCACCTATTCAGCCTTAAACAGAAATGTTTCTGCTGTACTGGAGCCCGTGGGTTGCTCCACACTCGCTCAGCGCCGTGGTGTCAAAAAGCTGACCTCTACTGCCCTGTGACCACTCAGATCTAACCCTAAACTACAAATAGCACATAAATTTGTGAGATGTATGGCTGTTCTACTGTCGTCATGGAATGGCAGCCCAAACCAAAAAAAACAACACTTTTTTTTAGTTCTTGTCATTCATCATCTCTACTTCATCATGTAAAATATTATAGAAAGCTCTTAGGAGAATATTAAATTCATGTACAATTGTTTTATGAAAATACCCTTGAAATGTACTTCATATGGAATTATATATGAATATAAAAGTATTTCCGTCAGTCTGTGTAGAGATAAGGTGTATGATGTTAAGAGACTGTGATACACCGTTTGTTTTCTGTATTGTGTGGTAATGATGCCATGTCTGGCGACTGCATGGAACTGTACTATTGCTAGCGTCATTATCTGATCATAACTGTGCCCATCCTCTTCAAGACAGACCTCACATGCTGAAATGGCCTACTCATTTCCTTTTAAAAGAAAGAGCTGCCAGTCAGTAATGCCACTATATGCAACTTCAGATGGTGTTTAAACATGGTGCAGTGTTGAAACCATTTGTGAAATCAAAGAGAACTATGCAAGTAAATGTACAATCATCATTGCATGTCCCTAGAAATGTAGTGTGTTTGTCACAAACCAAGTATTTTGTGTTGATATAGTGTTTTAATTGGGCAAAGTGGTCCAAAAACCCTTTGTCATGCACATGTGTCTTAAAGGGCATCTGATTAGCAAAAAAAGCAATCCAAATAGTGACCTCATCCTTCAAATCTTCTTCCTCTCCAGCAGACCAATACCCTTCATATAAGAGCTAATCATCAGAACTTGTATAATTATCTTTCATAATGGATATGGTAACATTACATAGGAGCTGATGTTATATGGCTATATAATGGCAGGTGTTTTGTTTTTTTTTACTGGGAATGACCAGTATACTGCTGTCTTACTCTAAAGTGATTCGTAACACTCCACTGTTTGTATTTCTTTGTTCATTCTCTTCATGAAATTAAAGGGATATATGCAGGCTATATTAACCAAGATTGTTCCAATTTTCTCAATCATAATTTTAAAGACTATTCAGAATGTATTATTTTTATACTGGGGGATGAACTGTTATTTTTTTTAATGTTAATGTATATGTATGACTATGTGAGGCTACATGTTTGGTGAGAGTCTGGCCACAGGCGGCGTCCTCTTGTTCTGGAATTAATTTACATGAATTAGTCAAACTTCTCCTTTTTTTTTGTTGCTGCTGTATTTTAATAATAACAGTGCAAGTGAGAAATATGTCCTAGTGGTCTCTCCTGGCCTCTATTATATATCACTGGCCATGTATTTTTTTTCCCAGCACATTTGTACTTGGGAGAGCAGGTTTTTATTCCTGTGTTAAAATTAATGTTTCTGATTAAGTAAAATAAATATTGCAAAACAGTTTTTTGTTTTTCTTAGAATTACTCATCAGCATTGAAACCTTGAAAATGTATTGTCCTCAATGAACATGTTCTGGCGCTTTGTATTCCAATGAAATTGTGTCTGAGACTATAAATAAAGTTTTTATGTAAAATCAGGTTTTGCGCAGGCGTAGATTATTGCTTAATCGGAAGTCTTCAAAAAAAGGGAGAGGAATATGTATGTATATATATGTATATGTGTGTATATATATATGAATTTATTATTATTATTATTATTTAAAAGCCTGTAGCTGGATCATCAAGTAAACCTAAGTTGCTTCAGTCCAGTAAATGTTCATCAAACATAAAAGTTATTTGTGTTTTAAGTTTTCATAGCAAAAAGACACATGTACCACAACCTGGAGGGGGACATATTTAGAATTATACTAAAAGGCCTTTTACTAAAAAAGTATAAACTATCAATCAGATGGCACAAGGAATGCATCATTCTTGCATGAAATATGATACAGTAGGCTTTATAGAGTTAAAGTGAATATTTAGAGATAAAATGAATCCCTATCAGCCCCTATCCCTATATCCCTTTTACTACATGTACAGTGTGTCACGTGTCTGTAAATAGTTGTACAAGTGTCTATTGGAATCTTTTTCATTTGAATTGAATTGAACATTTTGGATTGTAGCTTTTAGAAAAGGTGATATCATGGATGAGAGAAGGAACTGAAATATATGGGAAGATTTAATATCTGTTTATTACATTCAAGATAATTAAGAGTCCTTATTTCATTTCTTTAGGTAAAGGAGGTAAAAATCGGCGGCGTGGTAAGAACGAGAACGAGTCAGAAAAGAGAGAGCTGGTTTTCAAGGAGGATGGCCAGGGTAAGTAGTTGAAATAGTTTGGCCCTCTATATGTGCAAATAAATGATGATTTTCACCACATCACTTTTGCACAATGGTTTGGGGTGTTTTTTAAAATTTTTATTATTAATATATTTATTCAGCAAGGATGCATTAAATCAGTGGTTCTCAGTGGGCCTCATTGCTCTGCACATTTTATATGTCTGTCTTATCTAACACACCTATTACTTGAGCAGCAAATCAGCATATTAGAATGATTTCTGAAGGATCATGTGACACTGAAGACTGGAGTAATGATGCTGAAAATTCAGCTTTGCCATAACAGAAATAAATTACATTTAAAAATAATTTTAAAGTACAATGCAGATGAGGCCCGCAGTCTTAAAGCCTACGGAGAGCTTCCAGAACACGGTGAGTCTCAAACTGGCCTTACTCAGTTTCTGACTTCTGTTTACTGGAAATGTTTTATGGAAATGTCATGGTACTAAAACAATCACCCACAATTGTAAGTGTCAGATGATGTAGATGTATGCAAGTAAAGACTCTTATTTCTTTCCTGCAGCTAAAATCAATTAAACTGACACATTTGGACCTGGAGATGATGATGAGATTCAGTTTGATGATATTGGGAGTGATTATAAGGACATTGATGACGTAAGTGTTTGATTGTTTTGATTATGACTTTTTTTTTATACAAGTTACAAATATCGAAGTGCTGGAATTTGAGTTTCTATTGCCTGTATAGTTATTTCTATTATACTATAAAACTGATATACACTAATATTCAAAATTTGGGTGAGTTAGTTTTTTTTTTTTATTAATACTTCAAGAAATGAATACTTCTATTCAGCAAGGACACGTTAAATTGCACAGTGACAGTAAAGAAATGTATAATGTTACAAAAGATTCCTACTTTATAAAATCCAGAAAAAAATGTATCACCGTTTTCACAAAAATATTAAGAGGCATAACTGCTTTCAGCGTCGATAATGATAATAATAATAATAAGAAGAAGAAGAAGAAGAGGAAATGTTTTTTGAGCACCAAATCAGCATATTAGAATGATTTCTGAAGGATCATGTGACACTAAAGACTGGAGTAATGGCTGCTGAAAATTCGGATAAATTTTTTTTTTTTTAATAATATTTAGCAATATTACTCTTTTTACTGCATTTTTTGATTAATTTAATGTAGCATTGTACAGCATAAGAGTCTTTGACAACATTAAGAAACATTTAAAGTCTTATTGACCCCAAACCTTTGAATGGTAGTGAAGATATGCATTATTGATCTATTAAGCATAAGCAGTAACTTTAAGGAAACAGAATGTTTTAACTGTGTCTGACTGATCTGGTCCCCCTCTTTTAAGGTTAAAACAACATACTGAAGTGTTTGGGAGAACCTATACCTTGATGTGTTTGTGTTCGTTTCTGTCCTCTCCCACAGATCTGAGTCAGGACTGCTGGTGGGTTATATTATTTACACTGAGAGGAGAGAAAACTTCCTTGTTGGGGAAAAATTGCAATTTGGGCATAACTGATGCCCCATATCCTACTGCAATGGCCTTCAGAGAAACACTCAGAGGCTTATTGCTTGTCTGTTTCTCTCTCCACCACGTAATTTCACTACAAGCCTTCTCCGAGCATTCTGTCACACAAATCGCTCTCTTTCACATTTAATGACAACCACACAAGATAGACTGCATAGTTTTGTTACGATTTTAAAGTATTTATATTGTATTCCACTGTATGTGGTGGAATTTAAAATGCAAAGAAATCCAGAATTTACAATAAAAGGTCGAGCCTTTTATCTGTTTGGACTGAATTTTATCTCTTGCATATTATTTCTTGTATTTTATTTTCTCCCTTTACACGGTCTCTTCCTCATGGCATTTGCATGCATTTCTGCTGTGCCTGAAATAAAAATATATATTTTTATTTTTGTTGTTGTCCCCTCAGTTTGTAGGGAATGGAAGTAGCAGTAACCTGTTTTGTTGTTAGTTTTGTTGTTTTGTGGTTAGTGTTGCCTACTAGTTGGCAATTTCTTTGTTTCCTGATAATGAATTGTTTACAACCCATACATTCATAACCTTAGGTAGACGTTTCTGTCCTTGACCTTGAGGTGTACAAATTCTGGTTAAAAATGGTAATAGTCTCGATAAGTATTAGAGGTTTTCTAATTCTGTGTAGATTTTTTTTAGACCTTTGGTCACGCAGCAATGCTGTTTGGAGTCGATCTTATCTACTGTTGGACTCCCTGTCAGAGCATGTCGCTTTGTAAGAGAAGTCGTACTGACCCATTTCATTTGGACTCATTACTGCCAGTCCTGCTGCCCCTCTGGCTGTATCGGACTGTCACGTTTCATCACATCACATGGTCCTTCTCCACAGAGGAACCGGTTATTCACTACCCTTCGAGATCTAGCATTAACCTCAAACGTCCTTTCGAGATACCTGTGATGCAGTGTTTGGTGTTTGGGTCACTGATTGCGCCCAAATGTTTCTTTTGACCCATTTTTGAGCAATTTCGAAGTGTAAATTAGGCTTTTTACACTTGGAGTTAATTCTGGAAAAGTGTTTCGTGTTTTACATTGTTCACGAATCCTCGTTACAATTAAAATCCCAAAGTCGCCATTTTTATTTGCATATTAATGAGGTCAGCGGGATTGAATATAGGCCTAGCTAGCGAGTGCACGCTACAAACTTGTCCATCTGGAAAAAATGTCGAAATGTCTGTTTTGGATGTTTTAAGTCCCCTAACAAAAATGTACGCAAAAAGTTAACCTTTTTGCCGTTACGGTTTATTTTCCGTTAACTCTGAAACTGAAACCGTGCAGAGCGCGTGAATATGATAAGCAGAGACAATGTATGATTGGATTTTTTTGCAAAACACGTCGATGTAACTATATATCAGCTATTTGCATATATATTTTTCAACATTGATAATATTTGTGGGCCACAAATCTCTCTCTCTCTCTCTCTCTCTCTCTCTAATATGTAATACATAAACGGAAACGATATTCAGCGGAAATGAAAAGACCCTTTGTCGAAAATAGAAAGCCTTAAGCCTATACTGGATCTGAATTTCATATTTTTTCCTTAAATAATTGGTTCGCCTAAATGTGTAATTCGAAAAGTTTGGGTTGTGAACATGTGGACGTGGCCATGTGGATGACGTCACTCGGTGTTTCAGCACTACTGCGCTGTCCAGCCTCTCTATCTGGACTCCTCAACCGCTAGCTAGTGCTCTCTTTACCGGACAGCTGGTGAGAATACTCCTCCTGAGTCCTGACCGCCGCGCGAGACTAACTTTCCTCACAATCGATTCGTCACTGCAAACCTAACAATCTGCAATAGCGCCACAGAGCGCATTCTGCTGAGATCGGGTCTCGGTAGCGCAGCGGCAGTCCAGGAAGGAGCTGGCTATGCTGTTTCTCTTGGCGTGAGTTTTTGGGGGGTAGCGTTTTGCTGCGGCGCTGTCCGTGACATTGCGGTTGGAAGAGCCGCCGGTGGACCAGGAAGATGGCGGAGAACGCTGTCAACACCGCTGTCAGTACAACGACAGGTGAGCGACTTGCGCAAAGGTAGCATTCCGTTAATAATTCAGTAAACGTACCTGCGGTATTTTGTTAGCTTTAGTATTGGATAGAACAATGACTTGCGCACACACATTTTTCCATGCTTATGATGCACAGTAGCTTACAGTGGGGTGATGAAGAACAATGATGTGCTCAGTCGATTCATTTCCTTCTCAAAAGCTTAAAGCTGCTGTCTGATCTGGCAGACAAAAACCGCTAAAAGCTCATGATTTATCACACGTTTACATCGTAACGGGCCTTCTGCACTTCGAGATTTTCATTACGCTTATTTTTTAGTTTGGCCTGTCTGTTGCAGACGCTGTGCAGGGGTTTATTGTTTGTTCGTTCGCCAGTCGTCGTCAGATGGGGCAAGTCCATTATTTCTGTACTGCGTTGTGTTTTCATGGCATGGGAGGTTCTCGAAAGATGACAGGGCGAGCACCGCCCAACACTATAAAGTCAAACTCTGATGAGATTAGAGCCGTTTAGACTAAACCACGTCCATTTGCCAAATGAATTTAATGGAAAATCAATGGAGGGAGCTACATTCGGCTCAGGAGCTGCTTCGGTGTGTGTGATATAAGCAGCATCTGCAGAACTGTGCCTGTCCTACTGCATGTTACGTTTGTGCAAACCATACCTGTATTTTTGACACATTTTGACAGATCATTGTAGCACACATGCGTTTGACAAGTTTAGGATAAAGTGTGTTTTATAGTAGAGTAAATATTAAAATTATTCCTATATACAGGTGTGTGCGTGTGCAAATGAAATAGTATTTTTTTTATTATTGTTATGCTATTATTATTATTATTATTATTATTATATTTATAAATATAAACTAAATAAGCAAAGTAGGGTCAGCCTAAATATTATTTCGATTCCTAAATGATTTCCTTCAAGGTTTCCTTCCAGAGATTCTCTAATATTTTTATTGATACCATTCTTACCACTAATGTCCAAACCATTTATATAAAGCAGATATATAAGGATATTATATTATAAAGATATAATTATATAAAATTCATACTCAGAAACATTAAGAAATGTGATTAGCTGCTGTGATGGTTGTTTCATTGGCATTTCAAATCACATCAGTACTTACACCTTTAGCGGATTGAAAATACATTGTATGTATTATTATTGTCAGGTGAGTTGTGGTACAGTATAAGAAGAGATCTATAGTGAAGCTACAGTGGGTGACATGGGCCTCAGTGGGGTCTTCTAACTGCAAGCGGCCTCAGGATGAGAAGACCTGGTAACCAAAAATAAGGCACTGCAAATGTTGATTTAGGCAGACAGGTAGTGTTTGAATGTGAGCAGTTAAGATACCTACATCAGTTCAAGATTTCTCTCTCTCTCTCTCTCTGTATATACAGATATTGATATTTATTCATGGTCTTTTAGACGCTCAGAGAACCTAGAACAAAATCCACTGGAGTTTTCTGCATGAACGTGGCATGAGTATTTTTAGTTGTAGTGACACTATATGACATTTAGCTCAAACATACTCCGTCAGCTTTATGTCCACTCTGCTTCTTATAGCAGAGCATGTGTGTGTATTGGGAATAGAGTTAGGGAAGCAGAGAGAAAGAAAAAGAGGAAAGAGACGGCAGACAAAGGACACCATCATGAGTGAGCAATTTATTTAAGACACGTCATGCAGAGGAAGGAAAGGAGGTTGGAAACTGAACTTAACTGAAATAAAAAGAACACCTGACTGCATTTCCACAGCTCTGTCAAGAACCATTTTTTTAATAGTTTATTTTTAGAGATCACTTTGCCCTTCGAGGCACAAAATGCAAATTTGTTTTGTACTAATCTGCCTAATATATTGATTGTCAGTGGATTGTTTATTTCAGTGAGTGTTTGTGTTCTAGTGGGTGCAAATCAATGTGGATAAATTATATAATGTCTGACTCTATTATGTGTATGTGTCTGTGAAATGACCGATTGAGCATATAGGTGAAGCAGAAGTAACTAGGCCATAGCTTCAGATTTATAATCCAGTCCAGAATGAATCAATTGTCTGTTCTTTGTCCTTGACAGAACAGAAATGAACACTTTGTTTACCTCAATTTGTTCAACAATAATTCTGTAATGCTCTGTTTTGTCTCTTTATATACGTGTGTGTGTGTGTGTGTGTGTGTGTGTGTGTGTCTTAATAACTCAGATACAATATCTCTAAGTAACAAGGCCAACTATGTATGTCAAGGTCTTCTCAACACTGAAGCTTGCCATTTCAACCAGTTTTTATCTCTGTTGGCGTGTTCCTTTTTCTCAGCAGTCACAAAAGTAATGACATCACCTTTAACTCAGGAAAAGAGACCTCAAAGCAATGGCCATGCATCACCAACTTACCAGAAAACCAACCAAGGCAGCCCTTCTATAAAACACAGTAAGTTCAGACAGTAGTAGATGGTTAGTTGGGGTGGCAGAGATGTTTGGAAATAGTATTTTTATTACATTCAACTATATTATATTATTGATTTAGGGTCAGATGTCATATTGTTGAAAAGGAGTTGATGGCAGAATTAACAATGGGTTCTAATGACTGAACTTTAAATTTCACTGACATATCATTTTCTCCTTCATCCTGTCTAAAGCTGATGCTCTGACCCCACCCACTGTCACAGAAAAGAAAACTCAAACCAACGGGCACGCTTCACCTTCACGCCATCCGGCCAATACCAACTCACATGCAGGTAAACAATGTAAGTCCCACCTTTTCTGTTGGTGTTGAGTAGATGCCTTCGATCTCATCTGATTATGTGTCTAAAAAACAGTTCAAACCTTAAGCAGTGTAAAAAAAATGTCTAAAGAGATAAAGTGCGTTTTTTCCCTTGTTTTCATGTTTCCCTGTCTCTCTCTTAAAGATATGGAGGGCTATTTGAAGACAGATGATAGAATGAGACTTGCCAAGGAGAGACGCGAGGAGAGGGAGAGGGGTTTGGGTAAGTGTGTCTGTTCGTGTCTCTGAATGTGTGGGTGCTGTGAATTCAAATAAGTGACTCACAGGGGCGATTCTCAGATTTCTGAGGATTATGAGATGAAGGTTTAATATATGCATGTCAAATGCTTTCATTTAAATCAGCTTACATTGCATCAAAGGTCTATATTTTATCAGTCCATGCATTCTTGGAAATTGAACCTATGATCTTGGTATCACTAGCGCCACACTTTACTGTTTGAATTACAGTAATGACCGTAGTTTTTAAAATCAAAATTGCAATTGCTTGTCAATAAATGTACTGTATATCAGTAGTGGTGGTGCATTGCATGGCACATGATTTGGTGATTTTCAAAGGATGCTAGATGCAGTGCAACTCAAGGGTCACAAAACTATTTTTTTATACTTCACACATGTATACACAATGCTAATTGCCAAAGGTGCTGAAAAACTGTTTTGTCTAGTGTATATTTACATAGACATTCCCTGTGAGAACAGCCCCAAAATTGCTGAAGCTGTCAGAAACGATGATGAGCTTTGAGTTTGATGATGTTGTTACATAAGTCAAAATAAAGTCAATAGTTTCTCTCGCTCTCTCTCAGCTGCACGGGAGCAAGCTATAAAGGAGAAAGAAAGGCGGGCACAACTGCAGTATGAGAAGACGGTGGAGGAGCGCTGGAAGCGGCTGGAGGAGCAGAGACAGAAGGAGGAGCTTCGCAGAGCAGCCGTGGAGGAGAAGAGAAGACAGCAGCTAGAGGAGGAGAAGGTCAGAGATCTATAGTCAAATGCACCTGTCCTAGGACTCAGTGTCCAAGCAAGGAGTCATGAAAGAGCAGATACTGATGCTATTCTTCCCTTGACTTTTCAAATGCTATTTTCTCATATGGCACTTATATGCCAGATGTGTCAGGACACAATTAGATAATCATTCAGTCCAGCCAATAAATTGAAATATTCTTTGTAATTCATCTCCAATAGCTGTAGGGCATTTAGGCCTGTATTGTGAATACAATTAGGCCTGTATTTTGAATAAATTCATATGGCGCAATGCAAAACCATCTGAATTTACGAAAAAAAAAAAAAAAATCAACATTTTTTATGTTATGTGAAATGCCATTTTAAGCAATTGCACTGTATCTATGGCAATGAATTCCTGCCTCGCCATGTAATATCACCCACCCACAGGGCAGACACTATTCTTGTACACTCATTTATCTGTTATGAGCCTGTGATTGTTTACTGGGTGCCGTGGCTTGTGATACTTCTCCAATCAGAGGGATTTGGCCGGATCAGATCAGACTTTATTTTAATCCTTGTCTCTTGCTGGACTGTGGATTCATTATTCTTCTTAAACACGGCCTTCATCTGCCACACAGTCAGCTTTCACAACAATGTTCATTTTGGAAAGGCTGATCCCGAAAAGGAGTGGGCAAAGAACGAAAGAGGAACAAAGTGGCATGTGGGGGAGGTGATGCTGGACTCAACAAATGTTGCTGCAACCATTTTCATAGATACAAAGCAAATACAAATAGAAGCTTAAATGAGATGTTAGTAGTTATTTGTAGACATTATAATCAATGTCGAACATTTGTGCTGCTTAATATTTTTGTGGAAACCTTTTTTTTTTCAGGATTCAAAAGTTCAAAGGAACAAACTGAAATCTTTAGTAACATTATACATTTCTTTACTGCCACTTTTGATCAGTTTAATGCATACTTGGTGAACAAAAGTATTACTTTCTTTCAAGTAAGTAAATAAATAAATAAAATAAAAGTCTTGACCACAAACTTTTGAACCGTAGTGTACTATAAGCAATCACATGGAATTATGGGTGGCTTAGATGAAGATCCTTCTTTTATCAGTGCATATATCTGCACCCATTGTGGTTGTACTGATGTTGTTGGTGTAAATGTCCACTGGTGAAGTAAGTGTCTGGTTTTTCCTGTGCTGGAACGGCACACACAGGAGCGTCTGGAAGCTCTAATGAGGAGATCACTGGAGCGTAGCTTGCAGATGGAGAACAGGAATAAACGCTGGGCATGGGGACCCAACGGCACCGCTCAAGGTGAGTGTAATGCACACACATCACACTGGATGAAGAAAAAGAGACTGAGAGGAGGGGAGTGAGCACTGATGGAGTGAGAATGGAAGTAAGGCACTACTGTGAGAAAATGTTTCATGATATGGTGGATTTCAACAGTCAACTTAGTTTCAACTCATGAAAATAATTCTATGTTGCATTTTTCTAACTAAATTCAATTTAATTTATTCAGCATTTTTTCTTCTTCATCTTATATGATTTTTTCATTATTTTAAAATGTACCTTACTGAATTCCTGCTTTATTTTATTTTCAGTTTTTGACAATGCAGTGAATGTTAAGAAGCCGTTGTAAAGCTGCTGTGACACTGCAGTGCAGTGTGTTCTTGCATTTTGTGTGATTTTCATCTGGGCTTTAATACACAGTGTTACTAGAGCTCAGGTTTCATGCTTCAGCTCATCAGAGAAGAAGGACAGGCAGGCATGAGTGAATCAGCACTTTCTGCGTGCTGCACCTCGTCCTATTGGCTTGATTTAGATACAAGCACATTAATTGGTTAAGAAATTGGTTATTGATTTGGGGCCTTAGATTTAATCATTTAAGAAGCTAGGGAAGTTCAGAAGGAAGAAAGCTTGTTTGTGTAACATTTCTGAAGGCTTTTATTCATCCAAGTCATTATAGATTGTAAAATTTGTAAAAAAAAAACTAAAAAAAATTAAGTTTATGCTTTTATCCACAGTGACTTTTAAATGTTTTGTATAGACCACTCAAAAAATTATTTTAAAAGAACTGTCCCATAGCGTGTGTGACGTTTCGAACACACAGGCTCTTCATCAGACAAAAACGTCTTGTCTGATGAAGAGCCTGCGTGCTCGAAACGTCACACACGCTATGCGACAGTTCTTTTAAAATACATTTTTGATACTTTTGGAGCTTTGGTGTTGCCGACTTTACATTTAATAAATTTTTCCACTTGTTTCTTAGTCGAGCACCCAGTTGAGATCGATGTGCGTGCTTTTGCCTGCTCTTTGTATAGACCACTCATGAATGAAAATTCTGTCATGATTTACTCACCCTTATGTTGTTCCAAACCTGTATGACTTTATTTCTTCTGTGGAAAACAAAAATATTTTGAAGAATGTTGATAGATAAACATTTTCAGTTCTCACTGACTTCCATTGCTTGGATAAAAATGTAATGTAAAAAAAAATACAATGTAATGGGAACCAAAAGTGATTATCAGCATTCATTAAAAAATCACATGAGGGTGAGTAAATGATGACAGAAAGTAGTTTTTTGGAGGGTGAACCATCTCTTTTTACCCCAGAAATGTGAATGCTTACTGAGAGCACTCAGGTGATTTCAGTAGTAAAAGTGTGTTCTGATGATGATGCAGTGTGTGTATGTGAAGGATGAAGGTTTTGAGTTTGAATGTCTGAAATTAGCTCAGCCCTGCTCATTATGTCTGGCTGCCATGCTTAAAGAGCACCAGAGGTTGTGGTGAACGTGTTTAAGTGTGTGTGCTTAGGTACACACGCCACCCCAAAAACACACACTTCACCTAAGGGTGCCCAGTCTGTCCATAACGCTCTGCTGTTTCTGCTGTGCTCTACCGTGACCCTATCGCCAAGGTGACTGGGAGAATGCCCCGCCTTCTCTCTCTGCTGCCTCCGCTCTCCCCCATGACCTCGCTGCCCCCTCTCCTGCTGCCATCGAATCAGGCAACGGTATGAACCCTAGCTGGCCTTTTCTCATCCCCTCTTCCCTCCTGTGCCTTCAGATTGACATCATTTTTGGTTTCCATCCCAAATACCAGCCTGCTCTCCTTCCCCTGTTCGTGCTTGAGCTAAGTGGAGTAAATGCTTGCATATCCAAATGTGACCCAGCTGCATTTAGGTCTCAAAAAGAGACTGTTCATAAATGCTATGTAAAATTAGCTGACTTGAAATTGTTTTTGATCAAGAGCCAGCAAGATAAGGGGATGAAAAGAGGAGGCTGCTTTCAAGTATAATAATGTCCAGTCTTTGTTTTGCTGAGCAATTCACATGCTGCTATACCCATCTGAATGTACAGTGCCTTGCAGAAGTATTCAGACTAATCATACATTCTCTCAATCACTGAATTACAAGTCCTTCATTGAAATTCAGTTTTATGCGATTTTCTTTTATTAAGCACTAAAAACTAATTAGTGGTGCTTGCTATGGCAAATTCTGATGTTTTTTTAATTTATTTTTTTATATTCTGACTGAAAATATTAGATTTTTGCTTGGCAGGTGATAAAACAGTCAAACATCAACAACATCAGCAAAATATTCCCATAGGCTTAAGGTGCAGACACATTTTCTATTGTTCAGCGAATTTTCACAGGCAAAATCCAGTCATTTCAGTAGGAATCAATGCAATCATGAGTTTAGTGTGAGAGTGAAAGATTTCCACTTGCAAAGAGTGAAAATTGGTCACACAGATTTACTGTGTCGAAGAACAGAAAGCTACGTGGTTTGATAGTGACCTCTGTGTGAGCAGTGCTTCATATATCGCTACACTATTGACAATAGACAATGAACCTTTTTTGTCTGCAAAATTTTGCAAGTTTGATCACATTTTAAACTGAAGGATACCATATCTTGGGATAAGGTATCACACTTGGGGGTGGGTTCTGTTGACTTGGGCCAGTACAACCACATAGAAACCACCCAGAACACTTTAGAAACTGCATAGCAACACCCTGGCAGCCATTCAGAAAACCCTTGCATCAAGACAGAATCTTTGCACAGGACAGAACCATTTGCAATGTAAAAATACCCATTAGTTAAACAGAAAATGGTGAAAAACATAGGCTAATTTCTGGTCTCAGTTCAGTTGATAATCTGTGGCTCTATTTCATTATGGTGGTAAGCAATATAAGTGTTTTGAAATAAAAACATCAGAGAATGGGAGAATTGTTATATTGTGCGTCTGAATTATTTAGTACGGCACTGTATATTCAATGTGCACTGATCTGTAGCTCAATACTTGGTTGGTGAAAGTCAAAGCAAATCTGAATGTCTGTGTGCTGCTGTGTCTTTTTGTGAGTTTTGTATTGATTGTGAGTGTACTTTTTTTTTACTTACAACTTCATGTGTGTGAACCAGTACTTGTTTGCAGTACCACCACAGCTATATGTTTTTTTTTTTTCAATATTGAATTGTGTGTGCATGTTTGTCTGCTCTTTGTTAGTTTTTCTTCCTAATTAGGAATTGTTTGATTTATTTGAGAGTCATGGACACATTAACATAACCACACACACACACACAAACACACTGATCTATGCGTATATCACCCAGAACCCATTTCAAAACTCATAATTGGCCTTCATCATTATTTCTTCTTTATATCCTACTTAGGTTTGTTAGAAAAGAAAGATACAATATCTGCATTATTTTACTAAACTTAAAATGTTATATATTTTTTGTTTATTTAACTTAAATCAATAGTCACAAAATCAATAAGATGCTATTATCCCTTTATCATAAAGTTAAAATTTTTAATACGTTAAAAAGGGGCTGTGGACACATTTCCAAATTCATCCCTCCATCTTTCCATTCATATTAATGTTATGTCTGTTCCATCCATTCAATTCATCCTTTCCTTTTTTCCCCCTTAATTCTCTCCATCCCTCCATCCCTCTCTCTGTCAGCCCATCATGGCCATCTGAACTCTATGGACAAATTAAAAGTGAATCGCCTCCTCACACACACACACTCCTCACTGGCTCACTGTAACAGTGCTGCAGAGCTGCATCTGTCCTGTCTGCGCTGCAAAGGTAACACACACACACCCACACACTCAGCCCGCAACAGGTGTATTATCTTATTAAAGCTTTACTAAGGAGCTGAATTACATTACTGAACATTTGTGCCACTGAATAAAGTTTTTGTTTGTTTTGTTTTAGATAACCAAAGAGTATGTGTGTAAATGTGGCTTGCTAATTGTTTAATGTCATTTTTAAACTGTGTAGCCACAAGTGGTAATATTGAGAGATCTGTTCTGACCAGGAAATGCTCCTCTGTCTCTCCCATGCAGTGCCCTCCAGTCCTCACAGAGGGTCACCAAGTCGAAGAAGAAACAATCATGTGCCAACAGAAGAATCCAGTGGAACTCTCAGTGCCCCTAACACCCCCAAGGTCAGGACAGATCTATAACAAACTCAAAAGCACACCCCTTCTGTTCATAGAGGTATAAGACAAAAGCTTTCAGTAAAGTAGGCTACATACTGAGAGTGTCATTTTAGTTGTACAGTCCACACAGACATGCAGAAGCAAACAAACACTTGTATCCCTCTGTGGTATATGGTTTGGTTTATGTTCTATTTTTTAGTTTATATATTTTTCTGTTTAACATTTTAAAATAGCTTTAATAACAATTTTGAAAAACAATGGTATCCAGGTAGTATCCTTTTTTTAAGCTTTTTGTTTTCTTAGTTATCAGCAACTCCTCTAAATAAATAAATTTTTATTCATGAAAATTGCCATATGGCAGTATTTTCTCGATATTTTATAAAACTACATTTTTATTTAAATTAATGGATATGTTCAACAAGGATGCATTCAACTGATCAAAAGTGACAGTAAAGACATTCATAATGTTACAAAATATTTATATTTCAAACAAATGCTATTATTTTTAAGTTTCTATTCATCAAATAATCCTGAAAAAATGTAGCATGGTTTCCACAAAAATATTAAGCACAACTGTTTTATTATAATAAGAAATCTATGATAATATGAAATGTTTCTTGAGCACCAAATCAGCACATTAGAATGATTTCTGAAGGATTATGTGACACCGAAGACTGGAGCAATGCCTGCTGAAAAATTCAGCTTTGCCTATATTATTTTCAATATATACATAAGATGCTGACATAAGTGACCTCCGATTAATTACATTTTGTTTGATTCAGTAATGTGCTGACGCATCTGAATAAGCTCTCTTTTTGTATGCTTTGAAGGTTATTGCCTAAGAGTCGTACTCAGTCACCCTGTACAGTGCGGCAGTATCCACCTTCCCCTATGAAACACAGACCCGCCACACCGGTCAGTGACAGCAACAGGAAGACAGAAGACAAGCAAGCTGAGGACATCAGAAGTCAGGATCCTAAGGAGGGCAGGTCTCTCAAGGCTGAGATCCATCAGAACAGGAGCCCTAACAATGAAAGTCTGGATAAGGAACCAAAAATGGAGACAAGTGTTTCCAGCACACCACCTCCAGAAAGAAGAACAAAGATAGAAAATCACATTAATGGGTCAAAGGAGAAGAAAAGTGTAGTTTTGGAAAGCCAACAGAAAAATAATGAAAAGCTGGAGACCCCTGAGATATGTGACACCGAAGACTGGAGCAATGCCTGCTGAAAAATTCAGCTTTGCCATCAAAGGAATATAATATTTTATAATATTACTGCGAAGGAAGAAAGGAAGGAAGCTGTTATGTTGCCATGTGGCAGCATTATGTGTTATTTGTGTTTGTTGCAGAAGGAGAGATTGCGTAGAGAGAGGAGGACTGGCTCTCCGGCCACAGGTTCACCGGTTAGGCGAGATAAATCTCCTGCTGATGTTACCCGGCGCTCTGCCTCACCTGCCACACCCAAGTAAAATAGAGACAAACTTACC